>NC_134486.1:122734949-123334949 GCF_040206685.1 Ascaphus truei
GGATGCGCTGGCACCCTTTCAATCAGGTACACCCCAGGCTCCCAGCGGCAGAGGTTCAGGCCTCCTGTGAGCCACAGGTAATGCACCACACACCGTAGCCGTCCTATCTCCCAGGGGGTGGGGGAAAGTACTATATATATATATATATATATATATATGCAAATACAACTGTATGCTCATCTGCATGTCTTAGGCAGGTCTGCAACCCCTCCTTTCCCCATCATCACCCAGCATACAGCACTTCCACTGCAGCAAGGGATTCTGGGAAATGACATGCAAATGAGCACACTGTCACTTTTTGCCTCAAAAACCATTTTTAACATGGTTCCCTATAGGCTTAAGCTTGCTGCATGGTCACAGCTTTGAGCACAGCATATTTGCTTTCCTGTGGAGGGTTTTTGTCACTTTTTTTACTCACCATAACTTAACTCAGTATTATGGTATATATATATATATATATATATTGAGAAAAGAAACATCGCAACCTTGAAAAATTATCAATAAAATATACCTTATACTTATAACACATACAGCAGCGGCAGCTCTTATTCGAGCAAAAGCCGCTGGCTGTATGTGGCTGAAAAGCGGGTAGCCGCGGCGCGTGGCGGCGCACTGTGACGTCACAGTCACATGCGCGCCCGGCTTCCCCGTCTTCCCCGGCTTCCCCAGGCTTCCCCGACACCCCTGGAGATGACATTAAGGTAAGCGGGGGTTCGGGGAAGCAGAGTGGCAGAGCAGAAGGGGTACAGGGGTCCGGAAGCGTGTGTAAATTGCGCGCGATGGAGGAGGGGGGGTGAGTGGGGGAACGCGGCGGCGCGCGTGCATTACTGGCGGCAGCTGGGGCAGATCCCGGCATGCCGCCGGTATTTAGTTCAATAAGATATGTCGCTACTGTACACATACAGCTGCGACCAGCCTTTATTCTAAAGCGGCGAACGCCGAACCTCTCTGAATACCGCGTCCCGATGCGCTCTGTTTTCCAACCATATAGCAATTGACTCGCTTTTCTATCGGTTTCCTATCGTGCGCAGAATCCATCTATCGGGCGCATTTCAGCGTTGTCTGCAATACCGTCTAGAAACTCAAGTGGGTGATCGTGAGCTGTTGTCTTAAAAGTCTAATAGCAATTCAACCTACAGTACACAGTACAGCCGTACAGTTCTGTGTCTGGGTGTGTGCGCACAGTAATTGTAAATGTGAAGATTTATATTTGAAGCAGAGTAACGTTAAGAGTTCATTCTGTATACAGTAGTCTGAGGCTCCTTAGTCCTACACATAAAAAATATGAGGACACATACTGTACTGTACTGTCTACAGGATACTAAAAGGAAAAGAAGTACAGTATTACAAAAATATAACGTCGCGTCTTCTGAATATAAAATATTTTTTCCGCTCATGCGGATTGGAACCTTGTTGAAACACATACTGTATGCGTGTCATCACATTTCTATACTGTATGTATTATTTATTAATCAATACTTTTGCTAGGCTTGCTCTTCTTTTCATACTGTTTTTATTTTATGCACATGCGTGTATGTCTCATTGGAACCTTGTTGAAACGCATTTGCATGTCATCACATTTAGGCGCATGCGTGTATATCTCATTGGAACCTTTTTGAAACGCATATGTGTGTCATCACATTTAGGCACATGCGTCTATGACTTCTCATTCAATTTGAATTTCAAGTCTGAAAAAAAACAACTTTTTTTTGTTTCTTGACATGTGCTTGCATAACAATTTTTGATATTCTGAGAATCAATCACTACTGTAGCTTTTTAATACTACACTAGTCATGTACGTATTGTATGAGGTGGGTGGCATACTGTGATTCTTATAAACCCCCCCCCACAAAAAAAAGTTGTAATCTTTTATTCCATACAGTATGTACAGATGAGACCACGAGTATTCTAAAGCTTGCCTTAAACTAGCCCGGTTACATTCTGGGTATGTGCTGGGTGTAACCTGGCTAGTTTCAGGCAAGTTTAAGGCATTTCTGCATTGACTAATGACCATAGGATTAACACAGCAGGGTCCCTGGCAGTCCCATTCAGTTTGAATGGGACTGCCAGGGACCCCCGCTGTTAATCTGATGGGCCATTAATCAATGCAGAAATGCTGGGTCTAGTTTAAAACAAGTTTAAGGCATGTATCCAGCATGTACCTGGGTGTACCTTGGTCTTTTTGGCAATTGCAACTGGTTTGTGTTAGAATAACCATGGGCACTACAGTATTTATTCTACAGTATATGTACAGTATTATATATGCATTGTTTTAATACTGTTTTGATGTAATGCGCATGCGTATAAGACTTCTCATTCGATTTGAATTTCAAGTCTGAAAACTAGTAGTGGCATACTGTGATTTGTATTTGGGGGTGTGGGGTTCAAAACATTTCAACTAATAATTCAGCATACAGCCTTCTCTTCCCCCCCCCCCCCTCCACACACACAAGGCTAAAGTATTTCTAATCGACACCTCCCCCAAACCATTCATTTGTAATTGGTAGCTTTCTGGCTTAGTTTAATCTTCCCGAGCGTGTTACCACATTTAGGCACATGCGTGTACTGCTGCGACACACTTTATTCGAGCAAATACCCAGTATGTACCTGGCAGATACCTGGAATGCACCGCTTCTCACCTCTGACAAGCCCCGTTGCATTTGCCTTCCCAGCCATGGTTCATGCCTGGCTGACGGGCGGCTGATCTGTTAAATGATAATGATTAGGATTTAATAGGCTGCAATGCTTCGCGTGTCTACCAGATGGCATAAATTCATGAATTGTAATGCAGTATATATATATATATACTGTGCAGTATTGCAGCCAGCGGGAATAAAATGCTTCAATCCCTGCCTGGAAAATAACGCAATGCACTCGGGCAGAAAACAGTCACAAACCTCAATACACCCGAGTATACCCGAATTCGTGGGACTAGCCGAGCTCGAATAAAGTGTGTCGCCAGTGTATGTGGACAAGAGAGTTCCCCACCACCAACCCACCTCGCACACAAAGTCTTACTAACAAGACTACGGTCATGCAACCGTGTATCAACACCCCTCCCCCTCCCCGAGCCATTCATGAAAATTCTTGTAGCCTTCGTGTATGACTGATTGATTTTAAGCAACCATTATGTGAAATATTATACTTATGTTTAATAAAAGGTGACACAATGAAACAAAAAATATACTTTTTTATTTTTTTTTGTCATCAAGCGGAGAAAGGCAAAAGGAGGGATTTAGATGCACCTACAGTGTAATATCGCTTTTTTGAAACGTTACTTGCGCATTGATGAATCTGATTTAAAAATCCAAGTACTGAGTCTTCTTGAGGCTGGCGGTCTCACACACGCATTCGCACGGGTTTGGCGAGAATGACTCCTCCATCCACCCCCCAACCCCGAAGCCATTCTTTAAAATCTTTGAGGCTTTGTTTACAGTAATTGTGTCGTTGAGTCTTCTTGAGGCTTTGTTTACAGTAACGCATGCTCACGTGTGATAATCCCTTCTCGAATTACTCCTCCACGCACATACTTGTACCAATAGCATTTCAAGTTTAAGGGCCGGTAGTAACTAGCACCTTCAACCCCTCCCCCCCCACCACTTCATACACAAGTCTTACAATGTGAATAGAAATGTTTATTCACACCTTCCCCAATGTAATATGTTAATCTGATAAGCCCTTCTTGGCAACTAGTGTAGCCTACCCCTAACCACTTCACACATAAACCCAAACCCTTCTTGAAGAATCCCCCCCACACATTCAAAGTGAATTTCAAGTTCAAAGAAAAAAAAAAGAGACATCCTTTTTTAAGGACTGATTTAAAAAAAAACACATAATCTGAATCATGTTTTTGATAAATTGCCAATTTTTGTCATTCTTTCTTTTTCTTTGGGTGGTGGGGTTGTTTCAATGATTCTCGTGAATTTAAAGAAATGTATTTCTTATTTTATCAGGATGAAAAATACAAATAATTATGAATAATACAAATTACAGTCTTTATCTTCTTTGTACTGTAGTTCTTCTGTCAGTTGTAAATTAAGGGCCGGTGGTAACGGTAGCACCTTTCATCACTTCAGCATCACTTGACATTGACATCATGAAAATGGATAATCATGGAAGAATGAAAAATACAAATAATCATGAATAATACAAATTTATAATAATAAAAACAGTAATACAAATTTTCTGTCTTTATCTTCTTCGTCATGGCCGCTTTGTATTCTGTAGTTCATTGAGAGATGGGGGGGCGGGGGGGATGTGTGTAAATTATGACTGTTGATACACTATACACACAGGTCACTAATTTTACACATGTTCCCCCCTTCCTCCCACCCTTCCTTTTCTAGTTCAGCAGCTCTGAAAAGAAAAGAAAAAATTAGTGCAGTAAAGTGCATTTATTGGCATTGCTTACACTATAACTACAGCATATTCGACTATGCAGTTACTACTGTCAAACTATACTGTATACTGTAGAGTACACAGTAACTGTATAACTACAGTATACTGTACAGTATACTGTATACTGGAATTCTATACTACAGTACATTATAACTACTGTATAACTACTATAACAAGATTTGTAGTGCAGCAGCTCTGAAAAGAAAAATGAGTGCAGTAAAGTACATATGAAAGACAATCTGTGCCATACTTACCTGTATCATACGTGCTGCACCAGTACTTACCATACTACAGTACTGTACTGTAACTTACTACTTTCCTGATGCCTGCCCATTACGCTCTGTCATAATGGGCAACACAGTCGCAATATGATCTATATATTTACTACATCTTTGTACGGTGAGTACGTTGTTCCAAAAACTCATTATGCCATCCGCCAATTCATCCTTTTTTGACGGTTTCACCACTTTTCGGATATGATCCTTCAGCTGATGCCATACCATTTCGATAGGATTGAAATCTGGCGATCTGGAATTGGAGGGCGGAAAGAAGGAGAATTAGTTAAAGAGATACACAGTAAACAGTGTAAAAAAATGAGAAACGGTTACCGTACTTACTCCGCTGGCATCTTAACCCAGTTGACACCACTGGCAAGAATATGCGCAGATGACGCGGTGTGTTTGGGATCATTGTCCTGGAAGAACCAGTGACCATCTGGGAATTCACGTGTAATGTATTCCACAATCTCGGGCACTATTTGCTCTTGAAAAAATACTTTATTCATGAATCCTGTAACAAGAAAAGAAAAGTGCTCAAAATAATGCACACTAGTACAGTACAGTGCATAAGGCTACAGCATGTGACTTTGTGTATTATTTTACCATCAAAGATGATGATGCATCCTGGTCCACACCTAGAGATGGCACCCCACACATGCAGCTTCACTGGGTGTTTTGGACGCGGCTTCATAGATATGCGTCCTTTTTTGTGGAATGCAAAGGTGGCAAATCTTTCAAGCGATACAGTAGACTCATATAATATATGTGGGTCTGAGCCCAGACCTCTGGGGACGTGCAGCGTCCGCTGTGTCCCAACTAACTGCTAAATATTAATAAGGGGGCAGGATCCCTAACCTGGGGCCTGTCCCTTAAACAACACAGCACTACTGGTGGCCCAGGGCTATCTGGGGCCTAGGGGGCTGCTGGCCTAGTACAGGGAGTCACTGACTTCTGCACCCTACCTCCTTCCCCTAGCTGCTCTGGTCGCCGACTGACTAACGTGGTCAGAGCCCACGAAATGTATCAATCCCTCTGTGCAGGGAGATACTCTAGCCCTATTGGCTTCCTGGCATCACGTGGGGCGCTTCTGAGGCTCATGGGACTTGTAGTCCCTTCCAAGAGCCTGTCCCTGGTAGGCTAGGGTTTGCGCGCTTGCTGCTCGCGCATGCGCAACTGTCCCGGCCAAGATGGCGGCGCCCTGCATGGGGAGCCACCGAGAGCCCTAGCGACGTGCCCACAGCCCTGACAACCGGCCGCTCGCGTCCCCGGCAACCTCCGCTCCGGTTCCCGTCTGCCCCTCACCCCTGCAATCGCCGACGGGTCCGCCATTGGGCTCGGCGGCACCCGCGATCGCCAGCCAGGTGAGGGAGGGCGACGGGCAGAGGGGGACCTGGCTACACACACATTCCCAGATAGCTCAAACTCCTACATCCACCACATCATGAATATATATTTATGCCAAAATGAGTGCTACTGAGCGTGGCAAATGTATACGTACAACAGAAGACACGGGTGCCCAATGCTACATCAAATTGACAAAACATATATGGTAATGAGAATAAAGTTTAAATACTTGAATAATAATAGCAATTACTTGTTTTTTTAGTTAAACCCGTTGGCCAAAGCGTTGTAAGCCTGCATACCAATGTCAAGGTAAACCAAAAATGCAGGTCCTAACACTAAATCTGTGAATCCTTCCGGTTACCTCTGTATGAAGGGAAGGAACTGCAGTGAGTCCTGTCCATTTCAGCAAGTTGCCAGAACCTCCAAAGTTAAAAAGGTGGGGAGGGGTGAGCTCTGGGGGGAGGTGCCACCTAACCTCCATAGACTGTTACCAGTCAGAAATTGATTAACACACATTCCTAGATAGCTCAAACTCCTACATCCACCACATCATGAATATATATTTATGCCAAAATGAGTGCTACTGAGCGTGGCAAATGTATACGTACAACAGAAGACACGGGTGCCCAATGCTACATCTAATTGACAAAACATATATGGTAATGAGTATAAAGTTTAAATACTTGAATAATAATAGTAATTACTTGTTTTTTTAATTAAACCCTTTGGCCAAAGCGTCGTAAGCCTGCATACCAACGTCAAGGTAAACCAAAAATGCAGGTCCTAACACTAAAACTGTGAACCCTTCCGGTTACCTCTGTATGAGGGGAAGGAACTGCAGTGAGTCCTGTCCATTTCAGCAAGTTGCCAGAACCTCCCAAGTTAAAAAGGTGGGGAGGGGCGAGCTCTGGGGGGGAGGTGCCACCTAACCTCCATAGACTGTTACCAGTCAGGGACTTGCTGCTTTACCTGCCTTACATGTCCTACGTTTTAGTGCTCACTACTACTGGGCTGTCAGCTTAAGGGGACTTCCTCACTGCCTTATTTGCCCTATGCTTTAGTGTCCACTGTTGCTGGGCTGTCAGTTCACATCTCACTACTGCCTGCTACTTACCATCAGCATTAGGCTGTTCCAGCATCTTTCACAGGGTCTTTTGTTAACTTACCCTTGTGGCTTTACCCTCATTATTTATTATTATTATTTAAGCCATTTGGGTATTTTCTGCTGCATGTTACACATATCTCCCCCAGCAATTATTATTCTGTGACTGTTATGTTATTGTGTTATTTTATGCTATATTTGTAATGTCTTTGACATCTGATTCACAGTTTTTTGATTAATTTTTCTGCGCTCTGGTTTGTCCATTTATATTATCTTTTGAGTGCTCACTTTGATCGGCCGATCTTTGTTACATTACTAGGGGAATTTTCTTTCCCCTGGTTCTGTTATATTCTGTTGGAACTCTTACTATTTGGTCTTTCCAGGTTAGCGGTTGATTTGTGTTAAGTTATTATTAATTATATTTTGCAGCAGTTTTTCATGTGGTATGTGTTTGAGTTTGTATCTTGTGTTATTATGATGCATTGCTAATAAAGTCCATTTTTCAATTTTTCTATTACATACTATTTGAGTGCTCCTTTATTTTGACCCTTCTTTTTTCTTTTTGTGTTTATTAATTTATTTGGGTCGGTAGCACCGCCAGAAGGTTAGTTTTACCTTGATATCTGGTTTTGTGTACTATTAGGTCTCTCAGAGTTGATTTGACTGCGGCACCATTTCTGTGTTTAAGAAATATATATATACTAGCTGATATACCCGGCGTTGCCCGGGCGCGGAAGGGCAGGGGGCATGGAGTGGAAGGGGGGGGGGCAAAGGGCAGGGAGGGGGGGGCAAAGGGCGGGGGGGCAAAGGGCAGGGGGGGCAAAGGGCAGGGAGGGGGGGCAAAGGGCAGGGAGAGGGGGGGGCAAAGGGCAGGGAGGGGGGGGACTCAATCCCCCCCACACACACACAATCCCCCCCACACACACACACACACACAATCCCCCCCCCACACAATCCCCCGCCCCACACACACAATCACACAATCCCCCCCACACACACAATCACACAATCCTCCCCCCACACACACAATCACACAATCCCCACACTCAATCCCCCCCCCACACACACACACACACACACAATCCCCACCACACACAATTCCCCCACACACACACACTTCCCCCCCACACACACACACACTCAATCCCCCCCACCCCCCCCCCCACACACACACTCAATCCTCCCCACCCCCCCCCACACACACTCAATCCCCCTCACCCCACCACCACCAACACACACACACACTCAATCACTCCCCCCCCCCACCACCACCAACACACACACACACTTAATCAGTCCACAATTTCACCTGGGGGGGCGACATGCTCCGATCCCCCAACCCCCCATGCTGCTGAAAACGGGAAGCAGACAGGAAGAGAAGGAGGGCTTGTCTGTGTGCAGAGAGAAGCCCCGCCCCCTCTGCAAGACACAGACATAGAAGCAGCAGCACGGATCTTCTGGCCCCGCCCCCTCTGCAAGGCACAGACATAGAAGCAGCAGCACGGATCTTCTGGCCCCGCCCCCTCTGCAAGACACAGACATAGAAGCAGCAGCACGGAGCGCCCCCAGGTTTCCCTGCAAGCTGCTCGCGCCCCCCCCTACATAATCGTGCGCCCCCTACCTAGTGTGTGTGTGTGTGTGTGTGTATGTGTGTGTGTGTGTGTGGCCCGTCACTCCGCCTCAGGCCAATGAGAGGTGTGCGGGGGCGGGCAGCCCAAGGGACCAATGAGATTTCCCCTAGGGACACCGGACAACCAGACAGGCATACAGTGCTTTCACTAATATAGTATAAGATATATATATATATAACAAAAAAGAAACTATGAAGTAGCGCCTGTTAAACACCCTGAAAATAAAACTGATATAAACATAGAGGACTAGCTAACTATAGGCTAATTGATTATATACTGTGGCAGGATGGCCTTGGTAAGTGAGGCGACAACACGACTTTTCTGGTGAAATAGTGCTGGTGGATTTATTTATCCAAAAAGGGTAACTAAAACAATGGGTACCCTGTCCCTTTAAATTAAAACGTAAACAAAATCCTAACCCCGGTCGGGGCACTGACTAAACAAAAGTGCAGGCTAACTACCTGGCTGGCTAGCTAACCTAGCCCAGCCCAACAATGTTCAACAATACCAGTTGGCTCCTTACCTGGGAGCTTTATTCCCCCTTTGGGACAGGGTCAATCTGAGCAGCTTGTGTCTGTCTATCAGCACTCCTGTCTTCTCTCTGTGCCTCAGAGAGAGACTGCCGCCCCAGAGGCATTTCCTCTTCCTGTTTTAAAGCAGGTGAACTAGTTTACTTTGAATCACCTGTGGACTGCTTAATAAGCTGGGTTAACCCCTCGTCTACTGCAAAGCATACATACTGCCATCTCCTACTAACATACACAGAGTCAATGACCCTGTCACATATCCCCCTTCCCAGCGTAACGTTACCAAGTGGCGCGGCCCGTGCACCGAGACTGTGCACCCTAGAAAGTGCATCAGCATTACCGTGCAGTATTTAAAACCAGAGACAGCACATAAAACACAGACAAAGCTCAGTTTTAGCACATCCAGTGAAAATCATACACGGTACAGTGCCTAAATATATATGTATAAATATCTATTAAGTAAAATGGTCTTTTAGTTTGACATTTTTGGCCAAAATTGTTGTAAGCCCCTGAGCCAACGTCACGGCAGACCACAATTCAGGGGTCCCTAACGCTAATATAAATTCTTAATAACCTGTGTAATAACTTGAAGAATGATTTATAGTAAATCTGTCAATAGTAGTTGCAAAGTTCTATGTCTGATTGAAGCCTTTATTAACCTGTACATTACCAGGAAAGGCACTCTGTATTAGAGATGTCACAACCATCCTGCAAGCAAACAAGTTCCCCTGTGTGGAAGATGCTATGGAGTGAGCCCTTAACCATTTAAATGTGGGAGGGGGTGAGCTTAAATTAAGAAGGAGGTTGCCAACCTCCAATCAGCCAGGACTAGCTGAAACACAATTGTAAAATATACTAGACACCTAACAAGCTCCTATTGAACCCCCAAAATAACCACAACATATATATAAGCATATGAATGTCACAGAGGAGTGCTACTGAGCATGGCAATATATATTTAAAACCAGAGACAGCACATAAAACACAGACAAAGCTCAGTTTTAGCACATCCAGTGAAAATCATACACGGTACAGTGCCTAAATATGTATAAATATCTATTAAGTAAAATGGTCTTTTAGTTTGACATTTTTGGCCAAAATTGTTGTTAGCCCGTGAGCCAACGTCATGGCAGACCACAATTCAGGGGTCCCTAACGCTAATATAAATTCTTAATAACCTGTGTAATAACAGGAAGCTAACTCCATAGCATCTTCCACTCAGGGGAACTTGCTGGCTTGCAGTATGGTTATGACATCTCTAATACAGAGTGCTTTTCCTAGTAATGTACAGGTTAATAAAAGCTTCAATCAGACATAGAACTTTGCAACTAATATTGACAGATTTACTATAAATCATTCTTCCTGTTGCCCACTTTACGGCCAAACACTCTTTTTCTACTGTGGCATATCTTTGCTCGCGGGGACACAATTTGCGACTTAAATAGAAGACCGGGTGTTCCTCTTCTCCTACAAACTGGGACAGTACTGCTCCGAGACCTACTTCGGAGGCGTCCGTTTGCAGAAAAAACTCCTTCGTAAAATCCGGGGCTACCAAGACTGGGTGAGTACAGAGCGCTGTACGTAGGTCTAAAAATACGGTCTCCGCATCACTGTTCCATTTTATAACATCAGGTGCCTTTGCCTTTAATAAATCTGAAAGCTGTGCAGCCCAGGTTGCAAAATGGGGTATAAATCGCTTGTAGTAACCTACAATGCCTAGAAATGTCCTAACCTGTTTTTTTCTTAAGGGGACGGGGCCAATTCTCAATGGTTTCGACTTTATTGAGCTGAGGTTTTACTGTCCCCCTTCCCACAACATAGCCGAGATATTTTGCTTCTGCTAGGCCGACTGAACATTTAGCTGGGTTGGCTGTAAGACTCGCCTCCCGAAAGGTTCTCAACACTGCCTCAACCTTTTGTAGATGTGAGTCCCAATCTGGACTATGAATTACCACATCGTCTAAGTATGCTGAGGCGTAGTTCGAGTGTGGTTGTAACAACTTATTCATCAACCTTTGGAAGGTTGCAGGTGCCCCATGAAGGCCAAAGGGTAAGACAGTGTACTGAAAAAGGCCATCAGGTGTGGAGAAGGCTGTTTTCTCTTTTGCTGAACTTGTTAAGGGGATTTGCCAATAACCCTTTGTAAGATCTAAAGTGGTTAGAAAACGGGCCCTCGCCAACCTCTCAATTAACTCGTCTACCCGCGGCATAGGATAGGCATCAAACTTCGAGACTTCATTGACTTTTCTAAAGTCATTACAGAACCGTATTGACCCATCTGGCTTAGGTACCCAGACAATGGGGCTGGACCATTGACTATGGGACTCCTCAATTACCCCTAACTCTAGCATCTTCTTTACCTCTGACTGAATAGCCCCTCTTCTGACTTCTGGGATCCTATAAGGTCTTATCTTAACGGCTATCCCCGGCTTAGTAACGATATCATGGGAAATCACCCTAGTTTTCCCTGGTACGCTGGAAAATACATCCCTGTTCCTTTTTACCAAGTCTACAGCTTCTCTGTATTGTTCAGGAGTGAGTTCTGCTGATATTCGAATGAGTGGATCCTCCCCTTTCCCAGATTTATTAGCTACTACCGTCAGACATACCTCTCTATCCTTCCAGGATTTTAATAGATTTATGTGATAGATTTGCTCTACCTTCCTCCGATCTGGCTGTCGAATTTTATAATTCACTGGGCCGACCTGTTCTAGAACTTCATATGGCCCTTGCCAATGTGATAACAGCTTGCTTTCGGCCGTGGGAACAAGCACCATTACTCGGTCCCCTGGTCGGAAATTGCGAACCGTAGAACCTGTCTGTTGTAAAGGTTCTGTTGGGCCCTCTGTGCCTCTTCTAAATGTTGTCTCACTATGGGGGTAATATGCGCAATGCGTTCTTTTAAATCTTCCACAAATTGGACGACATTTTTCCCTGGAACAGCTTGTTGCTCCCAATCTTCTTTGAGGCTATCCAGAATCCCTCTTGGGCGTATCCCATACAGGAGTTCAAATGGGGAAAACCCTGTAGAGGCCTGTGGCACCTCTCGGTTAGCAAACAAGAGATAAGGCAACAAGGTGTCCCAGTTCTTCCCATCACTAGCGACCACCTTTCTCAACATCATCTTCAACGTCTTATTAAATCGTTCTACCAGTCCGTCCGTTTGCGGATGGTAAACAGAGGTTCTTAGGGACTGTATTTTTAGCTCTACACATAAGTCTCGCATAAGCCTAGATGTAAACGGGGTACCCTGATCTGTCAAAATTTCCTTCGGTATCCTGAGTCGGGAGAATACCTTTAACAATTCCTTAGCTATAGCTTTGGAGGAAGTGTTACGTAAAGGTAGTGCCTCTGGATATCGAGTGGCATAGTCTAGGATCACTAGGATGTACTGATGACCCTTGGCAGATTTCTCCAAGGGACCCACTACAGTATATCCATGGCGATCCTCTCAAATGGGATCTCAATAATAGGTATAGGGATCAATGGGGTCCTCAAACTTGGTCGGGGGGCTGTCAACTGACACTCGGTACAAGAGGCACAGATCTCTTTACTGCATTATATATCCCTGGCCAGTAAAATCTTTTTAGGATTCTTTGCTGTGTCTTCTCTACTCCCAGATGACCCCCCAATAAGTGAGAGTGTGCTAGCTCTAGGACCTTCCTTACTAATGAACTGGGCACTAGCAATTTTTCTATTTCTTGGCCCTCCTCTTGGCTCACATGGTATAACAAATCATTTTTAATATAAAAATATGGATAGGATTCCTTGGTGGTTCCTTCTACCGGGACCTCATTAACTTCTACCGCCTGGCTAAACCCATTTTTCAACTGGGGATCATTAGCCTGTTCCCTACCAAAGTTAGTCAGGGAAAGTTCTAGACTTCCGAAACCTTCCTCATCTTGAGTTTGGCCGGTTACCTCCACGGGTAACTCGGACACCTGAGCATCAACAGGCCCTGTCTCGGAGAACTCCTCTCCCTCTGGTCCCCCTCCATTAGGAGTAGTAACCAGTGCTAACTGGGGTGGGGGCGTACCTCTTTTTTTTTCCTTCCTACGTTCTCGTTTTGATTTAGGGGTTTTGGACACCTCGGAGACTAATTCAGCGTCTGTAAATGGAAAAAGCTCATCCGGAGTAGGATTGTTTAAGGTGAGTTGGCCTCTGAGCAGGGTGTCAAAACCAGGGAAATTACAGCCTAACACCAGGGAATGGGGTAACTTTGGTACAATTACTGCCGTAGTTAGGATGACTTGCCCCTCGACTTTCACTTTTATCAGAGTCGTGGTGTACGGAAGCGTACACCCATGTACACATAATACCCGCAACTTCTCACCCTGCTGTAACCGGAGAGGCTTAACCAACTTCCCTGATAAGTTAATATTACTCCCTGAGTCTACAAGGGCGGAGATTGGTTTACCATTTAAAATCACAGTGGTGAGGAAGTTGTGGGTACGTTTTCCCTCGCGGGTCATACCTACCACCCCACAAAATTCAGACTTCACAGAGCCATACGCACACTCCATTGGCTCAGACAACTGTGGGCAGTGAGCCTTAATATGTCCCGCCTCCCCACACTCAAAACAAACAATTGGCCCAGTTCGTTCTTGAAACCCTTTCTGAGATTTAGAGTTTCTGTCCCTATCCGGGTTTTCTTCCACCCTCTCAAATCGTGCGAATGGTCGTGGGTCCTGGCGCCAGCGCTGGCCTCTACCGTTCATGTTGGGACGTGGGTTGGGGATTGGGCGAGGGGAGCATGACAGTTCACGGGTAGCCAGAAACTGCTCCACTGCGCCTACCATGGCATCACAAGTGAGGGGATCTCCCTGCCCCACCCACCGTTGAAGGTCCTGGGGTAACGCTCGAATGAAGCGGTCCAACACCACCATCTCAAGGATCCATGTCGGGCTATATACCTCTGGTTTTAGCCACTTGGATGCTAGGTGAATCAAATCCCATAACTGGGATCTGGGCGGCTTCTGTTCCTGGTATTTCCACGTATGGAACCTCTGCGCACAAACTGCGGGAGTCACTCCAATCCTTGCAAGGATTTCACTTTTCAGACAGTCATAGTCTGCTGCGGCTTCTTCATCGAGGTCACAAAATGCTTTTTGGGCTTCCTCCAATAAAAAGGGTGCGATAATCCCAGCCCATTTGGAGCGGGCCCAACTTTCCCGGGAAGCGATTCGCTCCAAGCCTGGAGGTATCCCTCAACGTCATTGTGCAGCGTCATTTTCTGCAGGTACACGTTCGCCTAGACAGGCCGCGCCGGGGCCGTACAGGACAAGTCCATTTTAATCTGGGCCAGTTTCTCAATCAGCTGCTTCTGTGTGTCTGCGATAACGTCAAGCTGGGCTGCAAGTATCCGGTTGGTCTTGCGTTGTGCAGCTGTGCTTTCCTGTCCCTGTTTGTTAGCTTCTTGCTGGACAGCAGTGCTGTGTACTAAGGCCTTCACAACATCCTCCATAGTGGCAGCTACCGTGTGGACAGGTTCCACCAGTCACAATCTGTAGCTCCGCCCCTTTTACAGGGTGTTTGACATCCCACTTCTGACACCACGTATGGCAGGATGGCCGTGGTAAGTGAGGAGACAACACGACTTTTCTGGTGAAATAGTGCTGGTGGATTTATTTGTCCAAAAAGGGTAACTAAAACAATGGGTACACTGTCCCTTTAAATTAAAACGTAAACAAAATCCTAACCCCAGTCGGGGCACTGACTAAACAAAAGTGCAGGCTAACTACCTGGCTGGCTAACTAACCTAGTCCAGCCCAACAATGTTCAACAATACCAGTTGGCTCCTTACCTGGGAGCTTTATTCCCCCCTTGGGACAGGGTTAATCTGAGCAGCTTGTGTCTGTCTGTCAGCACTCCTCTGTCTTCTCTCTGTGCCTCAGAGAGAGACTGCCACCCCAGAGGCATTTCCTCTTCCTGTTTTAAAGCAGGTGAATTAGCTTACTTTGAATCACCTGTGGACTGCTTAATAAGCTGGGTTAACCCCTCGTCTACTGGAAAGCATGCATACTGCCATCTCCTACTAACATACACAGAGTCAATGACCCTGTCACAATACCTATCAGGGCAATAAAGGGTTAATACAAGATAACATGTGTGAATATAACCTCTAGTCCCTGTAATGCATATATTAAATCATCAAAAAATTATAACTCATATATAACATAAAAAAATAAAACATTAAAACAAGTGTAGAATTAAAAAATGTATCTTTGAAAGACCAATAGAGTACAGTCCAGTTCCAAAATGTAATCCACTGAGGCGTCTGCAGCCCAAATAAGGGATCACCAATCCCTGACAAAAATCTGTAGATAAAAGAAAACAAACAGGCACACACCTAGTGTATTAACGTATAAAAATATGTATTTTAAGGAACATGAACTCATTCAAATGCCCATTCACAAAGGTAATATAAAAAGAAGCGTGTATGAGATTAGATCTCAATCGCCAACAACGCGGTCCTCTCAGCACACCACGAGATCTCGGCGTTCTCCTGCGTCGCTCCTCCACGTGAACCGGAGGCGGAACATTCTTCCTTGAGCACCCGGCAAAGATGTTCCTCCGGATACAAGTGATTCAAGAGTCCATACAAGCCAATGTAAATGCATTCAATCTGAATCGTGGGAAGACTCAGGAGCTCATACACAACCTCTATGGTATCCACTAAGTGAGTGTCAGCCACACAGTTAGACCACACCCTACGCGTTTCGTCATCAAAATGACTTCATCAGGGGTTGCCCACTATGACTAAATTGTCAAAACCATATAATATGTAAATTAATGCATGCAGTTCACATATGAGCACACATAGTATTTCTCCATATGTATACCGAGCCTGAGCTATAAGAACAACTCCCCACACACATACTGTAGAGAAACACCAGGCATTCAAAAGACTAGAAAAACATTACGCATTTAAAGGGCTAGGAAAAAAACATAGAATATTATATTCCCAAATAGTGCACTATTTGGGAATATAATATTCTATGTTTTTTTCTAGCCCTTTGAATGCCTAATGTTTTTCTAGTCTTTTGAATGCCTGGTGTTTCTCTGTGTGTGGGGAGTTGTTCTTGGGGGATACAGTATACTGCATTCGGGTGGTGAGTGAGTGAGTGACATACAATGGGTGTTATGGGTGTCTTAAAATTAATTGATTATAAGAATGTACATCTTTATCAAATTATAAAAACATGCACACAAGACGTTCTTAGTCATACTATACAGTATGTAGAGGACAATTTTTTATATCTCAAATAATTGCTAGGAGAAAGGTACTGTTAAAAACAATAAGCCATTTAGCCAGTAAAAGTGCTATTACAGTACTGTACAGTAAAGAAAACATATTGAAAATACTTTACTTAAGCGGTAGTGACTGTTGGTGTCCACTTGACATTTCTGGCCTTACCGTGGGCATGATAGCTCACGGTGGCTGCTGGTACAACGAGGCCAGAAGTACTTAACCAGCGTTGAATATCTGAAAGTCAGTGTCCTCTCTTGTACATATCCTGTATTCTTATGCTGAGATCCTTAGAAATCTTTTTAACCGGCATCGCTGCGTTTAGAAAGAAATACAAGCACAAGAATGTATATTCGATGTGTAGTCGATGTGTATTCAATGTGCAGTGAATCAACAAAATGGATGGTGTATTTATAATTTAATTTGTCTCAACCTCACTCGACAGGTTTAGTACACAGTATGCCCACTTTTAACACCTGCACCTCAATTAAAATAGGGACACAGTGTATAAAAGGTCACACAAATTGCATAGCCTACCACACGCTGATCTGTATCTGAACTTGCTATTGTCCAGATACTGCATTGTGCATTATGCAATCTTCCATGGATCACTCCCGATTCAACGGACGCAGGAACCCGCTTGCTTCTGCCGTGCCGACCATGAAAAAGCGAAAGGCGGAAGCCTTTTCCAAGCCAAAGCCAAAGCGAAAGGCCAAGGATAATAAAGAAAACCTTCAGACGACTCCAAAGGCTAAGAAGCCTGGCCCTTATTATGTCAAAAAGAAATTTGCTGGTGTACAAAGAAAGCAAAACAAATGGCAGCCACCCATTCACGACGCTGCTCTACCGGGAAACCCCAGGTCACCTGCTCCTGCACCGATGCACGACGCTGCTCTACCGGGAACCCCCAAGTCACCTGCTCCTGCACCCATCCACGACGCTGCTCTCCCAGGAACCCCCTGGTCACCTGCTCCTGCACCCATCCATGACGCTGATCTACCGGGAATCCCCAGATCACCTGCTCCTGCACCCATCCACAACGCTGCTCTACCGGGAACCCCCAGGTCACCTGCTCCTGCACCCATCCCCTTCGATGCTCTTCTGCTGGGAAACCCTATGAAAGACTTGCCCTGCCAATTGCAAAAGGGCTGGAGGCCTATGTGACTGGATCCACACACAGCAACGCACACTGCTGACTTCCCGGGAAGCTTTGGAATCACGCCCTGGCACTGCTAACTCCGATCTAGTAAAACGTACAGGCCCGGAAAATGAAAGAACCGACACACATGCAGTGTTTCAAATCCTTCGTCTCAGTGTATTTAGCATACAGTAAAAAGATTTATACAGAACAAAGAAAACATTGGTTAGAGGCGTAACTTAGGTTAGAGGCGTGATTTAGGGGCAAGACATGTTAGTGGGGTGATGTAGGGCGTAAATCTCCCAGGACAGGCGCTGTCTGAAATACATAACATTCTCACTACCTACGTTATCTATAGCCTTGGTTTCCATGGCAGCTATGTGGGGTGATTCGGCTTCCCAGGGAACTTGCCTCCTACTACAGATTAAACAGTAAAAAGCTTACTACATGAGAAAATATATTTTAGCTAGCAATTGCAGACAAAATGGAGGGTATAATACAAATGCAGCTTCTAGCCTTCTCTACTGTCCCTAACACCCTCATCCGCTCCAGCACCCATCCACGCAGATGTCTACAGCACTCCTTGCACAAGATCCAACTTGTTCACCCGCACGGTGAATGGTTTAAGTTGTGTCGATATCAATGACAACGCTATGGGGCAAAAGATAGATCTTCATTTAGAGACTATGTTAAATATGGATAGGCGGATGGGGAAGATGGATAAGGCGACTATGACAGGAGGAAAGCATCCTCCCAGAACACCTACCCTTGCCCGCTGACAGAAGCACACCTGCTCCCAGATGGACACCCGCTCCCAGAAGCAGAGGAGTCTCCTCGAGATGTGATAATGCACTTCCACTATTTCAGAATTAAACCGACATGTTCGAAGGCATAAATCTCCTAGTCTTCCAAGACCTTCCCCAACCATGCTGGATAAGTATTACAAACTACACCCCATAACGAAAGCACTCAGAGATAATGGAGTCTGGTATTGGTGAAACTTCCCATTCGGTCTATCAGTAATTAAAAGTGGAAGGGCCTTTGCCATGAAAGCCCTGGATGAAGGTGAAGAGTTTCTAAAAAAAAACTGGGAGTAAAAAATGATTTCAGCTACCGGAGCGAGGAAGTGCCTTCCCCGGAGAAATCTTGGAGGGAAGTGCGGTGAGCTTCATGTGGGAGAGATGAAATGGCGGCCAATTAAGGCCCCAGAGGACTAAGCTGCAGCTACGTTTACCCAATTAAGCGTTAAAGTTACACCACCCATTTCCCTCAGATCACCCCAATGGACGTTCCCTACCTTGGACTTTGATCCAGGTCTTCCCTCTCAGTTTCGGCAAATGTTTAATGTATGCTGAGACTGGGGCTCTGTTGGTGGATCGGCCCAGGAGCGAGCAACTCCCGAGTGAAATTTAGGAAAAATCAAATGAAAAGGGAATAAGCCGCCAATAGAGAAGGAGTATTGCCTGCTGAAACAGAAGAGTGCCCGGCTGGGGTGGGATGTGGACCTTGGAGCCTGCACAGGTAGCGGCGGAGGAGGTGGCTGGCAAGCGACATCTTGGAGGCGGGAAGATCATTCCAGGCATGGAGGCCTAGATGAAAGTTGCGACAAGGACAGGTACTTGGCCCTGGGAGCAGGAGGAAAGCAGCAGCAGTGGCTAGGCAGGTCCCCTCACCTTGTAGTGGTACGCAAATTCCGCTCTGGGCACGGAGAGACCGGACCGGCCTGCAGAACGAGATCAAGGGCCTCCTGAGGAACGAAGTGGCAAGGCAGGTAGCATGGACACGGCACAGCAGAAGGCAGAGACGTTAAGGGTAACGGGAGGCTGAGGATGGGGTGGGATGCGGAGGCTGTGGGCCAGTGGGTTGGAGAAATTTGGATTACGGCGTGAAGGGAGGAGGAGGGCCAGGAGGGCATGGAGGATACCAGGATCTGTGTCGGGATAATTACAGGAACGAGGTCCAGGGTTCCGTGAAGGGGAGGTAGGCCTTAGAGGCCAAACCTTGAAAATTGTAACTAAGCTCCAAGGAGAAATGGGGTTGCTGTGGGGAAGGATGACAAGTTAAAGGAAGATTTGGTATACGTGTTGCAGGCCATTTTGTTATTAGAATTCAGTTTTGGGTTTTCCACACACCACACAGTTAGACGAGTTTGGCACTACAATATAATTTAATATGTTATCTGTATTTGATTAATAGGACACCGGTTGGAAATAATCAAGGAAAGAGATAGTTCCTAGTTAGGTGAGGTCAGATTCTAAGATCCTGTATCATCTTATAAATTCACAGCTCGTCAGTACATCAGTTCACCATCCCTGCAACTCATATAGTGACGCTGAGACTCAGAACTTGCGGCCACTAAACCAGACAATACAATATAGGAGACTAACAATGCAGGGGAGGGGATAGGTCTGGTATGTAAACTTATTCTGCAAAAACATCATAGGAACTGTTTTCTTGATGAGATATCACTTTGTTCAGAAAGTGTTTGCTTGCAGTTTTAACTGATATAGTTTCTTAACGTTATTTTGCTGGGTTAGGAGCGGGAGCTGTTCTGCCTAGGCTGTTCTCATGCTCCAGTTCCTTAGTGAGGTGGGCTCTGCCCATTACACCATCAAGACCCTTGGGACTCTAGATGCCTCCAACACTCAGAGCCCTGGACTCTTCCCCGACAGAGTCCAGTGGACCTTTTCCATATTAGGGCAGTCAAGCTTGACCATATTGAACACAGTGAATGTTTCAATGTTACGCCAATCTTTCCCTGTGTTTGGTCTTCCCTACCCCCCTCAACCATTGCCGAAGGTCTCCTGGGTCAAGAAGAAGGATAATAATCTGCGTAGTGCGAGGTGGCTCCTGTGCGGTCCTATGGGTAAGGCAGCAATGGTAAGCAAAACTACTCAAGTTTTCAAATGTCTATAACAATTATTTCACATAGCGTTAATGGACTTAACAGTCCGGCCAAGAGACGCTTGGCTCTGACAGATTACAAGAGGAAAAATGCAGACACTGTCCTTCTACAAGAGACACGTTTTAGTAATTCAAAGTTACCCAAAATACTTAGATAAACACTTTTGGCAGTTCTATCTCTCCTCGGCCGATGTTAAGAAAAGAAGTGTAGCGATACTGCTTCATAATAGACTCCCCCTGGTGATAGATCAGGTTAAGAAAGATCAAGATGGAAGATTTTTAATCCTGGTGGGTAAGATTCAGGGCCAATATTTCACAGTGGCTAATGGCTATGACCCATGTGAGCATGACCGACATTTTTTTCATCTTTTTTTAACTTTTTGAACAAGCTGGCAAAGGGTTATACGATACTAGCAAGGGATTTCAATGTGGCGCTAGATACTGAGTTAGATAAGTCAGCCCCATCTAAGAGGACAAAGAGAAAGTAGACAGAGTCTATGCTCAAAGGTTTAAAGGCCAATCCTTTGTCAGATATCTGGATATAGTTGCACCCTAGAGTTAAAGGTTTCATGTTTTTTCCCATCCACATAATACTGTAGCTATAGCAGAATAGATTACTTCTTTGTTTCTAATAGACTGGTCCCTAAGATCTCCGATACGAAGATCAATGATATTTCATGATCAGATCATGCACCAATAGAACTATGGTGCACACAAATTAGTCTGGACAGACAGGAGCAAACTGGAAGTTAAATGAGTCAATGAAAAAATCCCAGAAGTATTTCACACTCTCAACTCTGAAATAGATAATTTCTTTGGAATAAGATCTAAAAGATGTCAGAATAGAGTTAAACATGATCCTTACCTCCCAGGCTGAGAACTCCTTGAGTTGGTCAAAGCGGAGATTTTTCGAAAAAGCAAACAAACCAGATACCATGCTAGCAAACAAATCAGGAATTGAAAGGCCAATTATAACATTCAGGCAATTCGTCTGAAGACAGGGGACATGACCTCAAATCCCAAATTAATTGTAGAAGAATTTTAAAAGTACTACGAGGGGCTATATAATGGAGAGAAGGTCACTCACACTGTTAATACAAATCAAGCCCTGAAAGGAGTTTATGACAAACTCTGACCTTCCTATGTATTGTATTGTATGTCTTTATTTATATAGCGCCATTAATGTACATAGCGCTTCACAGTAGTAATACACATGGTAATCAAATAAATAACAGCTAATATAAATAACAGATCATGGGAATAAGTGCTTTAGACATAAAAGTAACATTAAGGAAGAGGAGTCCCTGCCCCGAGGAGCTTACAGTCTATTTATGTTGAACAGAGAGGAGAGAGAAGAGCTACAACAGGACTTCACTACAGAGGAGGTTCTTCAGGTAATTAAACACTTGAAGCCTTCTAAAGCCCCAGACCCGGGCGGCTTTTCAAATCTTTATTACAAAAAATGTGCCAAACTTCTTGTCCCTCATTTGGTATGCATGTACAACGCAGTGCTGGGGGGTGTTTCATTCCCAGAACCCATGCTCCAGGCATCTATTTCCTTCATCTTTAAGCAAGGAAAGGACCCAACAAATTGTAAGAGCTACAGACCAATCTTGTTGATCAACTCGGACATTAAAATATACTCCAAATTACTTGCTAACTTGCCTAGACTGGTTCACCCGGATCAGGTAGGATTTCTTAATGATAGGCAGGTGGCAGATAACACCAGACAAATTATTGATTTGTTCGAAGTAGCCAATAAAAATAAGATACAGGTAAGGGTCTTAAGTTTGGATGCCGAAATAGCCTTTGATAGGATAGATTGGCCATATTTGAAAGCCACTCTTTGGGTATTTGGTTTTAGGGATAGAATTTTAAAGGCAATCATGGCACTGTATTCTAATCCGACCACAAAAGTAACACATTAGGGATTCCCTTCAGATCACTTCCAAATTAAAAGTGGTAGGTGGTGGCAATGGGTATGACAGCATAAAGAAACAGCTCTGCCAGTACCCAACCTTATAACACGCAAACTCTACTACTAAAACTAATAAATATACATACAAAACACAAGGAGTGATAGCGGAAGACTCAGGGATGGCAACTAGATCCCAAAAACGAAAGCAGGAAATGGATTTAAAGAATTATTTCACTAATTCAGATTCGGGCAGAGTGGGAAGAGCCCCTGCAAGGGAATCAAGCCACGGCTGTGACTCTGAGATGGAGGTACAGAGTGAAAGAGCTGACAGCGGAGACAGGGAACTGGTCACACAAGGTGATATTACAAAGGACCTGAAGCTTCAGAAAGTAAGGAAGGACATTAAGGAAGGAAGGACATTAATCTCATTAGAGAGAGGACTGATGAGCTTGAGAGAAAAATGGACGCTACAATCAAAGAAGTGAAAAAAACAGAAAAAACAACTGCCAATCTGTAGGCGAGTATCATTGACAAACAGGAGGATTCTGAAAACCGGGATAGAAGAAATAATGTGCGAATCAGGGGGATCCCAGAGTAAATTGTTGAAATTGAGGACTTTATATCTAGCTGGATAACCTCGCTCCTTCCGGGAAAAACGGAAGCAGAGATTCTCCTAGATAAGTGTCACAGGGCCCTTAGAGCTCATCCCCAATTGAGTGAGACCACCATGGGACCTTCCTTGCAGTGCCCTGTGGCAGCGATCGAGTTGCAGCTTGGCTTCAGAATGTCTGGAAGCACTGAGGTCAGCCATCTTGTGATGAAATCCTCCACATCAGTAATCGTTTAAGGAATACCCCTTATCCTAACGTTGTTTCTCCGATCTCAGTTTTCAGCGTCTTCCTGTCTGTCTGCTATGCCTGCCAGTTGCGACTTAAGGTACTGTGGTGGCTTTCTCATTTTTACAAACTGCTTTTATTGTAGCATCCATATTCCTCTCTAGATCATCAGTCCGGTCACCTATGAGGTTAATGTCCTTTCAGAGCTCATGTATTTCTGATTGAAATATTGACTTCAAATCCCCAAAAAGCTGATTTAAGTCGCTCTTCAGATCGCTTCTGGTGACTAAGTCCCTCTCTCCACTTGCACTCATCTCTATTCTCCCTCTCCGAGTCGGAGCCATCACTTGAGGTCGACGCCATGGCCTTTCCCACTCATGCCATTTCAGTGGAGGAGAAATAATTCTTTAAATCCAGAGATGTCTGTCTCTTCTGAGATATGGTTGTCATCCTTGGACAACGAGGAGTTTGGTTCAGTGTATTGGTTGTGAATATAACTACTTGTAATGCTATTTTAAGACTTATTGATGTTGGGTTTTGGTGGAGCGTTTAAGTTAATCTGCCATACCCACTGCTGCAGTGCATGCTCCTTTCGTCTCTTTTAATTAATTTTAATGGTTTGTGAGATATATTTTATTTCAAAAGTCAATGGTTCATAATTTTAATTAATGACACTGTCACTTTAAATTTTGAGCACATGTGAAGATGGATCCAATAATATAAAGCCTTCTGGTCTGTAAAGTAAAGTCTTGTTTGTAGTGCCTCTACCTCTAAGATGGAGATTGGTATCCTACCACTGGACTCCTCTCACTACCCAGAGCTGCTTTCTCAGGGATCACACCACCCGGACCCGGCAGCACTGCCGGCTGGGATGCTGGTAAGCCTTGTGCGCTGCTCTCTCTCCCCACCCCCTTGCCTCCTCCACTTCTCTCTGCAAGTCTCCCTTCCAATCGGGCTCTCTCAGGCTGCCACTTTGGATGTAGCCAGGTGCAGGAGGCTGTCCGGCTCCCTCCCCTTCTGCAGCTCTGGTTGCGCCTCGCAGCTCAGCACCCTTCACTCCGGCAGATCTACTTGGCCGCCTACGCAATCCCTGCCGGCAGCTTCCTCTCACAGCTGGGCCGAACCTGGTTGCCTAACTCCAGCAATGGGGGAGAGGTAGGTGTCTCACTGGAGGGCTCAGAGACGAGCTAATTGCTCCGATGTTCTTTGTGGGCCACCATAATTTTCCGCTTTACAGGCCGATGGTGGCCATTTTGCGATTGTGCTGGGACAAGCTGGAGCCCCGTGTCGCTCGGCTCTATACTCCGTCAACCTCAGTCGTTTAGGGGGGGGGGAGAGGTGGTGGAAAACTTACTGCATCTCCCCGGTTTTCTTAGGGTTTTGCCATCCACATCGCAACTGTTATTTTCTGAAACCACTTTACCCAATTTTACCTTTTTTTGAGCGTACCTCTATGGAGATGATCTGTATTGCCACCGCTCAGCTCCACGTCCAGCACACGGCCCCTGTTCTGATATTTCACAAAAAAAATCTTGCAGGTTCTATGGAATACCTCTATTGCCATTGACATCTGCAAACCTCTTTGTAGGTTTGTATTTACTGTAATTATTACAGCTATATACATGTTACAGCTAGATATTTGTAGAGATACTATATTCAAATGGGAGATTTTATTTGAATAATTTATTGAAATGTGTACATGTCTTCAGTATCTGACATGTTTCACATTGTGTAACTACAGTACATGTCATGGGTGTAACTAATAGTTCACTACTGCAATACTTCTACCTAATTGTTCTTCTTCCTGATAACTAACATTTCAACTCTCCTTAAAAATCATTCTGAAGGTTAGTTTATCCAATCAGTTTGGCCAAAAGTATATTTTCCAACCCCAAACTGTACAAGGTGCAATTCCCCAAGTTAGGGAATGTTATTATGGAAAAAGGATAACAAATTACATTTTTGTGCCATTTTCGATGGAATATTGTTTAAACTTAATGTAAATTGTCAAATGTGAAAGCATTTTTTTTTTATTATTGACAACTTAAAAGTTTCCATCCTCCTATCTGAAGCAGGAAGTTTTCCCAATAGAAAATGTATTTGGAAGGATGGCATTTTTCATTTTCCACCCCATTAAATCCTGCACATGCAGCTGTTCTGAGTCAGAGGCAGACATAGATAGGGAGTCTGACAGGTGATTTCATAGGGCTGCATTTATAAATAGTTTCCAAAAACGTAAGATGCATGACAACCGAAAAGAAACCATCCCATCCCTGTTCAATGTTTTGATAACTGCCTACAGCAAAATTGAAAATGTTACTGCATTTCATTCCCTTTTTTGCTATCAGAAGTAATAATCTGACACCAAGAAATCCTCACTACATTAATTCATATGTACTGCAAGAACTAACCTTTAACATGGCTCTGGGTATACAGTATGATACTCAGAATACCCAAAGTGGCCCATTGCATCCAAGATGCAATTAAACCCAAAGTCCCTTTTTTATAAACTTCTTGGAAGTTTCCAATACTTCAAATCACAGCGTAGAATGGCCCAGATTCACGAAGGGCTGATAAGTCTTAGTGCACTCATGCCTATTCACTTATATGAGTTGTAAGATGCACTAAGAAATACTGTAGCACTGTTCAGTAAATATGTGTCAGAGGCCGGGAGTCAACCTTCTCCGTTACACCAGAGTTTATATTGCACACAGTAAAAAGAAAATATTGGGTGCTTCTACTGAAACATCATGGCCTAAGTAGTCAACAGTGCGGTAAAAATATACCGGGTGCGATATAAAAATGTCCGTCATGAACATTCAGGTTTATATAGTAAGAGTTATTGTAAACTCTGGGACAGAAAATATATTAACGCCTTAGATGCCTGTAGCTAATCATTGTCTACCACAGCCACCAAAAATGCTTTACTAACCGCTAAGGCAAGCAAAGAGTTGACCCCTACCACTCTCCCCCCAAAGGTCATAACCACCCACCCTGGGGTACCAACCCCCAGGCCCTCCTTTAGTTGAGAGGGATTAGGTAGCCCCATTGATCCTCACAATGTTAATTAAACCATTTATACAGATGTAGCCCCACTTACTGTTTTTGATACCATGAAAAGGCATGAGATTCAACCCGCGGGAACTCTTTGTCACCACAGCTCCCCAGTGGGCCACCGATGGCAGGCAGCAGAATCATTTGTATTTTTTTTTTAATGTAATTGCAATTCAGTATGTGACCTGCAGATGGCGCCCTGAATATTTTTGTACATGCCTGTGTTGAACAGCACAAGAAGTTAATACATGTTTCTATACAATGTATTAATGTTCCTTTGCAACCTACAACCTGCATCTCCCCCATCCCCTCCTCCACTATCTACAAATGTCTAGAAACCCTGAATGACACAACACTGGCAGCATGGCTGAGGTTGGAGACCCTGCAATTCCTGCAGCCAGCACAGTACCTGAAACCACAGCTGTACCCACAATACCTGCAGCCAACGCAATACCTCCAAATACCATTACAGTATATACAGATCCCACAGAATTTACAGACCGCGCTGCACCCACAGTACCTATATCCCAATCAGATGCCACGGTGCCTGCATCCCCCATAGCAACCACAGCACATGGTGATCCTACAGGCTGCCCAGCACCCACAATACCTGCATCCCCCAGCATTACCCACTGCACAGGCACAACCCACAGTACCTGCACTCCCTGCTGCATCTCCCGCACCCTCAAACCTCGTAGTAGCAGCACCATGAGCACTCGCAGTATCTGCAGCCCACGCTTCAGCAGCAGCACCCTTAAATGCATCCCACTTATGCCCTGCTGAACCTGACATGTGTGTACAAGTCGTGGGTGGGCTACTACTCTTGCCAACTCTGACAGGTAAGTGTCAGTGCCATGGGTTGTGTCAGTGCCATGGGTTTAAGTATTAAAATGGTGCCTCTTTACACATTCTATAGGCCCACTCTGGAGTACACTGCACATTTACGCGTGTAAGGGTGGGGGTATTTAACTCTACACTAATTAGTATTAATCCAGTGCATTAATCCTGACAGCCCTGAACGGGGTCATCATGGACCAACTATTTTGGTGCTTTGGTCCTTCTGGATACCACTCAATGAAGGCTATGTAGGAGACTGAGGTGTGTACCATACTGTAGGTAGATGTTTTTGCTGTGTTGGCTGACTTTCGTGTGTACTGCATTAACATTTGTAATGTATATTGCAAGTGAGGCTTAAGTTCAAATGCTCTGCGTGTCTGACACTCCTCCTAACCACACATTACACATACACTAGTCAAGTAGTGTAATACACTGGCCTTGTCTTAACAAAACCCTGTCACAAACCTGCTATTACCTTCCCCCACTCTTCATGCTTCTGAACACTGAGATGCAGCTGCAGCTTTGTGCAAACAAAGACAAACGCCAGGAGAGTTAGGAGAGTACGTAAACATAAGATAAATGTTTAAGTCTGTAATTTGTTAACATTTGTACTGTACTGTACTATAGATTGCAAGTGAGGATCCCACGTGGAGATTCTCTGGGTGTCTCCCACTCCTCCAAGGCACGAAGTGCACATAATCTGGTACATAGTGTACTATACTATATGTTGTGTGTGTTTAAATGTATACATCTCCTCTACCCTTTGATTGTCACTGTGGTAAACTATGCCCACAATGTGGGCAAGGATTGCCACAATGGCAATCAATGGGCAACCTAAAATAAAAACATCCACAAAATAAAATACATTACATTACAATTAAAAACTAAAATGTTCCAATTAACCCATTGATTGTAACTGTGGTAAAACTATGCCCATAATAGGGGCAAGGATTGCCCCAATGGCACTGAGTAGGCAACCTAAAATACATGGGTGTATTGGCTAGTTTTTGTTGTTGTATTGTATTTTAATGTTTATTGGGGTAGAGGGGTGGAGGATGGGGATTAGTTGCCCTGGGCCTGTTACAACCGTTAGGGTACTAATTAAAGGGTTATATAAACACAGACAAATACTAACCGCTCAACCTTAATAAACAAGTAACAGTGAAGTATCTAGATCTATGTGGTGCATGGGGTAATAGAATACTGATATTTACACGGAGATCCAAGAGGGATCAAAAAAGATTATCCATATCTGCACTCAGCGGAAAAAAAACTCCTAATACAATAAGGCAGACAGATAGTCTTCAAATAATGTTGGTTTTAATTGGTGTTAAAACACCTGGGCTATATATTAGAGATCTGTCTGATATGACTGAGAACCAAAAACTATGTGGTCACAACAAAATGTCTAAAAACAAACAAAAAAAATGTTATTAACCAAATAGACTCACTACTGTAAGTGCAACATATATAAACACAGTGTCAATTGTTAAAAATCCCCGGTAGCAGGATACAATGATATATTGAAACAATGTCAGTATACAGATAGATAGATATATGGAAATCATCTGTTTTGTAACAATATACCCTGAGAGTAATTGTCACAAACCGCTTGGTTTGTATCAAGGTAAGCAGATAAATAATCTTATGAATCCAAATGATGTCAGTATGGATGTCTGAAATAGTGTAAAATATCCTGTCATAGCGGTGATTAGTAGCATATTCAGTGTTGGTAATCATTTGGTATTGGAAATATATCCTTATGTCCCTGGCTTTTACCAAAGGGGGTTAATCATAATAGAGTGTAGTGATTCATTCAGCTATGTCAGCATACATCTCTAACATAGCAGAGCAGATCCATACAATATGGTGTAATTCCAAACTCGTTTTACACCCTAGGTGTTCTCTATATTCAGCAAGTGTAGTGACTGATCAGAAGGTACAATGTAACCCATGAAAAATTCCCTGTATTAAAACAGGGTATGATGTCCACACCACGTTGTAGCATCTTTTAGTCCCAGATAAAGGCAGGAAACGTCGTATTTTCTATGGAGGGGTTTATTTTCAGGGATTAAATCAAATGCTAACAGGTCCACCGTCCCTCTAAATCAAAACACATAAAAATAATACCTATTCCCTTTAGGGAACACTAAGTACACCATAGCTTTTGCCCTCACTAACTGCATGGCCAGCTAAGCTGGTTCCCAAGCCAAAAACATGCCCTGGCATATGCAACTAAGTAACACAGTCTTTGCATACAACAATAAAGTGTTTTTGCTTATCTGTCAGTCCTTTGGAGCAGACGTCCCTGCTTCAGCACGCCCTTGTCGTCCTTTCTTCCTAGGGAACCTTATTCCCATGTTGATCTCAGAGAAACTCCTCTGTAGGTCCTCTGTAACCAGCTTCTGAAGCTGGGGAGAACTTCTATCTCGCCTCCCTCCTCTCTGGAGAAAACAATCTCTCTGTCAAGCAGCTTCCTGTGTCTTTTAAAACACTTCCTCATTCAGTACATTCAGACCAGGCTGATTAGCTTCAGCTGCTGTTTTTCTCTAGGGAAGATTAACTCTGTGTACTGCAAAAGTCCTATACTGTAGCTGCCCTATTCAGTCCCTAGAGGATTGTGATGGTATTACAAGGGGTAAAGCGTAAGTCACAATATAGTACTTAGATATATTTTCAGTTGCATAATACTTGCGCACATATTTTGCACTTGCAGAGAAAACCTATTCAAGCTGTAAGGTGATTATATACATATGCTGCATTGCTGTGGATCTCCGTGTAAGTATCCAGAGAAAGTCTTAGCTACAGTACATCCCCTTCATAGAGACAAAGTAACATCTGAACAGACAGTATGTATCAGTCATGTTCACTCTAATAGTATAAAACCACCGCTATAAAACCAATTTACAGGAGTTTGTTCTGAGGTGTGTCTGTCCCCAACACCAGGCGTCGTCGTCATGACGCCAGTTAAAACCCGACGACTGTTTTACATGTGCTCTACACATCTTCAAAGGGGGGAGGAATGAATGAATCAATTAAAGGGTTAACCTATCCCACAACCCTTCGTGGAGACCTAACCACCCTCCCTGGTGCAACTACAGTAAACCCCATTAAAAAACTTAATTAGTAGTAACCGCTAAGGTAATTAAGGGGTTACTTGTGTTTTAATGGTTTGATCATCATCCTTTACCTGTTTGGGAAGAAGATGAGGAGAAGGAGGATGGCCTTCATCCTGGCAGGGGTAAGTAAAACATTGATTAATTTAATGTTTTATGTATCTTAATGTATTTTATTGTATTTGGGCAAAAGTGCTAGTAGCCATATTTGGTTACTAGGGCATTTGCCCATTCCTGGGGGTGGGGGGTGGGATTGCTGGGGTTAGAGGGGGGTGGGTGAAAGGGGTAGTTGCCCTGCGGTGGGTGGTTAGGGCTATCAGGTGGATAGTGGGAGGGTTAAACCCCTTCATTACCTTGGCAGTAGTAACCGCTAAGGTAATGAAGGGAGAATAGTGTCCAAAAAGGAAGCCGATGCACAGCTAATAAATGCAACTTGGACGGAAATGACCACTTGAAAAATGTTTATTAATTAAAAAACATACAGGTAGAGTCCTGACATATCCTCTGACATGTTTCACGCACAGGGCGCTTTATCAAAGAGCTTTAAGAGCACTGGACTGGTGAATTACATTGTAGCCCACTACAACTTCTAAGGAAATGAAGGGGTTAGCCCCTATCTCAACCGTTCCAGTAGGCCTAACCACCCACCCTGGGGCAACTGTTCCCTTCACCACCCCCTCTACTGCCAACAAACCAGGTACTATGGTTTAACCCCTGAATTACCTTAACGGCTAGCCGCTAAGCTAATAAAGCTGCTTTTATGCTTTTATTTTAATGACACAGTATTGAAGCAGGGTGTCTCCAGAGCTGAACCGCATTAATTTCAGCCCCGGAGACCCCCTGCTTCCTGAGATACAGGCCTCGGTATTGGGTGCCGGTATCTCCCTGCATGTTTAATTCTCCCACGTCATGTGACCGGGACCTTTGAATATATAGGCTTTACCGGTTCCCCATAACGGGACCTGCAACTCGGAAAGCAGGGGGTCCCCAGTGCTTAAGTTAATGTGGTTCAGCTCTGGAGACTCCCTGCTTCAATAATATATTATTAAAATAAAATAAAAGCTACGTGATTGCCTGTTACAGGTGCACAGAGAGAGTGACTGATTCTGTCTACTGTCACTGCGCTTCTCTTACAGACTGATGCAGCTCGGTAGGACTAACACAGCTGGAGTATTAAGAAGCAGGGAACCCCGGTGTGTTAATCCTGATGGGCCATTATTCAGGTCGTGTCGATTCCGCAAGCACGCGGGGGCCAGAACCGCACCCTTGGAGGATTCTTTGCCTACTACGCAACCAATCATCATGCTAAGTTTGTATGCTAAATTTTGATGACAAATACTTATCCTTTATTTGCATTTACAGTGTTTTGATCCAGAGGAAGGCAACCATACAGTAAAGACCCCAAAGAAACATCAGCCAATACTGTCTCCATAAAGGGGAAATTAAATTCCTTCCTGACTCAAATAATGGCAATCAGATTTCTCTCTTGATCAACATTTTTCCCATGTTTACTTTAATTGTTATATCTCCATATAGCTTTCCTTTCTAAAAAGATGTCCAAGGTTTTTTTGTTTTTTTTAAAATATCTATTGTATCTGCCTTCACAATCTCCATGGGTAATGAATTCCATATTTTAATTGCCCTTACTGTAACTAACCCTTTATTTTCTTTCAACCTTAAGGGATGACCCTGTTTAATTTTTATTGCCCTTGGGATGAATTAAATGGTTATTTTGACAGCTCCTTGTATTGTCCCCAAATATATTTGTATATAGTTATCATATCCTCTCTTAGATTCCTCCTTGCTAATGTAAACAAATCTAAATTAGTTAATTTCTCCTCATAAACCCTGGGAAGGGTTCTGTGTGTTGTTTGTTAACTTATTTTCAGCTGTCTCAGCTGTTGGAGGTTAGTGGCTCCTCACCCCTCCACACTTCCCAAGTCAGCGGATCTTTTACATTCTACTGGATATAGATCCAATGTTGGTCGTTCTCCCTCCTAATAGAGGTAAATGAGAATTTTAATCCTAATATAGGTAAACTAGTACTTTATCTGGTAGTGTTAGGACCTGTGAACTGGGTCTGCCTTGTCGTGGCTCACATGCATGTTCTATACATTTGCCACGCTCAATGGCTCTCCTTTTTGACACTTATATACATGTATATTTTGTGGGGGCTCAGGGGTTCCCAAAATCAGCTTGCTGGGGTTCTATGTGTTGTTTGTTTTCTCCTTACCTGAAACTGTTTCGTCACACTTTGGAATTAGCTGCATCAAGATCACCATACTGGAAGGGATACAGACTGAAAGTGACATGGACCGGAACTGATGACAGACACGGAAATTATTAAACAATCGGATTTTAGCTAAACATTCTGCAATTGATCTTTTTCTATGCACCTTTTTAAAATTTATGATTGTATGTGTGTAGCCAGGACTGGTTTCCTTGGCTACCAGTCTGCCCCCTCTTGACAGTAAGCCCTGGTAAGAACAGGCCTGCATGGAGTAATCATGGGTTTTCTCCACCCACAGCAGCTTCAGTGAGGCACAGGGGAGGCGGTGGGACTAGGCCTGTGTGTGTCCAATCAGGGACTCAGACCTGGTACCTGGTACCTGCTTCCCTTGTATTTAAGGAGCTGCACTGCTAAATTTAGTCACTGCCTCTACCTGCTTAAGAGAAGCTGGTCTACCCACAACAATTGTGCAGGGCTCTGCCAATCTGTATTCCCTCCCCTAGGAGAGTGGATAGGAGACTATACCCCTTACTCCACCAGGGAGTAAGGGAAGAGCAAGTACTGCTTCAGGACCCCTTGGTCTGGAGGGGAGGTCGAGGGACATCCTGAGGGTGAAGCCCCAATAACTGCCTGTACCCACTGTGTGAGCTGTGTATGCTGACCATCTGCAGTGTGTATGAATAAAGTGATCCTGTTCAAACATATCTTCCTGCCTGAGACTACAATCTATCAGGGGGAGGGGAAGTAAGTTCTCCTGTAGGGATTGTCCCCACATCCCTGGGGCCTGCAAGAGATGGAAGCGCGGTCACTCTGAGAAAGAACCAGTTACTGCCCCAGAAGCCTGTCCTGTTCTCCTCCACAACACCGCAGCAGACTCAGATCAACTGTAAGCCAGCAGGTATGCACCACACCACACCGTGTAGTAGTGAAATCTCCCGGGGGGGCGGGGGGGGGTGTGTGGGATGGACATGTATTACATCTTTATATCCTCTTATCTGTAAGAATTCACTGGAGCAGAGCACACTCCACTGTGGGGAAATTCTAAAGGCTTGATTATCACTAATTAAATGTGAGTGAATTGACACAGAGATTTTGAGATGAAAGATCTAGTCCATAACAATATGGACTAGATTTCTAGATTTCTTTTTGTTTCTCCTCTTCCTCCCTTTTTTCTCCCTGTGTGTGCTTTTCTGGAGAGTGAACTACCTGGTTAATGTGATATATGTAGGTGTTTGACACCTTTGTTTTGAAAAATGACGGGCAACCGTAAGTACAGTATTTTCATTTCTATGTTAAATAAATGCTATCTAATATCGTTTGGTGATATGTCCATTTGTCAAATTTACAGGTAAATTGTTGTTTTTGTTTGTAAAGTTATTGTAAATCCATTAGTATTCAAAGAAGTACATATGATTATTTAATATGCATGAAACCAGTGGACCTGAATAAAAAGGGAACATATTCATTTTTCATAGGATGCAAATAAGGAAAATTGTTACTTTAAGGGTGACTGCATTTTTCTTAGGAAAGCAATTATACTGATATGTTTTTTTTTCTAAATTGACCTGCTATGCGAGATTGCTAACTTAAATATATATTGTAGTTTAAAAATACTATCATATAGTCAGAATGATCCATAATCTGTAATGAACACTGTATGACACTAATTATTAGATTGACTCTTTTCTTTATGTAATAAGGAAACATAAAAGAAACGCTAACATAATCTAATGGTCTAACCTAGATATACATAATGTAAGTGATGCTGCATGAAAGAGAACTGTTCCCAGTTCGAAAATAGATAAAGTCCAGATAAATCAGCGCACCATAAAATGAAAAGAAGAAGAAAACATAAAAAAAATAGATAGTGAAGCACGTTCATATAATATTCAAAATAGGAAAAAATGGTGAGATATGCACTTAACTGAAAGTGCCTGAGTCCAGGCACTAAAAGGTTTTTTTGTCCTCTGCTCCCACAGCCAATGGATAAAAAGAATAACAGCCTCTCTTGTAAAAGTTCAGATTTTTATCCAATGAGTAACAATCGTATAAAACAGAGTGTAACAGGTTTAGGGCCAGTCTGCAAGTTTATCCTGCTCCCCGGTGACCGTGACATTCCTCCACCATTCCCGCTGGCGTTCTACGTCACTTCCGGTTTGGAGAGTTACCCTGCAAATGGTCCTCCTGCAACCCTACGCGTTTCGAACGCAGTTCCTTCTTCGTCTGACATGTCCTTGTGCCTCATTCTAATATATCCCTCTGTACTGCTAGAATCAATTAATTTTAATTACAGTACATTATCAAAAAAACATTAAACGAGACATAGGACTAATTATAAACACAAGGAATTTACAAAAAACATAATATATACATAAAATTGTATAAAATATAACAACATATCTAATAAAAGTTAAAAATTAAATATACACATAGATCTATAAAGGAAAATAGATTGATTATATTCAAGAATTATTCATGCATCTCTAGAAATGAATGGCACTCTAATTAGATTATACTTTATAGAGTTTATAGTTATTGATATTTGGTCAGTTAAAAATAAGAAAAATGGCACATCACATAATGGTAAATGCATCATTACCAGATATAAGAAACAATCTTGGATTTAATAAAAAAAAAGATTCATGGAATTGACATTAATTTGAAGGTATAATATAATCATTGGAAATTTAAAATTATATTATGGTAGTTAATACTACATGGGATCAATTGATACATCAATTCTAGTATCACATTGATTTAAATTTGACTAATCTTTTTTCATTTTACTTAGAAAATAGAGCTCATATTGTAAGTCAATGGATTCCAAAAATATCATGTTATTTAATCATGGTTAGACCATCAGGATTGCAGGAATGGAATTTTTTTAAGTGAGTGATACATTATGTGTATCAAGTCCCTTAAGGATATTTCTGCAATGCAACGTGGACAAAATGAGACACATAAAGTTTATACAAGATATAAAAAACAGCGAACTAATTTCCTATATGGCTGGAAGATATAGAGATCTTCCATCTATATCTTCCAGCCATATAGGAAACTAGTTCGCTGTTTTTTTTATATAATTTCTGTTAGTTTATGTCATTAGATGTCTTTGTATAAACTTTGTGTCTCATTTTGTCCACGTTAATAATAAAGATCTACTCCTGTGTGTCTGTATATGATCCTCCACTTACACAGGACGCACCTTCCGTCCCAGGCAGCTGATTAGAAGATGGATCCCTCCAATAGGATCTGTCTCTGTGTTTCTCACGCCAATTTCGTACTGCGTCATCCGTGATTGGAGGCGGGGGATCATCTATAAGACTGTGAGTATGATCAGACGCGAATTTACTCTTTGAAAAAGGGTGTTTGCCTGAAACACGTCAGAGTGTGTACCTATGTTCCCCGTTCACTATGTCCATTAAAATATAACTTTTTAACCGCTTTACATTGGTGTTGGCCCCATCCGTGCAGCTGTGCTTTGCTCAAATCTTTGGATTACTTTTTCTACTATGACTGACTGGCGTGACGCACGCAAACAGGATAAGCTGCCTTCTATGTGAGTATTATTTCTCCTCCATTATACAGTGGGGAGAAGCTGACCACTATCAGTGCAACTATTGAGGAATTTCGTCCTGTGGAGTACTATACCGGATTATCATACATCTATACAGGTATCTGTCTCCACTTTATGGACAGTCATTGCCAACTAACCCCTCACTATATATGTTCATGCACTGGGTCTAATTATCTCACAAGGCTTTATTATAGCTTTTTCCAACACAATATTATGTGTGTCTATCAGGACTTTATTTGAAATATATGTTTCCATCAATACTGAGCACTGTTATCTGGAACTTGTCTCCAACTATCCATCTGATGTACACGAGAGGACAACAAATTGCGGATATTCAACGCTGGCTAAGTACTTCTGGCCTCGTTATGCCAGCAGCAACCGTGAGCTACACTACCGACACACTTTATTAAAGTGTGGCCGGTACCGCAAGCCGGGATATTTCCCGGCTTGCTTGTGGCTGCCCCTCGGCGTGCCGCGCGTCATAGACGCGCGGTCACGTGTCTTCGGGAGCCTGCGCCCCCTGCACGCGCGTCCAGGGCTCCCCGAGGGAGCCCTGGTGTCCCGCGATCTGCGGGACGGCGGCAGGGGGTTCCGGGGGACCCGGCGGACCCGGTAGCGGTAGGGAGAGCGCCCCGATCGGAGGGCGCTCTTCCGCTGCTTCGGCGCGCGCCCGTCACACTCGGGCGCGCGCCAGGCTACTGCTGCGGCCAAGAACGGGCAAATGCTCGAATAAACTTGGCCGCAGCAGTATCATGCCCACGGTAAGACCAAAAAAAAGCTGTGTGTGCTGAGCACACGCATAGTAAGTGAAACTTCTTTGTTTTTTGTCACATAAATTTTATTTGTGATGGTAATGTTTTTAATTAAAAATCACAAAACAATTTGACTTCCAAAACACAAAAGTTTGACCACATGTTTTAGCTATTTGCACATCTATATTTATAGTAACTGAATTATTTGTGTCTGCGTGTGTCAGTCAGTGTGTGTGTGTGTCTGCGTGTGTCAGTCAGTGTGTGTGTCTGTGGTGTGTATGTCTCTCTCTGCGACCTACACCCACCACGACGTAGCTGCGGACAAGGAGAACTCTGTCTGAGTCTCCTCCCCCGGCGGAGCTGTGGGCTGTGTTTCCTGCTGCAGCCAGCCCCCCAGCGGAGGTACGGAACATGGGAGGTGCTCGGCAGCTCACAGGGTGGGGGGGGGGCGGGGGAGTAGGCACATCACTTGTGGGCGCTGTTCGGCGCATCACTGGGGTGTGTGTGTGTCAGTCTGTATGTATCAGTCAGTGTATGTCAGTCAGTGTAGGTGTGTGTGTCAGTCAGTGTAGATGTGTGTCAGTGAGTGAGTGTGTATGTGTGTCAGTCCGTGAGTGAGTGTGTATGTGTGTCAGTCCGTGAGTGTGTATGCGTGTCAGTCAGTGAGTGAGTGTGTAGGTGTGTGAGTGAGTGTGTATGTATGTCAGTCAGTGAGTGAGTGTGTATGTGTGTCAGTCAGTGAGTGTGTGTCAGTGAGTGAGTGTGTATGTGTGTCAGTCAGTGAGTGTGTGTGTGTGTCAGTGTATGTGTGTCAGTCAGTGAGTGTGTGTGTGTCAGTGTATGTGTGTCAGTCAGTGAGTGTGTATGTGTGTCAGTCAGTGAGAGAGTGTGTAGGTGTGTCAGTCAGTGAGAGAGTGTGTATGTGTGTCAGTCAGTGCTTGAGTGTGTATGTGTGTCAGTCAGTGAGTGTGTGTGTGTCAGTCAGTGAGAGTGTGTTAGTCAGTGTGTGTGTGTTAGTCAGTGTGTGTGTGTGTGTGTGTGTGTCAGTCAGTGAGTGTGTATGTGTGTCAGTCAGTGAGTGTGTGTGTGTGTGTGTGTGTGTGTGTGTGTATATGTGTGTTAGTGTGTGTGTGTGTGTGTGTGTGTGTGTGTGTGTGTGTGTGTGTGTGTGTGTGTGTGTGTGTGTGTGTGTGTGTGTGTGTGTGTGTGTGTGTGTGTGTGTGTGTGTGTGTGTGTGTGTGTGTGTGTGTGTGTCAGTCAGTGTGTGTGTGTGTATGTGTCAGTCAGTGTGTGTGTGTATGTGTCAGTCAGTGTGTGTGTATGTGTCAGTCAGTGTGTGTGTGTGTGTGTGTGTGTGTGTGTGTGTGTGTGTGTCAGTCAGTGTGTGTGTGTGTGTGTGTGTGTATGTGTCAGTGTGTGTGTGTGTATGTGTCAGTGTGTGTGTGTGTGTGTGTGTGTGTATGTGTGTGTGTGTATGTGTCAGTGTGTGTGTGTATGTGTCAGTGTGTGTGTGTGTGTGTGTGTGTGTGTGTGTGTGTGTGTGTATGTGTCAGTGTGTGTGTGTGTGTGTGTGTATATGTGTCAGTGTATGCTTCCTGCGGTTTCTCGCCTGAGGATAGCTGGCCAGCTCCCCCGCAATGATCCTTCTCAGGTGCCCCACCGAGAAGCACTCCTCTCTCACCCCGATACCCTCCATCAGGTGGTTAAGTCCTGAAACCAGGCTCCGGATGTGAAGCTGTAGCTCGGGGGGGCAAGGAGGGCAGCTCCATGTCCCCCAGCCCCGGGATCCTCTTCTTGTCCGGCCAGCTGCAGTTGAGAGCCTGCAGGTCTCCGCCAGGTAGCAGCGGGAAGAGAGAGGAGAAGGCCGGGGCCAGGAATAGGTGCGGGGAGATCGGGACCAGCAGCAGCAGCGCCCACATCACCTCAGCCATGAAGTTCACCCCATCCACTCACCCCCCGCAGCTCACCACGAACAGAGCCTTCTACTGGTTGGCAGCGCCGGCCTCGAAGCTGGAGAACTCCTTAACTTGGAGGGCCCCCGCGGAGAGCAGCAGCAGCAGTTCGGCGCAGCCGCACCAGTGCAGGATCTCGGCACTCGTTAGCTGTGACGGCGGTGAGTATGTTGAGCGGGGGGGGGGGAGCAGGAGGGGGGAAAGCCATCCTCCTCATTCACCCAGCAGCGCAAGGTCTCCGAGCCACCCGTGAGCGTCGCCATGGCTACCGCGCATGTCAGCGGGCAGCAGCGGCAGTTAGGAATGGTGGCGGCGGACGTGTGGGAGGAATGGCATGCACAGGGGGGCTCTGTCTGAGTCTCCAGCCCGGCAGAGCGCGCGGCTGGGACAGAGAGCGGTCAGCGGGTTGTAGCAGGAGAGCCGGTCCCCGCTGCCCCGGATGCCGCCCGTGCCCATCTCCACCTGGGGGAAATTGCAGCCGTTAGGAGCGGCGCCGGCGGCTATCGCCGCCGCCGCCGCATATGTCATCGGCCATGTGGGGGGAGCAGCAGCCGTTAGGAGCATCTGATTTTTTGAGCGGTTGGGATGTCAGTGTTGGGGTCTGGCTGAGCCAGAACACAGCCCGGCCTCAACTGCCAGCACTGACGTCACATCCGTTTCATTTCTGTCTCCACCATCCATTTTTGCCCCAGTTCGAATGAGGTGCCACTAAGGAAGTTTCACTTCAAAAAGTAAAGAGGACACCAACGGTAACCACCGCGTAAGTACTGTACTGTACTGTATCTATCTATTATTATTGTTATCGCTGTATATTTATATAACTCTATTCTACACAGTATCTATCTATTATTATTGTTATCGCTGTATATTTATACATAACTCTATTCTATACAGTATCTATCTATTATTATTGTTATCGCTGTATATTTATATAACTATTCTATACAGTATCTACCTATTATTATTGTTATCGCTATATATTTATATAACTCTATTCTATACAGTATCTATCTATTATTATTGTTATCGCTGTATATTTATATAACTCTATTCTATACAGTATCTACCTATTATTATTGTTATCGCTGTATATTTATACATAACTCTATTCTATACAGTATCTATCGATTATTATTGTTATCGCTGTATATTTATATAACTCTATTCTATACAGTATCAATCTATTATTATTGTTATCGCTGTATATTTATATAACTCTATTCTATACAGTATCTATCTATTATTATTGTTATCGCTGTATATTTATATAACTTTATTCTATACAATATCTATCTATTATTATTGTTATCGCTGTATATTTATATAACTCTATTCTATACAGTATCTATCTATTATTATTGTTATCGCTGTATATGTATACATAACTCTATTCTATACAGTAGCTATTATTATTGTTATCGCTGTATATTTATACAGTATAACTATTCTATTAAAGTAATATCTATATTTGGCCATGCTGGAGGCCTGAGCACAAAAGTACCTGTACTTGTGGCCCACTGTAAAGTATTGTTGTTTTTCCTTTAAACTGTAGGGAGACAACTGTCCTGGTTGACAGAATAACTGAAGAGAATGATGAGAAGAGTGTCTTAAGGGTCAAAGACACTCTGCAGAAAAATCACAATCTAACCGCATCAGAGACCAGCATTAAGAAGATGAGACGCAGAATTGGATGGAAATATGGACGTGTGAGGTTAGTACTGGACAGTACAGGAGGTGAAAAGTGTGGTTTAATAAACTGTACTGTACCTATAAAATTATTCCTTGTCATTACAGAGCGTACCCTATGATAAGGGACGTCAACAAGATAAAGAGAGTGGTCCAGGCACAAGCATGGATCAACAATGGCAAAAGTTTTCAGGATTGCATCTTTACTGATGAGTCTACTGTATCTCTGGAGAGATTTGCCACCTTTGCATTCCACAAAAAAGGACGCATATCTATGAAGCTGCGTCCAAAACACCCAGTGAAGATGCATGTGTGGGGTACATCTCTAGGCGTGGACCAGGATGCATCGTCATCTTTGATGGTACAGTATAATAATGCACAAAGTCACATGCTGTAGCTTTAAGCACTGTACTGTACTACTGTAGTGTGCATTATTTTGAGCACTTTTCTTTTCTTGTTACAGGAATCATGAATAAAGCTTTTTTCCAAGAGCAAATAGTGCCTGAGATTGTGGAATACATCACACGTGAATTCCCAGATGGTCACCATTTCTACCAGGACAACGATCCAAAGCACATGCGTCAACTGCGCATATTCTTGTCTGCGGTATCAACTGGGTGAAGACGCCAGCGGAGTAAGTACGGTAACCGTGTCTTGTTTTTTCACACTGTTTACTGTGTATCTCTTTAACTAATTCTCCTTTTTTCCCCCTCTAATGACAGATCGCCAGACTTCAATCCTATCGAAATGGTCTGGCATCAGCTGAAGGACCATATCCAAAAAGTGGTGAAATCCTCAAAAAAGGATGAGTTGGCGAATGGCATAATGAGTTTTTGGAACGATGTGCTCACCGTGGAACGCTGTAATAAATATATCGACCATATTGCGACTGTGTTGCCCATTGTGATAGAGTGTAATGGGCAAGCATCAGGAAGGTAGTATAGTACTGTACTGTAGAATGGTAAGTACAGGCACACCAAGTACAGCATGATACAGGTAAGTAAGGTACAGATTGTTTTACAGTATACAGCATGCACTTTACTGCACTAATTTTTAATTTTTAGAGAGAGCTGCACTACCAATCTTGTTACAAAGTATTTTACAGTACAGTAGTTCCAGTATACAGTAGTTTGACAGTAGTAACTGCATACAGTAGTCCAATATGGAGTAGTTTTATTGTACACAATGCAATTATATGCACTTAACTGCACTAATTTTTTCTTTCCTTTTCAGAGACAGCTGGCTGCACTACAAAAGGACGGGTGGGGGGAGGTGGGGTATCATGTTTAATGCATTAGACTTATTAGACTTTTAAGACAACAGCTCGCGAACGCACACCTGTGTTTTTAGACGGTATTGCTGTATAGCGGACAGCGCTAAAAATCCAAGCGCTAACATACCGGAAAGCGCTACAGAAAAACAGAAAATATACTGCATCTGGCGCGGTTATCAGAGCGCCGCGGATCCGGCCTCATTAGGATAAAGACAGCCGCAGCTGTATGTATGTATGTCTTTATTTATATAGCGCCATTAATGTATATGGCGCTTCACAGTAGTAATACATGTGACAATCATATAAATAACAAATAATACAAATAGGTCATGGGAATAAGTGCTTCAGACATAAAAGTAACATTTCGGAGTCCCTGCTCCAAAGAGCTTAGAATCGAATTGGAAGTTAGGAAGAATGTACAGAGACATTAGGAGGGCATTCTGGTAAATGTGTCTGTAGGGGGCCAAGCTTTATGTATCATGTGTATAGTATTAGCCACGGTGCTACTCATATGCTTCTTTAAACAAGTGTGTCTTAAGGTGGGTCTTAAAGGTGGATAGAGAGGATGCTAGTTGGGTATTGAGGGGAAGGGCATTCCAGAGGTGTGGGGCAGTCAGTGAGAAAGGTTATAGGCGGGAGAGGGCTTTAGATACAAAGGGGGTATAGAGAAGACATACTAAGAAAAATTAGGGCTGAGATGTAAGGATTGACAGAATAGAGTAATGAAAAAAAGGGTGCAAGCGTAAATAACACTACTAAATGTGAAAAACACTAAATAAATTCCAAAGTGAATAGTAATCAAATAAATGTATACTGTCCTTTATAGAAAATGCAGCACCGAAAAAGGACTCAAATCCAGTCCAGACAGAATAGTGGCAAAAGAATAAGGGCACAAATTTCATCCAGGAACACAAAAACGAATAAAAAACAATAATTGAAGAACACTGTATAAAAATTCAGGAAGAACTCAGATACAGATGCAGCGGCCATTATTTTAACAAATCACACGGTGTATACCTCGGAATACCCATGTCATAGTGCGGGATTGCTTCCAACCATACCGCCTTAAGACGCGAGTGTAGGCGAGTGCATAAAATTGCACTTTAGTGTTGTGGCTTTTAAACACCTGAAATTGACACAGTTGCACATTACTGTACACATTACAATTCATTCATTTCATTGCATTATTGCTAAGGTGATTAAGGGGTTGGTGGCCATTAGTTCATTTTTTTATTTTAATGTTGCTGCCCACAGAGGAGGAGGACATGGAGGACAGTGATGAGAATGAGGGTGGCCTTCATCCTGGCAGGGGTAAGTCCAACTTTAATTTACTTTATGCTAGCTGGATAATGTTTTATTTTGAATGGACAAATGTGCTATTATCTAGATCTGGATAATAGGGATTTTGCCCATTACTGTACTGTATGTGTTAGAGGGGGGTTGTTGGGGTAGAGGGGGTGGGTAGTAGGGTGCAAATTCATTGCTATTGGGGTTATCTTTTTTCCCATTGAGGGCATAAGTAACCACACTGGCTATCAATGGGTGTATTGGCTAGTATTAGTGTTTGTATTGTATTTTAATGTTTATTGGGGGTAGAAGGGGTGGGCGAAAGTGGTATTTGGCCCGTGGTGGGTGTTTATGCCTACCAGGTGGGTAGGGGGACGGGTTAACCCCTTCATTACCTTAGCAGTAGGAACAACTATGGTAATTAAGGGGTTAACACCTCCCGCAACCCTCCCACAAGGCCTAAACACCCACCATCGGCCAAATACCACCTTCACCCACCCCCGCTACCCCCGATAAACCAGGCACAGGTATTTAACCCCTTCATTACCTTAGCAATTAGCTAGTGCTCAAAACGCTCGCTGAATTACTTATTGTAGCTACTAGAATAGGTCCCTACTGTGTGTCTCCTAACCCTACTGGTCACATTGGGGAATCCACTCATCGAGAATTCCTCTCACTGTGATCCATAATCTCAGATAGGGGGCCTAACATCCTTTTTTCTCTGTATTCCTCATCATCATTGGACTCATCATCACTTTTATCCGTGCATGTGTTTAGGGGTATACAAACCCTGTCCTTGATTTAATCAGTGACTTCTTCTTGGCCAGATATCTGCTCCTGGAGTCTCTTCCCTTACAGGGCACCCCACAAGCTGACCTATTGGCAATTGGTTATTCCTATGCAGGTTCTTTTCTGATCCATTTCTCTTTTCAGGCCTCACTCGGTATACAGGCAGCACCTTCAGATTTTCTACCATTACATACGGTTCTGGTATCCAGTGATCGGCTTTTTTATGCTGGCAAGGAATACCCAGATTGCTCATAATCACTCTGTCATACAAGTGCAATTCTTGCCCACACACACTTTTATCATACCAGCATTTACTGTATGTCCCTGGTTGGTAGTGTCAGCCACAGTAGTGGCCTGTTTATACGCCTCTTGCAGTTCCTTGAGTTTTCTCACATATTGCATGTAAGTGGTAGGGGACCAAACATCTGCTGTCACTCCAAAGCACAGATCAATTGGCAACCAGGCTTCCCGCCCCAACTCCTTGATGAAGCGGCTTTCAAAATGTCGTCCTTTGTCGGAATGGACTCTAGCAGGTAATCCATAATGAACAAAGTTTTTGTCCCACTACAGATTGGCAACTGTTACAGCTCGCTGGCCCTTGGTTGGGAATGCCTGGGTATACCTGGTAAAGGGATCAGTGACCACTAGAATGTTAAAAGTATTGTATTGTATGTCTTTATTTTTCAGATAAAGTGTTTTTTCTATCTGGTTTCTATGACAGAAAGTCCATGCAAACCAAATCTAATGGTCCACTACTGGTTATATTTACTAACGGAGTGGCCCTCTTAGCAAGGTTTTCCTAGGTACACACCAACCACAATTCTTGCAGTATTATCCAACATCTCTGGCCATTCGGGGCCAGGGTAAATGGTCTTTTATTAATCCCAACATCTTGTCGGTACCCAGATGGCCATGGTTATCATGGAGGGATCAGAGTATCACCTGTCAGTAATTGTAAGGAAGCACTAATTGCTTAGTTATTATGTGTTGAGACTTCATGGTGACTGGAAACATTACCTCGCTCTTTATTACTAGGTTAGGCCATTGTCTTACTAGTGGCCAGCTCTCAGGGTGCATCCCTGTGATGGCTGAGGCTGACTTTTGACATCTCAAAGCTAGCCATACTTCCTTTAATCCTGGATCCATCTGGTGTGCTTTCTGGAGGTCCTGCCTGCTTAACTGAGCTATAGTACAATGGTGGGTATTGTGGTGCTCCGAAATCAGATGAGGCTTTATAAGAAACCAGATAAGGCTTTATAAGGGATCCAATTAATGTCCGGATGTTAACACAGTGTTCATATTCTTCAAGCTTGATGAAATATGAAAAGGGTATGTGCATAGTGGTGTCCACTTGACATCCGCATAGAATGACACATTTGAATAAACCCAAACATATGATAATTATAAGCAGCAATGTCAAGAGGAAACAGGAACCATTACATGTCACTATGGCCCATTACCTGTATGGTGCAGGAACAGTGAAAGCATCCACGGCGTGCATCCGTCCAAAGTAGAAATCCAGATGATAGTGTGCCAAACAGAGCACAGCCAGCGATGAGGAGAATATATCCCAGGCAGACTCCAGACTTAAACAAATCAGCTGTTTATTGCAAGCTTCTAAAGAAAAGCAGGGACTACATGAATGCACCTACGCGTTTCATGCCGAAGTACTTTGTCAAGGTGTAAGGAGACGGAGCTGTTTGCATTTTATACATACCTAATTGATCCTCCGCACCGCCAAGGATGACGTCACTGACGCGCGACCCCAGCCAGAGTCGCGCTGACGCAACGTACTGCCTCATTGGCTCAGAGGATCAGCTGATATAATTTTTTCTAAAACAAACTTTAATCGCACAAATCAAAAAGAACAATAACAAACACGACTAATAAAAGTATATAGAAAGCATATACAAAGTAATAACATACATTTACCAAATACAAAAAATTAAACAAGTTAAAATAAGCTAATTAAAAATGCAAATCCCTTGTAATCCTGCTGAGATTGATTACTACAGTACAAGTATGGCCAATCTTAAGAAATAAACAAGTTATGAGTTGCATATCTAGTTGTCAAGGAAAACATAGCAGGATAAGGGAATGTTCAGAACCTTGAAATTCATTTAGACAATGAATCAATATTCACGGGGCAATAGTTAATACCAAGAATATTTATAATATTATAGTTCTTTAGAATAGTAATTGAATATATTGTAACTTCATTACTCCATATTCTTCTATCATACATCCCTCCTGAATATTGATACATTATGTACAGAACATCAAGATGATATAACCTAACAATGACCTCTGTGATCATAATAACATGATAGTGAGATTTATATTTAAAGCGACAAAGCAATGGATATTAGAAAGAAAATCTTCAGAGATGATGTAGTTAAAGCTACATTGTAGTGACAAATAATCATATCTGACATTCTAATATCCTATTTATCTAATTTGGGCATATCAGTTATAAATACATTGGTGAATATATCCAAACGAAAAATATGTATATTTATAAAAAGTGGCTAATGTCCCAGTCAATATTGATCCCTAAGGGTGTCCTTGTTCTTAGAGAAAAGATCCAAAACGCTTCGCGTCTGTCTAGTATATTTAATCTAGCTCCAACCCTGGGGGGCATGGAAACCCGTTCTATACCATGAAAAGTAAAATTGTCACTAGTGCCATTGGGGCAATTTGAAAAGTGTTTTGACACAGGATGATTTTGGTCCTGTTTAGCAATAAGTCAGAGATGCTCCATGATCCTGATTTTCAGGCATCTGGTCGTTCTACCGACATATTGTTGTCCGCAGCCACATGTTAGCAAATAAATGATAAATGTAGAGTTACAATTTATAAATGTCTGGACTTTATATGACATTCTATTAACTGAAGATGTAAAAGTTTGCTTCTGGTTCGTTTTAATTTTTTTTGTATTTGGTAAATGTAAGTTATTACTTTGCATATGCTTTCTATATACTTTTATTAGTCTTGTTTGTTATTGTTCTTTTTGATTTGTGCGATTAAAGTTTGTTTTAGAAAAAATGATATCAGCTGATCCTCTGAGCCAATGGGGCAGTATGTTGCGTCAGTGCGACTCGAGCTGGGGTCACGCGTCAGTGACGTCATCCTTGGCGGCGCGGAGGATCAATTAGGTATGTATAAAATGCAAACAGCTCCGTTTCCTTTACATCTTGACAAAGTGGTTCGGCATGAAATGCGTAGGTGCGTTCATGTAGTCCCTGTTTTTCTTTGGAAGCTTGCAATAAACAGCTGATTTGTTTAAGTCTGGAGTCTGCCTGGGATATATTCTCCTCGTCGCTGGCTGTGCTCTGTTTGGCACACTATCATCTGCTTAATTGAGGTGATCTTTCCAAGGATAATTCTGCAGGGTTAGTGTTGACACGGGGTGTAGCGGGGGAATTATCCCCATACTATCAGCCACCCAGTTCAGGTTTGCTGTCATGACAGACCTGGGCATCTCAATTTGCTTTCCAAAGTTCATACCCCAGTGGTTTTAATTTCCTCCCACTGATTATCCGTCTCCCGGTTATCTCTGCGAATCTGAGATAATGGGCTGGAATCAATGTTCTGCTTCTCTGGTCTGTTTTTCAGGCTGAAATTGTATGTGGCCAATTCAGCTTGCCACCTATGACCAGTGGTATCCCATTCTGCTGAGGAGGGGATGTAGGGGAGTGGGCTATTGTCCATGTGTAACACAAATGTTACTCCATGCAGATAGTCATGTAGTTTGCCGACTACTGCCCATTTCAGGGCCAGAAACTCGAGCTTGTGCACTAGGTAATTATTTTCTGATGGTACTAATCCCCAGCTCACAAATGCCACAGGCCGATGTCTCTCGGATTGTTCCTGATATAACACATGCCCTAGTCCCTCTATCTCCAAATCAATAATTCATTTTGAAGTAATCCTGGCTGGTGGCCCCAGGAGACATATTATGTTCTCAAGTCAGTTGGTATCCCTTAGTTCAGTCAATGGCTGCACTACGGCTGAGAATTTATTCACAAAGCATCTGTAATATCTGCAGAACCCTAAGAAGGACAGATGCTCCGTCAACTGCCTGGGAATAAGACAGGATGCAATAGTTTATAATTTGGATGGATCAGTAGCCATTCCCTCTTCAGACATGATGTGTTCCATATACAGGAAACGCATGATTTATTTTCAACAACTGTACAAATGTGCGATATGAGCACTTTGTTGGCCGCACTTCATCTGTGTACCTCACCACGACGCTGTGATGCACGGACCTCGTTGGTTGTCAGACCGAATTATTATTTGTGTTGTTGCAGTTCAGTGTGTGCCCAGCAGGTGGAACACTATAAATCTTTGCCTATGATACTCTGAATACTAGAATGTCTAAAGCAGGTGTCTAAAGAGAAGATAAAATGTACACATATGTTTGTCTAATGACCTTGTACATCTCTATTGTTGCAGTTTCACACTTTATTAAAAACCACTATGCAGTAATCTAATGTACAGTATCTCATAACATTTGTACTGTACTGTGCATGGTATGGGACATGGCACTTACTCCATGCCACACAAGACCAGCTTGCAGTTATGCTTATATGATATATTGTGCCATTCAATAGAACAAATAAGAGTGCAACTCTATCTGAAATCTATGAGTATATCATTAAAAGTACCCATTCCACAAAAGAACACCAAACAAAAACGGCTAGAAGAATTATATTTGACACAACTTAAGCATTAATGATTGCTTTATTAGAACACAGTGCCCCAGGAATAGGGGTGGGTGCACGCATGCGCGACGGCAGAGAGTATGGTTGTGTAACCTGAAAGCTCTGTGCCCTGCTTAAAGACAACGTTAAATAAAAACCTTTCAAAACCAGCAAAAACTCCAGAAAACAACTGTAAAAGGAGTAGACACACTAAGGGATGTCTAAAAGAATCGCAAAAACCCTGAGGAAAAAGGGACTGCCTGATTACTTCAGCGGATCCAGGAGAGGGAAAGCGGACCCTCTAAAGGCGCCAGCCTCAAATCAGGGCTCAGATACGGAGCATGAGGAGGAAGAAAGCGACAACCAAGAAATGTTACCGGTGCGGAGACGTGACTTCGACCATCTCTATAATGACATGAAGACGTTATTTCAGGCTGAACTTAAGGAACTAAGAAAAGAAGAAGGCAACCTGGGGGAGAGGACCGGACAAAAAGAGACACAGCTGGATCTAACGACGAAAGCGACGAAGAAAAATTAAAAGAAAAACGCAGACTTAGAACAACAAATCAACTACCTAAGGGAGAAACAAGAGGATGCTGAGAACCGGGACCGGCGAAACAATATAAGGATTCGGGGAGTCCCAGAAGCTACGGGAGACTGCAAAGCCTTTGTGGCTAGATGGCTGGAAAATCTTCTCCCTGACACCACCAAGGAAAAACTAGAGATGGACAGATGCCACAGGGCATTAATATCACGACCGCTGCAAACAGAGCAGCAGCGAGATATAATAGTGCGGCTGCACTTTTATGGTACCAGAGAGGCAGTGCTCCAAAAGACGAGGTCCACACCTACCACAGAATTTGAGGGAGCCAAGTTGCTCATTTTTCAAGACCTTTCACCAACTACGCTCCTGAGAAGATGCAATTTAATACCTATCACAAAGGTACTCAGGGATAAAGCCATTCGGTATCGATGGACCTTCTCGTTTGGGTTGATGGTAAACCGAAACGGGAGGCCAATTACAATGAAAGACCCTGAAGAGGGAGACGCATTCCTACATAAACTGGGCCTCAAAGAAGCCCCCAGTGCCACGGTGGAAGCAGGCGAAGCTCCCGAAACATCCTGGTCGACAGCTGGGGGCTCTTCCAAAACCCGGGCGGACAAAGGCTGAAGACAGCGGTGATAGCAATCCCATATCGTGAGGATCAAAGTTTCAAATTGGATCAGTTTCTCTGTTTTTATGATCCCCCATGTATTGTTAAATAAAGTTTAAGCCATGCAGCTACTTAAGTGACTTTCCAGAGACAATGGCTACAATTGCGGAGTTCCACGCAGTCGGATGTCTCCCCTAAAAGAAATAACATAAATAACAAAGACCGCTCCCCTACCTGAAGTACCAGTCTAGGTACGCGAAGATGTCAGCGGCCACGAGGCGCCCTGAGAACCACGCTGACACGCAGAACCAGGAAATAGAGGTAGAGCGGGAAAAAATGGCGCTCTCACCTCTGCTGTGGCACGAAGATGGATCCAAGATGGCGGAAATTGGATGTCCGGATGTCGGGGGATCGCCGGCGGCCATCTCGGTTGGGGCGGAAACGACATCGATGCCGAGGCAGAGGGGATGACTATAGAGACAGGACCCCGCCGGAAGTAGAGCTTGAGAAGAATACCAGCAGAGCCTCTGACGGACCAGAGGGGTCCGTGGGAGAACGCGCCCCTACTGCTGCGACACACTTTATTCGAGCAAATACCCAGTATGTACCTGGCAGATACCTGGAATGCGCCGCTCCTCACCTCTGACAAGCCCCGTTGCGTTTGCCTTCCCAGCCATGGTTCATGCCTGGCTGACGGGCGGCTGATCTGTTAAATGATAATGATTAGGATTTAATAGGCTGCAATGCTTCGCGTGTCTACCAGATGGCATAAATTCATGAATTGTAATGCAGTATATATATATATACTGTGCAGTATTGCAGCCAGCGGGAATAAAATGCTTCAATCCCTGCCTGGAAAATAACGCAATGCACTCGGGCAGAAAACAGTCACAAACCTCAATACACCCGAGTATACCCGAATTCGTGGGACTAGACGAGCTCGAATACAGTGTGTCGCCAGTGTATGAACGGCAGCTTGTTTATTAAAGACCGCCGGGGGGGTAGAGTACAAGAAGAGAACACGAAACGGAACAGGGTGTGGGCACAGGAAACAGGGAAGAGAGTCAATACGCTGGGCAAAAAGCAAACCGGGAAGGAGGGGAGGAAGGAGAGACAAGGCGGCAGATGAAGTAGTAGAGGGAGATAGCAGGAACTGGTAGGAAGGCTCCAACGGAGACAGAAGGATAAAGGGAACACATCACCGGAAGGATAAGACAGGGGCTTACAGACGAGAAGGGACACTAAGAAGCAAGGGCAGGAGTTAGTTAGAGAGCTTAAGGACAGAAGGGACCAGGAAGTGAAAAATACAAGGTATATAGTGAGTTGACAGAACCAAAGGGGGAAGTAAAGATGAGAGTCAAAGGAGGAATATAGGGCAGGTAGCAAGAGAAGGGGAAAAAAAGAGAGAGCAATGAAAGAGAGAAGAGATAGTCAAGGAGGAGAGGGCACCGCAATGGCAGAGATGGTTGAGGGGAAAGAGAGGAGGACAGCTGGCTGGAGAAAAGTGAGAGGAAAGTGAGCGAGCTACAATAAGAAAAGTAAAGGAAGTGGAAGACTGGAGACGGGAAATGGATGAATGTAATTGCCAGTTAGAAAGGGCAACGATAGGAGGAGGTTAAAGTAAGTGAGCAGGCAGAAGGATGTATAAGAGGGCGAAAGGGTAAGTTAAGCTAAAAGAGAGAGGGGGAGAGGTGGAGATGGGAGGAAGGGAGAGTAAGAGGCTAAGTAAAGGAAGTTATTGGATTAAAGAAAGGGTAGAAGACTTTATGAAGGAAAGAAAGAAATCATCGCACCAAAGCTACATGTGTAGAGGGTTGGAGGCTCAGAAGCAAAAATAGACCAACGCCAACAAAGAGGGCACGGAAAATACATTATAGTAGCGTAAACACCAAGGTCAAAAGAGAAAAAGAATATTAGGAGCTATAAGGAGATGGCACAAAGGGGAGAGTTAAGAATTAAGTTTTAAAAAAAAAGAGTTTTTTTGTTTGTAAAATAAGAGGGTTTAGAAGCGGGGCAGGAGGGGTGGAAGTGGAACCTGCTTTGCTGTCTACATGAGCCTACAGCTGGAGTCGGGAAAGGAACTAACCCAGGGCTCTGGCAAAGTCCTTTGGGTGCAGGTCGAAGGCAAGGGTGACAGGAGAGGCGAAATCTTGAGCCCCACCTGGACCCTCCAACACCCAAAGGCAATGGACTCGGAATTAAGGCGGACGAGCCAAGGTTCCGAGGACACTCTTTTATTGTTTGTTATGTGTTTATATGTGTGTCCCCACCCAGTTCCCCTCTTCTATCCTCCCTTCCCCCTCTATTCCAGGTCGAAGGTGACGGAGGAAGGAGGAGACTGAAAGAATCGCCTCAAAGACAGAGAACAAGAGAAACAAGGACACACCACAAATTGGAAGAAGCCTAGACAAGCAGCACAGATGAGTAGAGAATTAACCCTAATCTCACACAATGTTAAGGGTTTCAATAGTCCGATCAAACGTAGGATCGCATTTAAAGATTATAAACGTAAAAAAGCCGATGTGGTTTTCCTTCATGAAACACATTTCTCAAAGACAAATCACCCAAAATATCTAGACAAGGATTTTAGATCATTCTATCTGGCCTCAGCCCCAGTGAAAAAACGAGGAGTGGCCATCCTTGTCCATAATAGGTTATCCCTACAAGTTGAGAAAACATACATAGATACTGCTGGGAGATACATTATACTGACAGGTACAATCCAGGGACAAGAGGTCACACTAGCCTCTTTATACGCTCCTTGTGAGCAAGACCCAGAGTTTTTTGTGCTCTTTTTCAATAAACTCCATAATGTCGCACGGGGCAGTGTTTCCTGGCTGAAGATCTCAACCGAGCTATAGACCTAGACTTGGACAGGTGTACAGGGACTAACCAAACACACAGACAGGACGTACTAACAATAACCCAGGGGCTGAGAGATTGCCATCTGGTGGATATATGGAGGGAACAACACCCTGTAACGAGGGAATACACCTTTTCTCGCACCCCCACAACAGATACAGCAGATTAGATGACTTCCTAGTATCGAATAGAGTGGTTCCAGTGGTCTCCCATACGGGGATTCATGACATTAAATGGTCAGACTATGCACCTATTGAGCTGCAGTGCATGTTAAGCTCTCTGGACAGACCCGGAGCGAACTGGAAGCTCAATGAGCTTCTATTAAAAAATCCGGCATCAGAGGAAGAAATAGGTGAAAATATTAAAGAATATTTCAGCACAAATGAAAGAAGTGTATCTTCACACTCCATACTTTGGGAGGCCCATAAGGCGACCCTTAGAGGGATTTTAATGAATCTGGCAGGGAGGAAAAAAAGGGAAAAAGAAAGTCAGATAAAGGAGCTGCAGGAGAGATTAGCACAACTCACAGCCCACCATAGGGACAACAAATGGGATGACACCCTGAAGGAGCTCTCTGACACCAATCTGTTGCTATCCTCCCAGGCTGAGAAGGAGTTGGCCTGGTCTAAGTGAAAGTTTTACGAAAAAGCCAACAAGCCAGATACCTGGCAACAAAGCAACAAGCTTCCAAATTATGGTATTTCAAAAATTCGAACACAGGGAGGACACCTTACCTCCAATCCTAGACTAATCGTGGACGAATTTAAACAGTACTATGAGACTCTCTATGACGGAAATAAGGTCAGCCACACGCAAAAGACAAGAGAAAAATTTAATTTTTTTTTAAAAGAGGCACACTTACCCAATTTGAGCAGAGAGGAGAAGATGGCGTTACAAGGGGACTTTACTTTAGAGGAGCTAGCGGTGGTAATAAAGTCACTCAAGCCAGATAAGGCCCCAGGCCCAGATGGCTTCTCAAATTTATATTATAAAAAATTTCTTAAAATTCTAGCTCCGCACTTATTGAAATTATTTAATGGGATATTGGAGGGGGCCTCCTTCCCAGCTCAAATGCTCCAAGCATCAATCTCATTGATCCATAAATCTGGTAAGGACCCGGCAGACTGTAAGAGCTACCGGCCCATCTCCCTGATCAATTCAGACATTAAAATTTTCTCTAAATAGCCAACAGGGTGGGTCTCGTTCTTCCCAGATTGATACATCCAGATCAAGTAGGGTTTATCGGAGGCAGACAGGCAGCAGACAACCCCAGATGGATTATAGACTTGATCGATCTGGCCAAAAAACGAAACATCCCGTCAATGGTGTTAAGTCTGGATGCAGAGAAAGCCTTTGATAGGATAGATTGGCCCTACTTAAAAGAAACATTAGGAGAGTTTAGCTTTGAAGGACGCGCACTAGAAGCCATTTTGGCATTATACAACAGCCCTACAGCAAGGGTAAGACATCAGGGCTTCCCATCGGATAAGTTCAATATCCGTAGCGGGACCACACAGGGGTGCCCCTTGTCGCCGCTTTTATTCGCCCTCTGTATAGAACCCCTGGCTGCACACATTCGACTAAACCCAGATGTTTCAGGGATAGAAATAAAGGACCAATCCCACAAAGTAGCGTTATATGCAGATGACGTGATCCTGACGATGTCCAAACTACTTACCTCTCTGCCTTGGGGAAATGTAATCAAATTTCGGGGTTTAAGATTAATCAGACTAAGGGCCTCATGCACTAAGCGCCGAAAAAATGCTTTCGTCAAGTGTTGCCGATAGGCATGATTTGGGCGGTTTGCCCTCGCGGTATTCAGTAAGGGCCGAATCCATGCCGATCCCTGCCGAATCTCTGTGAAAGCAAAATGCAGATGAGCCAGTGATAAAAGAGCCTGGCTCCCAATAGCCTGCCGATAGGCCGTTTCTGCCGATATGTGTTTGCAGCAGAGAGAGATCCGCCGCTCTCTCTGCGCAAACATCGGCACATTAAAAACATATCAAAACAACTTGCACTCATAGTGTACATGTGCAGGGGGTCTCCGGAGCTGAACCGCATTGGTTTCAGGTCCAGGGACCCCCTGCTTCCTGAGATACAGGCCTCTCACAATGGCTTTGCTTCAATTGCCTTTAAGATGACGTCATGAAAAGAAAGATGGCCGACCTCACATGGTACGGTAACCAATCAGAGCGTGGGAAATACATCCCAACTCTGATTGGCTCCAGTACCATGTGACAGGCTTTCAATGACGTCACATCCGTTCTCCCCCAAGCCTCTGTCACATGTTATACTAGAGCCAATCAGAGTTGGGATATAGTTCCCACGCTCTGATTGGCTACCGTACCATGTGAGACCGGCCATGTTTCTTTTAATGATGTCATCTTAAAGGCAATTGAAGCAAAGCCATTCTGATTGGCTGTGCTTTCATTGCCTTTAAATGACGTCATAATTTTTTTTCTTATCGGCCAAAACACATGGTTTTCGGGCCGTGGGAACCATGACGAAAATGTGACGTCATAGGCCTTTAAAAGCCTATGTCGTCTCATTTTGAAGCCAGACGCCGAGGAGGAAGGACCTCTGGAGAAGAAGTCCAGGGCGTGGCTGATGACGACAAGAAGGCCCCGGAAGAAGACACAAGAAAGAAGAATACAGATGAAGATGGATTATAAACAGAAGACCCCTGGATTGTCGTGTTTTATTATTTTATGGTTTTTTATTTTATGGTTTATTATTTTATGGGTTCCTGTGCGTGGATTGGTTCGAGAGTAAGCTGTTCAATGGGAGTCGGTGAGTGGGTCAAGTAATGGTAAGTGAACTAAAGAAATGTATTTTATTTAACTTGTTCATTTTTTTAAAGGTTTTTTTACATGTGTATTTTTGTATTTTTTTTGCTATATCATTTCTTGCCACTGTATGTATGTATGAATGTATGTATGTCTAGATCGATATATACATACAGAGTAAGAAATGATGTTGTTTTAAAAGCTTGTTTTGCTGTGTTTAAATGATTTTGCCTATACTGCTATGCATAAATGTGTGTGTCATGTATTTTAAAATTAGATAGATGTAATTTTTGCTATTGTATGGTGTACTTTAGGTCAGGGTGAGGCTTGCTTTTGTATATTGTATTCTTTTTGGTACTTATATTTTGTCTCAGGATAACTTGTTCTGTTCAATGATTGAATTACTTAATTGTTTAATTGTTATGGATGGAATGTAAATTGTTTAGGGATTTAATTAATGAATGCTAATTGATTTATGGTTACTGGATTGGTTTAAATAGTATACTTGTTTGAATGTATTTGTATTTTGTTTGGAATATGTTATTGTTAACATTCATTTGCAGAATGTACATGGTGCATAGATTGTATGCATGATGTATACAATGTAAATGCAATGTTTGGAGTGGCATTTGAGGCTTTTGATTGGCATTTGAGGATTTTGATTGGAAGATCAGATTGGATTATTAAAGGAAATTGATTTTATTGTAGTGTGTCTGTATGGAGAAGTGGTATTTGTAGTACAGCATGTTTTTTGCTAACCCTTCTACATTTATTTGTATATTGGTTCATCATGTGTGTATATATATATATATATATATCTATATATAACAAAAAGCAGCAGCCAGCACTCCAAGCAACAAATGTAAAGTCAAGGTGCATGCTCCATAGAAATCAATATAGAAACCCTGTCTTCCCATAAGAAAAGGCACAAAAGCAGCAACACTCAGATAAAGCAAAAAGACATGTATTAGCAGTTACAAAACAGCACACTATAAACCCAACGTTTCGGTCCTAGGCAGGACCTTCCTCAGGGGGGTGCTACCAGACAATGACACCCAGAGAACATATATACCCCATAGTTCACCATGTGAGGACAATTAGAGGCAGCTAATTGTACAATCCTGGAGCTCCACGAGTGCAATCAGTGTATGAGGTAGTACGGCGGCCATCTTGGAAATCAGGAGACAGAGCAATGTATGCTATCTCACATGGGCAGATGAGTACAGGCTCCCCCGGTGGACAAAAAAATCCTAGCGTCCAATGTTGCTAGGAAACGCATGTGTGGCGTCATAAAGTCCTGGGAAGTCAGCTCAAAGTAAAGTTGCGCATGTGCAAGGCTCTGTGACAGCACCAGAGTGTCACGCCGATCTGGTACCCCATTCAGTGTCAATTGCATCAGTGTGGCAGCTCCCTAAAGAAAATGACAGTGAAGGAACAAGTGAATCAACACATAAGGGGAATAAAAACAATTTCCAGAGTTGAGGGTGACTGTTTAGATGGCAAGGGGAGGGAGGGCAAGGGGAGGGAAGGATAACAAGGGAAAGGAGGAGGTAGAGCAAAAACATGCATATAAATTAGGCAATTGTAAATGGCATACTGGTTAAATATTAATATTCAGTACTGCACCATTGGGGAACAATAATGCAAAGTCCCGGTAATGGAAACCTAATTATGAGCTTCTATGCATTAATGAAGAGAAAAGGACACAGAACAATAATTCAAAAGATGCAATCACAAAAAACATCCTAATTTGAAATCTTCATTTAGTCCTCGCGGAGCCATTGTGTTCAGTTCAAAAATCATGCGAGTTTCAAGTTGTAACAGCAATTTGCCCCTGTCTCCTCCACGGGGGCCAGCATGTGCTTGCATGATGGGCATGCATCGTAGCGTTGCCAAGCTATGCTTGTGATCTTTAAAATGTCTCGCTACCGGTTGCAGTTTGAGATCCTCATTATTCGTACTGTCAAGTAATGCCTTCCTGATGGAGGAGCGGTGCAAGCTCATACGCTCCTTCAACATACGTGTGGTTTTACCAATATAATACAGGTCACATGGACACCGGATGATGTATACAACGAATTTACTCTCACAGTTCATGTAATCCTTTATTTTAATGGCTTTTCCACTGTGTGGATGGACAAAGCTTTTCCCCAATATCATGTGTTGACAGTTTATACAGCCATGACATTTGTGTACACCGGGAGTTTTGGAGAGCCAATTCGTAGGGCTGGCATACTTGGATACCGGATCTGCCTGTGTCAATAGGTCACCTATGTTTCGGCCCCTGCGGTAACAGAATAATGGTGGTTTGGTGAAGGTTTTCCCAATTCTTTTGTCGTTTTCCAAGATGTGCCAGTGTTTTGTGATACTTCTACGAATAGTACATGATGAAGTACTAAAAGTGGTATTAATCCCAAAACGATCTGAAGTGCTGGTTTGGATGGTTGGTTTGAGGAGTTGATCACGGGAAAACCTTCTTGCCTTGGCTAAGGCCTCTTTGACCTCTTTGTGGTTATAACCTCTTGCAAGGAACCTGTGTGTCATACACTATAGCGCTTCCTCACACTCGTCACTCCTACTGGTGATCCTCAAGACCCTAAGAAATTGAGAATACGGCAACCCCTTCTTCAGAGCATCAGGGTGGTGACTACTGGCCAGAAGTAGGGTATTTCTGTCCGTTGCTTTATGATGAATCTTCGTCAGCAGCCGGGTAGGTCCCTTGTAAACAACAGTGTCAAGAAAAACGATCTGCTCATTGCTGTAGTTGAGGGTAAATCTTATGTTTGACGGAATAGAATTCAGGTATTCCAAAAATTGCAATAGGTCTGCTTCAGAGCCATCCCATATCAGGAACAGATCGTCAATATATCTCATATATGTCCTGATATTATTAGCATATGGGGAATCATACAGGATATGGGTTTGTTCATATTGGGACATAAACAGATTGGCATACGATGGGGCCATGTTAGACCCCATCGCTGTGCCCATACATTGTAGAAAGAATTTTTTCTCGAATTTGAAAAAATTCTTATGGAGCACAATGTCTATAAGCAGAAGTAAAAATTCTATTGGCGGACCAGTATAGCCAATGAATTTGTCTAGATGATCCTTTACTGCTTCCATACCCTCAGCATGCCCAATATTCGTATAAAGGCTCGAAACGTCCAATGTGACCAGGAGGCAGTTAGTAAGGTCAAAATCCAAGGCGTCCAATTTATTGATAAAGTCAGTGGTGTCTTTTATATAGCTTGGCGTACTGACCACAATCGGCTGTAGATGAAAGTCAATATACTGAGAGAGGGGGTGACATAGGGAGCCCATCGCCGCAATGATGGGTCTCCCTGGTGGAGAGGTCAAAGATTTATGCATTTTGGGTAAAATGTATATCACTGGAGTGATCGGGAATTCCTGTGTTAAGAATTTCCCTGTTTCCTCCGATATCCACCTATTGTTAATGCCAAGTTGTATAATGGTATCAATCTCTTTTTTATAAATGTGGGTGGGATCACCTTTCAATGCTTTGTAATGCAAGCATACATTAAGTTGCCGCATTATTTCTGCTCTATATTGTTCATAGTCCATCACAACTATGCCCCTCCCTTTGTCCGCTGACTTGATAATGATTGCTGTATTATCCTTAAGTGACTTGATTGCAAGGTGCTCCTCTTTGGTGAGGTTAAAAAAGCTTCTTTTTTGATTTTTAACAGCATCCCTGGTATCCGCTTCCACCAGACTAATGAATGTCATGATGTTGGGATTATGAACCTGGGGGTCAAAAGAGCTCACCTGTTTGAAAGGTTGTGTTGTCCGATTTTCTTCATTAAGCGTAGAGTCGTCTCGCTGATATCTGCAGAAGAAGTCCTTCAAGCGAAGGCGTCTATTGAGCCTGTATAGATCTACCTCCCAGTCAAATTTTTACTTCTGCTTATAGACATTGTGCTCCATAACAATTTTTTCAAATTCGAGAAAAAATTCTTTCTACAATGTATGGGCACAGCGATGGGGTCTAACATGGCCCCATCGTATGCCAATCTGTTTATGTCCCAATATGAACAAACCCATATCCTGTATGATTCCCCATATGCTAATAATATCAGGACATATATGAGATATATTGACGATCTGTTCCTGATATGGGATGGCTCTGAAGCAGACCTATTGCAATTTTTGGAATACCTGAATTCTATTCCGTCAAACATAAGATTTACCCTCAACTACAGCAATGAGCAGATCGTTTTTCTTGACACTGTTGTTTACAAGGGACCTACCCGGCTGCTGACGAAGATTCATCATAAAGCAACGGACAGAAATACCCTACTTCTGGCCAGTAGTCACCACCCTGATGCTCTGAAGAAGGGGTTGCCGTATTCTCAATTTCTTAGGGTCTTGAGGATCACCAGTAGGAGTGACGAGTGTGAGGAAGCGCTATAGTGTATGACACACAGGTTCCTTGCAAGAGGTTATAACCACAAAGAGGTCAAAGAGGCCTTAGCCAAGGCAAGAAGGTTTTCCCGTGATCAACTCCTCAAACCAACCATCCAAACCAGCACTTCAGATCGTTTTGGGATTAATACCACTTTTAGTACTTCATCATGTACTATTCGTAGAAGTATCACAAAACACTGGCACATCTTGGAAAACGACAAAAGAATTGGGAAAACCTTCACCAAACCACCATTATTCTGTTACCGCAGGGGCCGAAACATAGGTGACCTATTGACACAGGCAGATCCGGTATCCAAGTATGCCAGCCCTACGAATTGGCTCTCCAAAACTCCCGGTGTACACAAATGTCATGGCTGTATAAACTGTCAACACATGATATTGGGGAAAAGCTTTGTCCATCCACACAGTGGAAAAGCCATTAAAATAAAGGATTACATGAACTGTGAGAGTAAATTCGTTGTATACATCATCCGGTGTCCATGTGACCTGTATTATATTGGCAAAACCACACGTATGTTGAAGGAGCGTATGAGCTTGCACCGCTCCTCCATCAGGAAGGCATTACTTGACAGTACGAATAATGAGGATCTCAAACTGCAACCGGTAGCGAGACATTTTAAAGATCACAAGCATAGCTTGGCAACGCTACGATGCATGCCCATCATGCAAGCACATGCTGGCCCCCGTGGAGGAGACAGGGGCAAATTGCTGTTACAACTTGAAACTCGCATGATTTTTGAACTGAACACAATGGCTCCGCGAGGACTAAATGAAGATTTCAAATTAGGATGTTTTTTGTGATTGCATCTTTTGAATTATTGTTCTGTGTCCTTTTCTCTTCATTAATGCATAGAAGCTCATAATTAGGTTTCCATTACCGGGACTTTGCATTATTGTTCCCCAATGGTGCAGTACTGAATATTAATATTTAACCAGTATGCCATTTACAATTGCCTAATTTATATGCATGTTTTTGCTCTACCTCCTCCTTTCCCTTGTTATCCTTCCCTCCCCTTGCCCTCCCTCCCCTTGCCATCTAAACAGTCACCCTCAACTCTGGAAATTGTTTTTATTCCCCTTATGTGTTGATTCACTTGTTCCTTCACTGTCATTTTCTTTAGGGAGCTGCCACACTGATGCAATTGACACTGAATGGGGTACCAGATCGGCGTGACACTCTGGTGCTGTCACATAGCCTTGCACATGCGCAACTTTACTTTGAGCTGACTTCCCAGGACTTTATGACGCCACACATGCGTTTCCTAGCAACATTGGACGCTAGGATTTTTTTGTCCACCGGGGGAGCCTGTACTCATCTGCCCATGTGAGATAGCATACATTGCTCTGTCTCCTGATTTCCAAGATGGCCGCCGTACTACCTCATACACTGATTGCACTCGTGGAGCTCCAGGATTGTACAATTAGCTGCCTCTAATTGTCCTCACATGGTGAACTATGGGGTATATATGTTCTCTGGGTGTCATTGTCTGGTAGCACCCCCCTGAGGAAGGTCCTGCCTAGGACCGAAACGTTGGGTTTATAGTGTGCTGTTTTGTAACTGCTAATACATGTCTTTTTGCTTTATCTGAGTGTTGCTGCTTTTGTGCCTTTTCTTATGGGAAGACAGGGTTTCTATATATCTATATATATATACATATATATATAGATATATATATATATATACAGGTAAACCCCATTATAGCGCGGTCCTCTGGGTCCACCCCGAGACCACCGCGTTAGTAACGGGGTCGCGCTAATTTTTTTTAAAAATGGCCGCCGCGCGCCTGATCGGGAGGGAGGGAGTGAGGAGGAAAGGTGTATCCCAGGATCGGGTCCTTGATGGCCCGCGGCAGCTGCTGTATGTCCCATATCAGGGCCTGGTGATCGTCAGCTGTGGTACAGATGTGGCAGGAGGAGTGCGGGGCCCAGGCGATGCCGCTGACGCAGGCGCGGTGGTTGTTGAGCCTCGCCACGGGGGTGCATGGTACGCACACGTCAAGGATGACGACCTCCATCCCGTCCATGGCCATGGTAGCCAGGTAGTTGGGGTCCTGCTTGTTCCAGCACAGCCGGAGCAGCAGTATGCTGGGAGTGTGTGCAGTGTGCTGTGAGCAGTGTACAGTGTAGAGTGTGTACAGTGTGAGCAGTGTAGAGTGTGTGCAGTGTGTGCAGTGTAGAGTGTGTGCAGTGTGTGCAGTGTAGAGTGTGTGCAGTGTAGAGTGTGTGCAGTGTGTGCAGTGTAGAGTGTGTGCAGTGCGGTGTGTGCATAGCGGTGTGTGCAGTGTGCAGCGAGAGTCAGTGCTGGGAGTGTGTGCAGTGTGCTGTGAGCAGTGTGCAGTGTAGAGTGTGTGCAGTGTGAGCAGTGTAGAGTGTGTGCAGTGTGTGCAGTGTAGAGTGTGTGCAGTGTGTGCAGTGTAGAGTGTGTGCAGTGTAGAGTGTGTGCAGTGTGTGCAGTGTGTGCAGTGTAGAGTGTGTGCAGTGAGTGCTGGGAGTGTGTGCAGTGTGTGTGCAGTGTGTGTGCAGTGTGTGTGCAGTGTGTGTGCAGTGTGCAAAAAAATTTAACATTTTTTTTTAAACGGGAGCCACGTGAAAACCGCGTTGTAACTGATTTCGCGGAATAACGGGGCGCGCTATAACAGGGTTTACCTGTATATATATATATATATATATATATATATATATATATATATATATATATGTGTGTGTGTGTATATATATATATAGTTGCATGATGAAGCCACTGTACAAATGAATGGGTGAAAGGTGTGTATCAGGCCAGTGTGGCTTAACCCCTTAATTACCTTTGCGGTTATTATCCGATAAGGTGTTTAAGGGGTTAATTGATATATGCATGTAATTGCAATGTATTGGCTATGTATTGGCTATGTATTGGCTATGTATTTTGTGGGCAACGAAAGACAAGGATGTTGCTGGCGACGGGGGCTTCATATTGATGAGGTCAGTAGTACTTTATTTATTTTAATATGCTACTTAATGTGTTTTATAATGGGCAAACAATCTATTATCCCTATCTGGATAATAGTTATTTTGCACATTATTGTACTGTAGGTGTTGGGGGGGGGGGAGGTTATATATATTGAATGTATAGGCCAGGTTTATTTATTTTACATTCAGGGTTTGTTCCTTGGTTCTGCGTGAGACCTCTGGAAACCACCTGCGGTATCCTCGGTTATCTCACGGGTATCAGGCTGGTGGTTCCACAGGTGACACTTGCGGGGATGAACCGGTGGTCCCACATCCGTGTGGGCACTGTGGACCCATAGGGAGCACTCGTGAGTCTCCAGACCCCCGTGAGAACCACCCGGGGCCCTGCAGACACCTGTGGGTCTAACCCGGGGCTCCCAGATATCCGCGGGTCTACCGTGGGGACCCAATTGTGGCTCGCGGTGGCCACCTGGGAGCCATGGCGCTTGGCGAGACCCACTAACAGGCCTCCAGAACCTGTGTGAAACAAGTTGCTGGTACCCTGTAGGTCTGTCAGGTAACCCGTCAGCCCGCCGGGGACTCACGTGGGGCTGGGGTATGAACCCTGTATGTAAAAAGATAAATCATGTATTTATGGGGGGCACAGGGGGTGGGTAATGTATTTAATAAATAGAATAATGTTTAATGTGGGGCTGTGAATTGTTTTTATTGTGGGTAATGGGGGTGGAGGGAGGGGGTATTGGCCCCAATGGTATGTGGGTAGGCCTCCCTTGTGGGTAGTGGGTGAGGGTGGTTAGGCCTCATGGGGTGGGGGTTACTGGGGGAGGGTATGTAGGGCTCCCGAGTGGTGGGTGAGTGTGGGTTAACCCCTTAATGACTGTAGCGGTTAATAACCGCTATGGTGTTTAAGTGGTTAGGGGACATTACATTGGATGTTTTTATTATTGTTTCTGTTTTGCAGCAGCGGAGGGGGCATGGACGGTGATGCAGATGAGGATGGCCTTCATCGTGGCAGCCGGACATGGGTGAGTGCAATATGTATTTAATGTATTGATTGTTCTTTATGTATTTTAAATGGGCACATTCACTATTATCCATTTGTGGATAATAGTAATTGTGCCCATTACAATACTATATGTGTTAGGGGGGGTTAGTTTTTTATAAGTATGTATGTGTTTTGACATTAATTGGGGGTGTGTGAGGCACAGAATTAGTACTGCAGGCCTGTGGGTAACACCCGAGGGCCCCCGCCGGCCTATAGTATCATTGATGTCCATATACTGTATGTGTATGTTAGGGGGTATAGGGGTTGTTGGGGTAATATATATATATATATATATATATATATATATATATATATATTTATTTATTTATATATATTTATTTATTTTTATATTTATATATTTATTTAGTGTGGGGCTGTTGTGTGTGTGTTTTTTTTATTGTGGGTAGCGGGGGTGGGTGAAGGGGGTATTAGCCCCAACGGTGGTTGTTTAGGGCTTGCTGGTGGGTAGCGGGAGGGCTTAACCCCTTCATGACCGTAGCGGTATTAACCGCTACGGTCGTGAAGAGGTTAACTACACCCGCAACCCCCCCGCAAGCCCTAAACAAGCAACAAGGGCAAAATACCACCTTCACCCACCCCCGCTACCCACAATAAATCTGGCACGGCGGGTTAACCCCTTCATTGCCTTAGCGGTTAGCAGCTAAGGTAATGAAGTGGGCTTTACATGCATTTTTCCTGCCTCGGATGGATGCCGGGGGGCTCCGGTGCTGGTATCAGCTCCGGAGAACCCCGGCATCAATCACAGACAGGAAAAAGGCCTGATTTTTTCTAAGTGTCGCCCTTGCCGATGCTTCTCCCCACCAAGCCGCCAACTTTGAGTTGGCGGGACGATTTGCCGAAAAAATGGCTTTTCGAGAGTGCCGATCAGCTCCGATAAGCACCGAAAACATGATCGGGGCTACTAAAATACAGCCGATGTAAAAAAGTGGCGAAAGGTGCCGAAAAGTGGCTTATCGGCAGCCGCCTGCCGATAATTTTTTATCGGGGAAAAAAAATGCCGATTTGGGCCACTTATCGGCGCTTTCTGAATAGCAAAGGCATTTTGTGGTGAAAAAAAACTTTTCGACGCTTTGTGCATAGAGCCCTAAATCGGAAGCCCTCAATATAAACCTACCAAAGCAGGTAGAAAAATTGATCGAATTAAACTTTAATTTCAAATGGCAAGCCTCCGCTATCAAATACCTAGTGGTTTATATCACTAGAGACTACAAATCCTTATATAAAGCAAATTTCCCCAAACTGTTCGAGACTCTAGGAGAGGATCTCAGAGTATGGGAGAGGTACGGCATTTCCTGGTTTGGAAGAATCCATAGTATAAAAATGAATCTCCTCCCAAAAGTGCTCTATTTATTTCAGACCTTACCAATACCCATGGTCCAGGCTGACATCCTCTCACTCCAGTCACGAATAATGAATTTTATTTGGAATAAGAAAAGCCCGCGAAGAGCATCCTAAAACGGCCAACCACAAAAGGAGGATTAGCGGTACCTTGCTTGATGGCGACTCAATGAAATCAAATTATCCAGGGGCACACAGACCCGAACCTATGGAGGTGGGTGACACTGGAGAAAACATGCTGTGCACCAGTAGAGTTGCACAATATAATCTGGCTACCTAAAAAAAATTATAATACAGTAGGAACGCTGCTGCAGGCCATGGCGAACTCACTAGCGGTGTGGGAGGCCGCTAAATTTAGATATAGTTTAACATCCAAACACTCCCTGATGATCCCACTGCTAAAAAATCCGGATTTCGCTCCAGGGATGCTCAGTAACAATTTCTTGATTTGGATGCAGTCAGGATAAACAAGACTGAAGGATCTGGAAGGGAGAACATTTATTAAAACATTTGAGCAACTTAAAACCGAAAAGGAAATAGCAAATACGGAATTTTTTAGATACCTTCAGATCAGAGCCTTTTATAACAAATTCCCAATCAGGCCAGCAAGGACAAATTTTGAGCAGCTGTGTTCTAGAGGAACAGACACAAGGGGACTAACCTCTAGGATGTACAGGGAAGTGATCTGTCCGGAGAAGACTGACGAATCAAGACTAAATTACATGAGAAAATGGGAGTCCGACTTAGGGGAGACACTAGAGGACGAGGACTGGGACAGAATCCTGCAAGCTGCAGCCAAAAGCTCAGTTTGTTCTACGTTAAAGGAGAACGCATATAAAGTCCTTATGCGTTTGTATCACACCCCACTAAAACTATCTAAATTTGTCAGGGGATACTCTCCGCTCTGCCCAAAACAGTGCGGAGAGATAGCTGACTTAAAGCACATGCTGTGGTCTTGCCCGAAAGTGGTCCCGATTTTGGAAAATATTAGAGATTGGATACAGAAGATACTCAATTTGGAGATCCCCCTGGATCCGTGGTTGTTCCTAGTGGGCAGACGGATTCAGGGAATGTCAAACGCGGCACACAAATTATTTGCACATTTTGCAACAGCCACAAGGTGCGAGATCGCAGCGGTATGGAAGCAATCTGCATTACCAGTAATTCCCAGGATTCGGAACCGAATTTGGCATGTTTGCCAGATGGAACAGTTGACCAGCTGGGTCAATGACACTGGCTTAAATTTTCTAAAAGTCTGGGCACAGTGGCTTGCCCAGACGGATATCCCAGGGGTAGATGCTGGCACTATTTTGCAATAATAGTAATAAATGCGTTCTCCAGTGGCATAGCAAGATTCACGACCACTTAGCAACGATACAGGTAGGATCCACCTCTGAGACAGGCGACAGCAAACTGAGGAGAGAAAGGCGATCCACCGAAGGGCTGAAGCAGAAGAGGCAATAAACACCAGAATATTGTCCATCCCCCTCAGTCACACGCCCCCCTTCCCCCCTCTCTCCCTTCCCTACTCTTTTCCTCCCGTACTCCCAACTGTCATGTAAGTCATGTCTGTCTCGTCTAGTGAGTAGATGTAGTCTGTCAAGTGAAGTTCACAGTTAAATTTTATCAAATAATGCTGAGATGTTCGATGTAACTGTATTTTGGTTCTAGACACTGGAATGTGTGATATTGTATGATCTGTAAAACCTAATAAAAAAATGAAAGTTGAAAAAAAAAGTACCCATTCCACAAAAGAACACCAAACAAAAAAGGCGAGAATAATTCTATTTGACACAACTTAAGCATTAATGATTGCTTTATTAGAACACGGTGCCCCAGGAATAGGGGTGGGTGCACGCATCATGGATGGGTATGTTCAATAATGGCAAATTTAGAATGAAAGAGATTGAATAGTAGAACTTCCCAAACCGATCCCTCCAATCTGCTTCCACCTGTGCAACTACTCCAACCTGAGTCCCGGCCTTGACCTTAGTACCCTCTCCAACCTCAGTGCCTGCCCCAATACCATTACCAGTACAGACCAACCAACTCCGAAAACAAAATGATCCTACATCCCAACTACCTGCCTCCACCCAAGTACCTCCTCCAATCTGAGTACCTGTCTCTGCTTGAGTACCTGCCCCAATACCATTGTCAGTATGGACCAACGAACTCCGAATATTAGATGAATCTACATCCCAACTACCTGACTCCACCTGAGTACCTGCTACAACCTGAGAACCTGTCTCCGCCTGAGTACCCGCTTCAATACAATTACTAGTACAGATCAACCAACTTTGAAATCGAGATGAACCTAAATCCCAACTACATGATTGACTCGACCATCTATGCCCAGCACATCAACAATCGGTCACTGCCAGTTTTTCAAGGTGTCTAAACAAGGTAAGTATAAGTTTATACAAGTTTACATATACTACTGTATAGTAGAACTGTCATTCCCAAATTACCCGCATATGCATTCCATAGACTTCGTATGCGCCAACATTAAAAGACCCGCATATGCGTTCCATTGACCATGCATTTGCATACTGTTCTTTAATCATTTATTATTTCTTGTTTATTAAAATGGTACAGTAAATATTCTCACAATTATTTTACAGAATTCAAGCCGTCAAATCGACAGCCAGAAAAAGATGTCTATTGAAGTCTAAAAACTATTATAATTTTCAACCTTCTTAATACTGTTGAGATATTTTTTCATATTATAATCGTAATGGGCACATAGAGATATACTGTATACATTATTATACTTTTATACTACTGTGTGTGTGTTTCACAGAAATTAAAACATTATAACCGTATGGGAGCTTCTCTGACATAACAACATTGTAACTAATTGTAACATTGTAATATATAATAAGAATATAATTATATTTGATACTATTATACTATGTATCCAGGAAAAATATATAAATATAAATATATAGATATATAATATTGATACAGCTCAACCCCCATATAACGCCGTGCTTGGGGTCCAAAGAATCACATCACGTTATAAGTGAATCGCGTTAGAAATAATGTACAATTGTATGCATTGTACAATAAAGTTTTTAAGATACCAATAATCGTGTTAAGTATTCATAAATATGAAAATTGGGAGCCACGCTTGCATCGCGTTATAAGCGGATTCGCGTTGTATCGGATCGCGTTATAATGGGGTTCAGCTGTATAAACAGTATATACTGTATAATACTAAAATTTTAGTTCTACTTTTAACAGAAACTTGAAAGAATACAGTATTATTAATCTACCGCATTAAGCTTCCCCTGAGAATCTGTGCTTAGTGTTTAGCTGGGTGTGAAGTTGTCTACAAGAAGTTACACCTTTTGTTAAGGAACCTGAAAGTAGGGGAAAATGATTATGATACTGTTATACTATGTATACAGATTTTTATATATATACATGTCATTTCCCAGAATCCCTTGCTGCAGTGGAAGCGCTGTATGCTGGGTGACAATGGGGAAAGACAGGGTTGCAGACCTGTCTAAGACATGCAAATGAACATACAGTAATATTTACAGTTGCTTTATGCTTTACTGTGGAGGGTTTTTGTCACTTTTTTTACCCACCATAACCTTAATGACAGTGGTGATTACCTAGTCTAGTCTCAAACCTGCTAGCCATTAAGACCAACCTCACACTGATGATACCCATCAAGGTTGAAACATGTATGTGAGTGGGTCTAATGGCTTTGCATCTCATCCCAGCCTCTGTCTAAAAGCTGTGTTTAAAACAGCATGCATTGGCTTGAGGATTGGCTTGTGTAATACGAGCTTGAGACAAAAGGTGGCACTGAGTGCTCATTTGCATGTCATTTCCCAGAATCCCTTGCTGCAGTGGAAGCGCTGTATGCTGGGTGACAATGGGGAAAGACAGGGTTGCAGACCTGTCTAAGACATGCAAATGAACATACAGTAATATTTACAGTTGCTTTATGCTTTACTGTGGAGGGTTTTTGTCACTTTTTTTTTACCCACCATAACCTTAATGACAGTGGTGATTACCTAGTCTAGTCTCAAACCTGCTAGCCATTAAGACCAACCTCACACTGATGATACCCATCAAGGTTGAAACATGTATGTGAGTGGGTCTAATGGCTTTGCATCTCATCCCAGCCTCTGTCTAAAAGCTGTGTTTAAAACAGCATGCATTGGCTTGAGGATTGGCTTGTGTAATACGAGCTTGAGACAAAAGGTGGCACTGAGTGCTCATTTGCATGTCATTTCCCAGAATCCCTTGCTGCAGTGGAAGCGCTGTATGCTGGGTGACAATGGGGAAAGACAGGGTTGCAGACCTGTCTAAGACATGCAAATGAACATACAGTAATATTTACAGTTGCTATATATATATATATATATATATATATATATATATATATATAGAGAGAGAGAGAGAGAGATAGAGAGAGAGAGAGAGATACAGTATATTTAAAACATTAAACTTAACTACATTTCAATAAAAAGACAAGAATCGCAGTGATGTTGGACGATGATTCTAACTCAATGGAAAATACTATATATATTGTGTTTTATATAATAACTGTGTTTAAATCATTATTTTAGATATATAATACAGATATAAACAGTGTATATAATAAGAATATATTAGTTCTACTGTTTGCCGAAACTTGAAATAACATATTTTTTTATTAATCTACTGCATTAAGCTTTCCCTTAGAATCTGTGTTAAGAGCTTAGAGCTTACTGTAGCTGGGTGTGAAATGGTCTACGGAAGATACACTCAACATGAGTGTTTAAAACAGAAATATTATCTCACCTTTTGTTAAGGAACCTGAAAATAGGAAAAAGGGATTACTGCTATGCAGAAATGAATCTTTGATTGCTGAATAATTATCTCCAAGTTGTTAACAAATCATTAGCAGCCAATACATGTCTCCTGCTTACCGCAACTGACATCTTTACCTGCTGCTACAGACACTTGAATCTGGAAGAGTACAAAAAAAAGTTTAGTTTAAAATACAATTATTTTTTTTACTAATGTATGATAACATTACTATGGCCATACCCGAACATTCTAAAACATTGGGTAACCCATTATTTATATAATTTATATAATTATTGCACGTTTGGACACTTAGATTCTCATTCTCTTCGGTGATGTTTGATAGCATGCCACATCAGCTGTATGGGGTTCAAATCGGGGGATCTGGAAACATAAAGACAAAGACAGTAAGGTTATTGACAAGAAAAAAAGCAAGCACACACAGCAGCACAGTACAGTTAATGGTAAACAGCAGGGGTTCGTAAACTTTTTTGTCTCTGTGCCCCAGCCTGCTATACCCCTTGCTCACAACCCCCTTACCATTTCTACGGTGTTATCTGACATCACAACGTCATTTGACTCCTCGTTGCCATGGTGATGCGCTGCCAGAAGTCGCCAGAGACAAGGTAAGAGATATACAGACGCCACGCATGCTCCCCAGGCATTTATTAGAGATTACTACCACTAAGGTAATGAAAGTGTTAATCCCTCCCACTACCCACCCGAGAGGCCTAACCACCCACCATTCAAATACAGTACAAATTAAATTAATAAACGTTTTCCTGAAGGCTGTCCTCCTCTTCTTCACCAACATGTAAGGGCTGATACCCAACTATTAAAATACTAATAACCTCTTAATTACCTTAGCGGCTACTATCGCTAAGGTAATGAATGGGTTTACTAGTGTTTTAATGGAGTGGGTGAAGGGTGTACTGTAATTCCCCCGGTGAGGGCTGTTAGACATCCCAGGAGGGTTGCGGGGTGGGTTAACCCCGTAATTAACTAAGCGGTTGTAACTGCAATAGTAATTAAGGTGTTAACCCCTCCCGCTATCGACCCAGAAGGCCTAAACAACCTCAGAGAGATAACGGTACCCTCTTTAGAAGTAAGTATCTATGGAAGCAGACGAGTCCTCCGGAGCTGAAATTAATGAGGTTCAGCTCTGGAGACCCCCTGCTTCAATGCTGTATTAAAAAATTGAAAAAAATGTTTTTTTTAAAGCCTGGATTGCTCCTTTAATGTAAACCTAGGCAATTAAAGAGTAAAACATAGTAACTCAAATATCAATTAGCATTACATCTGCTTAGACTTTAACCATACTGTAGGTAAAGAGAGACATTTTCTCATCATATAAAATCCCATAATGGTAATTTAGAAATAAAGAGTTTTTTTGTAAAATAATTAAATCAAATATGAACATTCAAAGATGTAATTGAGACTTTGAGGTGAATTGTTGTTCAGTGTTTGTAAGTAATTATGGTTCCATTATTAGTTAAACACATAAATATACTTTAATTAGCTGTTATACATTAATTCAGCTGACCTGAATAAAAGCAAAGAGAAACAATAATTTTTCACAGAATCCAAATAAGTAAAATCGTTACATTAAGGATGATTGAATCGAATTACAAAAATAGGATTATTTATAACATTTGCCCATTTTATAAATCTGCGCTTTTAAATAATATTCTATAACCAGAAAGTCTAACGAAAAGGTAATGTTTAACTTCTGTTTCAATGTTCAGGGGACTTTATCAAAGATGGTGTCAACATGAGACCAACTGGGATTTTTCTGTAATGTGCATTGAACCTATTCATTTTCTGTGCATGACACTGGACTCAGGCAAGGTTCCACCTTTTCCAGAAATAAAGCAAAGACCAGTTTTGGAATGCAAGGCCACAGTTTTATGTATATAAACATAAACTTATTCCACGTAGAGGAGAATTGCCTAGCAAAGACAGCTCAAAATCCAAGCACCCGGCGACCCAGCCTTACAGTCCCCACAGTAGATCCCCAATGGACCACCAAAATAGGAAACTACCCTTCAAGCCTACCGACCCAGTCAAATCCGGAGCACCTCCTCACCCTGGCATATAGAAGGCCACCATAGAAAAATGGGCCTACTGTTCTTTTCCAGGACCAACAGGCAAATCCCCCCTTTATTAAAGCCGAATATATCGCTGCTTTGACAAAATATCCAACCCCCATATGACATTTTTTTTAGTTTTCTGTAATATATATACATACTGTACAGTATAGCGCCCGATCCTAGTGTATTACCACAGATAAAAATTGAATAGTCTTAGACGATCACAATTTAAAACTCTCAAACTTCAGATATATTCGAGCGTGTTATGAGATAAACTCATGCCCCAACATGTCACTATGACACTGCTCCGCTGCTCTGCTCAACAATTTTGGTGCATTCAGTCATGGGATCGCTTCCTCAAGGTACTCCCAATGTGTGTCCCTTTTTGGATAGTCCTCCGTCAACTGGCGCTGAGTCAGCTATGCTCCGGACAGGAAGAGTTCTCAGTCCTCAGGGCAGAGTATCAACTCTTTTCTCCGGTGTGGTAATTCCAACCACGTTCCACGCCGCTTCAAACAACAACACGGTTACCGCACAACCATGAAGAAGGTCCCTCTCTGTGGACCAAAACGTTGGTTGCAGTGCCTTGTATTGCTAATAAATATCTTTTGGATTTTTACATCAGTGTGCTGTCTCTTCATTATTGGATATTGATCAGGTAATTATATTTTGATATATTGCCTTGGAATATATGTATTGCCTTGTAGGTAGGTAGGTGGGTAGGGAGGGAACAAGACCACAGGCAAAAAAGAAGAGGGAAATTCAGGAAGGCCTTTTTTCCATCCATACTTTTAAACTTTGCCAAAATGTACAGTATGATTCACAGAAAATCTAGCTCTCTAAAAGTTTTCAAGTGAATGTCATCACACCCTGAAATATTGTAAGGTGAGAGATAGAGATAGATAGATGACTGTGAACACACCTGGGATATCTGGGAAATATTTGGAATCATTTGAATCTCTCTCTCTCTCTCTCTTGTACATTAAATGTGGCTCAAAGTCTTTAAGTAGGTCATAGAGATGTGGGAATATCTTCAAATTTGCTTGTTAATTCACAAAAACACACTTAGAGACAATATTTTCACTAGATTACAGCAAATATCATCGATTTTGCCCCAATTTTACACAAATGGCAGTAGATGGCAGTATATAAAGAGCCCCGCCACCTTGCACATTGTTAAATGTCCTTAATTACGTATTTTCTATAGATTTACTCCAGCATAACAGATTTCAGCATTCACATAGTTGCACACAAAAACAAAACTTTTATTTTTTTAAATAATTACTTATATACAAAAATAGTAAGAATGGCAATTATGATGTTTCAAATAGATTATGATATTCTTAAGAATCGTTGCACATAATAGCTTTCTGTAGTTATCTTTCCCAGATATTAACACGTCTTTCTCTTCATGATTTTATCATTCTCCCTCCTTCCTGGTCTCCGGCCTTCCTACCCTCATTAAGCTTCACCGCTGTCTTTTTATCCAAATAGAATGACCCAGTCAGCCATCTTAACTTTAAATGTTATATCCTAACATGGTCTTTACATACAGTAATGATGTCATGTGAACTTCTTCTGAACATATATGGAGCTTAAAGCTTCTTGTGCGGAAATGGTTACTTCAGCATATCTTCATTGGTTAAATGGCATCTTACTCAGCTCGGACCTACTGTTGTTAAGCAACTTGAGACCACACAGTGGCGGCCGAGCTGAGTCTTCAGCGGCCGCCACCGCAATGTGGGGGCAATGTGCGGGCAGACGGCGGCTGGTTTTGTTTTTTTCCTGGCGCGCGTCACTGTGGCGCCGGTCACACATGCCAGGGTTCCCCGGCATCCCCGAAGGCTGAAGGAGAAGCAGGGGTAAGGGGAAGCTGCGCAAAGCTGTGCGAAGCAGAGGAGCAGCCAGGGGGTCAGAAGGGGACGGGAACAGCAACGAAGATGCGCACGCGGGGAGGGGAAGATACGGCCGGCGCACGGCCAAGTTTGGCGCCAGCCAGGCGCCAGCCGAAAAAAGCCCCGGACAATTACGGGCAAATGTTAGACTCAAGCTGGCCGCAGCAGTAGTATGACCTTTTGTGTCAATTCTTGTTGTTACAATAGACTTCACATGTAATGAATCTAGGAGATCTACAAAAATAACCTTCAAACTCATTCTAGTGTTAAAAAACATCCTATCTTTTATAAGACATCATTTCAACAATTATCCTGCAATCAGTCATTCATATGCTTAAATATTAGACTTCTTTGTAGAAAAAGACAATTTCTTACAGCCCGTCTAATTTATATAAAAATACAAATAAAATCCCTGTAACAATCACACACAAGTTGTATCCCATTCAAAGGTTACGAAGACAATATGTTAAAAGATATCCCCAAAATCAAAGGGTCATTGCTGGAAGAGTTTGAGTTTTTTGTAAATTCCTGTTCATCATTTCTTTCAAATTTTCCTCTCCTTGGGTCATTTCTACTTTTATCATGATACATATTAAAAATAGTGAAAAATTATACATAATTAAGCCACACGTAATACAATAATGAAAGGATAAATGAAAAAATTACCCACTGCTGATCCTATAGAAGATTTTGATAACATTGTAACAGATTTCTTAAACATTGCCCACCACGCTAATCCTGACATTAATGACCATTCATGATCTATCTCTTTTAATTTACCTTGTTCATGTTGAAAAACAATTTCTGCTTCTTTTAATTGTTTTTGTAACATCTGAAGTAAAGCTTTATATTTTTTAATTTCTTCAGTCCATTTCTCCCAAGGGAACTCATTTATTTGAGATATATTAAATTGTAATGGAATCATATTTACATCTCAAAAATGTGTAAATATATTCCTATTGGATTTCCTCCAATACAATTCAATTCTTCAAACATAAAAGGTTTTTACTGTTTCAATGCAAAGTAAGCATGAACGATAAAAAAAATCTTGGCCTGATGTAGTAAACAAATTATTTTAGAATTAAAAATGTAAACAAGCTTAAAAATCTATCCGTTCAAAGTCTTGCAATAATTGTGTAAAAAATAAAATCCGGATATTGGAGAATATAAAATAATAACTGAATATTTATACCACTATTTCTAGTACTGTTATAGGAAATAAAATTCTTTATTTTCCCAATATGGACATTTAAAAAAATAATACTTGTACATACTGTACATCACACCCCAAAAATCTGTATAATTTAGTACCAATAACAATTATTCTAGTAAACTTCATTGTAATCCTAGATATGTAATTCCCCCTTGTACTTTTTCAGCATTGATTATTTCTTTCAATAGTCCCAATAGTAATAAAAATAGTAATTTTGTTATTTTTCCTAAAAAATGAAAAAATATTCAGTCCCACAGGTGATGACTCTTGTTGGTTTTCCTCATTCTTCTTGATGCTGAGCATCCAATCGTATTCTTTTTTCATCACACAATTACATAGGACAGCAGCATCATTATTTTGGCAAATACAGGTAAACCCCGTTATAGCGCGACCCATTATAACGCGAATCGGTTATAACGCGGTCTGAGCATGGCTCCCGAATTGAAAGCCTCATTTTGCCAGCTTACCTGCATCTCAAATCCCCCATTTTGCCGCCTTACGCTCTCCTCTTCCTGCTGTCCACGTGCTCATCTCTCTCTCTCTGCCCGTCGCGTGCCATCGGGTGTTTTTTTTTTTTCAAACATTCAATTCAATGATTTATTGACTACCAGACACAAATAAACAGTAATACATTTTGTACAAAACACATGCAGGGATTGAACTCTGGACCTTGCCTCTTACCTCTACACCATAGGCTTGGTGTGACAAGACATAACCTACAGTATAAATATATTTATCCTCTACAACACAAGGTACATGTCAATGTTAAATCTTAAGTTTATTTCTAGCTGTCTATGACATCACACAGCTCCTGTGGTCTAGTGGTAGAACTCTTACCAACATATGAAAGGGTCCTGGGTTCAATTCCTGTTTGAAATGGTATAATTAACTTTTTAAATAAATTATTATCTTAATTATATTGTATAATTTATAAATATATAATTCTTTATTATTCTTTGTTAAGTAATAATTATTCATTAATCAATAATGATGTATTAATAATAATTCATTATTAATCATTCTTTATGATTAATTATGTATTATTAATAAGTATGATTATTAATTATTATTAACAGTTAATTAACTAATTAATAATTATTACTAAATACTTAATAATAATAATTATTAATACTTACTTATTAATAAAATGTATTAATACTTAATAATTATTAATAATTAGTAAGTATTAATAATTGTTATTAATAATTAAGTATTAATAGTTAATTATGTATTATTGGATTAATACTTAAGTTATTACTTACTTAGTAATGATTATTACTAATTGGGTATTAATAATTATTAGGTATTAGTAATACTTATTAATTAGTAAAAATTATTAATTGCTAATGATAATAATCATACTTATTAATCATAATATAATTAATAATAATAGTATTATCAATTAATAATTATTAATAAATAATTAGTAATAATACTTAATACATAATTATTAATTAATTATTAATTAGTTAATTAACTGTTAATAATAATTAATAATCATACAAAGAATTATATATTTATAAATTATACAATATAATTAAAATAATAATTTATTAAAAAAGTTAATTATACCATTTCATACAGGAATTGAACCCAGAAATAGACTTAAGATGTAACATTGACATGTACCTTGTGTTGTAGAGGATAAATATATTTATAGGTTATGTCTTGTCACACCAAGCCTATGGTGTAGAGGTAAGAGGCAAGGCATTGGTATCAGAAGGTCCCGAGTTCAATCCCTGCATGTGTTTTGTACAAAATGTATTCATGTTTATTTGTGTCTATGTCTGGTAGTCAATAAAGCATTGAATTGAATGTTTGAAAAAAACAATGGCACACGACGGCAAGAGAACAGAGAGATGAGCAGAGCAGAGAGATATGAGCACGTGGACAGCAGGAAGAGGAGAGCACTGGTAAGGTGGCAAAATTGAGGAGATTTAAATCTGTAATGAGGAGGCTCGCTGATGCCGGTGAAATTTTAACGCGACCCGACCCCGGTTGTAACGCGGTCTTGGGGTTGTGGACCCCAAGGACCGCGTTATAACGGGGTTTACCTGTATATTTTATCCTACAGTAGTCCATCTGGAACCATATGTAGGTAGAACAAAGAGACAAAGGCGCACTGCCAGGGAGTCAGGTGGTGCAAAAGTCGAATACATTTATTTCAGAACATCTCTGATAAAAAACATAGCCCCAGGGGGGGCAACAAACAACTTCCTACGCGTTTCAGATGGGTAGGTCCTTTATCAAGGAGTGTGGAACTTATTATCCTATACCCCCATTAACGAGGCTAAATCAATTCACCTGATAAGAATTACCTCAAAAAACCCCATTGCGCATGCGCGTTACATCATGGAGGGCGCCACCGTCGCAACTAAAAACATCCCCATCTTGGCACGCCCCCCGCGCCGCGCGCGCACTCAGTAGCCACGCGCATGCGCACCCACGAGAGGACTATCTGATAGAGCAGTTCCCAGCTGAACCACAATACTAAACACTGCGCCCCAACCCTACCGCGCATGCGCGTGACGTCACGCGAGTTGTCACCGTCTCAAGAAGGCAACAGCCGACGGGCACGCCCCCGCCCGCCACGCTCATGCACACCCAGGGGAAGTACACAGAATGAATAGCTGCATGTACATAGGGCAACTGGGTGCTACTCTGTCTCCCAAGGTCCGCCCCTCACGACCTCCCATAGGAGAAGAGGCGCCGCCACTAGACCAATCAGCGATTGGGAAGTGCAACTAACACTCCCCCTCCCACTGGACGTCGCTCCTGATGGCCCTGGAAGACCTAAAAAAGGCAATAAAATGTTTCTAAACAACCCATCTTAACACCTTCCAATGAAACATAATGCCCTTAGTTGTAAATACTGGGCTGTAAAATGACAAAAAACTATATCCTATCTAGACAGATAACCCCTCTCCACACAATATCATCCCACAATGAAAATATGTAACAACAGCATTAAATGATTCTCTAGACAATAGTAAGCTATAAATAAAAACAGATACATAAATTCTAACCAGAGTATAGTGATATCCATATAAAGCCACTAGACACTATCATAAAATTAATGAAAAAAATGACTATGGACATCCTATTGCTCTAGTAAGTATGCATCCTCCCTGAGTATGCAATATTGAACCTACAATGTTAATTAAAATAACAATACTCATGCATACATCATTAAGTCTTCAATGAAATCAATGGAAATAATTTCTATCCTCCATTACACGTATATGACTCAAAATGTGGAGAAAAACAGGCACAATGATAATGATCTAACCAGTGTCGAATCTCAAGCAGAACAATATTAATAGAATTTAATTCAAGAAAATATATATGAATGGAATTTAATTAAAAAAATGGCTCAAGTTCCACTCAATATTCAGACCGCAGGGGGCTCTAGTTTGTAACATAAAAATCCAATAGGCCTCCCTGCGGTCCAGAAGATTGAGCAAGTCACCTTTTCTCTCATTCAAGAACACACTTTCAATGCCCCATTGAAAGGGTGTTCTTGAATGAGAGAAAAGGTGACTTGCTCAATCTTCTGGACCGCAGGGAGGCCTATTTGATTTTTATGTTACATATTTTCTTGAATTAAATTCTATTAATATTGTTCTGCTTGAGATTTGACACTGGTTAGATCATTATCATTGTGCCTGTTTTTCACCACATTTTGAGTCATATACTTGTAATTGAGGATAGAAATTATTTTCATTGATTTCATTGAAGACTTAATGATGTATGCATGAGTATTGTTATTTTAATTAACATTGTAGGTTCAATATTGCATACTCCAGGGAGGATGCATACTTACTAGAGCAATAGGATGTCCATAGTCATTGTTTTCATTAATTTTATGATAGTGTCTAGTGCAGGGGTGGGCAACCAATTTTTCAATGTAGCCACAGGTGTGGCGAATTAGATGTGAAAATAGCCACACCATGTAAGAATTTAGGTATTATGTTGCGCATGCGAAAATTTAAAACACACATTGTTTGAACAAGTTTATTGAACACATGAACACTTTGACTACTCAGTAACAACTGCGTCAGACGCAAATGATGAAAACACACACAGCCACACACACACACACACACACACACACACACACACACACACACACACACACACACACACACACACACACACACACACACACACACACACACACACACACACACACACACACACACACACACACACTCGGTGGGGTGGTATGTTATTTATATATTCTCGGTCCCCCCCACCCCCCATCATCTCATTTCACCCCCCTCATCTCATTCCCTCCCAAATCCATGATCAGGGGCACAGTCAGGACGTGACTGGGTACAAAACAAAGATACAAGTAGCCATTGCCAGCTGCCCGCACGCAGCCACACACACACGCCCAGCCAGCCACACACACACAACCAGCCAGCCACACGTCCAGCCAACCACACATACGTCCAGCCAGCCACGCACACGCCCAGCCAGCCCCGCACACGCCCAGCCAGCCCCGCACACAGCCAGCCAGCCACGCACACACCCAGCCACACATACACACACCCAGCCACATACACACACACACCCAGCCACACATACACACACACACACCCAGCCACACATACACACACACCCAGCCCTTCATCTCCCCCCTGCAGCTTTCATCTCCCATCAGCACCCTTCCTCTCCCCTCAGCACCCTTCATCTCCCCCCTGCACCCTTCATCTCCCCTCAGCACCCTTCATCTCCCATCAGCACCCTTCATCTCCCCTCAGCACCCTTCATCTCCCCCCAGAACCCTTGAAAGCACCCCCCCCCCGTCCCCCACCAATGCCTACCAGATCGCGGCGGCAGCAGCGGGCAGCAGTAGTGGCGAGCGGGCAGCAGTGGTGGCAGGCGGATGGGGGGCAGTGGTGGCCGTCAGCGCGTCACGCTGGAGCGTGCTCGGGTGGGAGGGAGCGCATCATGGAGCGGCCTCGCAGGGGAGGGAGCGCGCGTCACGCTGGAGCACGTGTCACGCTGGAACGTGCTGGGGGGAGGGGGGGAGCGTGTCTGGAGCGGCCTCACAGGGGAGGGAGCGCGCGTCATGCGCCTGCTGGAGCGGGCTGGGGTGCTGGAGGGAGAGGAGCGCGTAACACCGCTGGAGCATGCTCCTTACCACGGAAGGAGGGGGAGGGGGGTTGAGTGTCCCGGCGGCCCTGTTCGCCACAGTTTTACAGCCAATTCGCCACAAGTGGCGAATGGCGACAGGGTTGCCCACCCTGGGTCTAGTGGCTTTATATGGATACCACTATACTCTGGTTAGAATTTATGTATCTGTTTTTATTTATAGCTTACTATTGTCTAGAGAATCATTTAATGCTGTTTTTACATATTTACATTGTGGGATGATATTGTGTGGAGAGGGGTTATCTGTCTAGATAGGATATAGTTTTTTGTCATTTTACAGTCCAGTATTTACAACTAAGGGCATTATGTTTCATTGGAAGGTGTTAAGATGGGTTGTTTAGAAACATTTTATTGCCTTTTTTAGGTCTTCCAGGGCCATCAGGAGCGACGTCCAGTGGGGGGGGAGTGTTAGTTGCACTTCCCAATCGCTGATTGGTCTAGTGGCGGCGCCTCTTCTCCTATGGGAGGTCGTGAGGGGCGGACCATGGGAGACAGAGTAGCACCCAGTTGCCCTATGTACATGCAGCTATTCATTCTGTGTACTTCCCCTGGGTGCGCATGAGCGTGGCGGGCGGTGGCATGCCTGTCGGCTGTTGCCTTCTTGAGACGGTGACAACTCGCGTGACGTCACGCGCATGCGCGGTAGGGTTGGGGCGGAGTGTTTAGTATTGCGGTTCAGCTGGGATCTGCTCTATCAGATAGTCCTCTCGTGGGTGCGCATGCGCGTGGCTACTGAGTGCGCGCACGTAGCGGGGGGCGTGCCAAGATGGGGATGTTTTTAGTTGCGACGGTGGCGCCCTCCCTGACGTCACGCGCATGCGCAATGTGGTTTTTTGAGGTAATTCTAATCAGGTGAATTGATTTAGCCTCGTTAATGGGGGTATATAGGATATCCTGTTCATAATATGTTCCACACTCCTTGATAAAGGACCTACCCGTCCGAAACACGTAGGAGGTTGTTTGTTGCCCCCCCTGGGGCTATGTTTTTTATCAGAGATGTTCTGAAATAAATGAATTCGATTTTTGCACCACCTGACTCCCTGGCAGTGCGCCTTTGTCTCTTTGTTCTACCTACATTTGGATTTCCTACATGGCTGGCACGCCACAGTGGACCCCTACAGACAGCTTAAGTGGTTAAGGATTATTTATTTTATGTTTGACCATTATAGTTGAGTACTCTAACCTGGACTGCCTTTACCTTTACTCTGAGGATATCATCCTACATACTGTTATGAGTGACTCACAGGCCATTCCATCATATACCCACACTGCTATTTTGGGGTCCATGAAGATTGTTCAATGCTGATTTAGTTGTCATAAGATTGGAGCACCCCTTGACCCCCCCTTTTTTCATCTGGAACCATACACTTACAATCTACCAAAGTACATAAATCACAAGCACATACCTTTAACATAATTGTCATCTACTTCCCCCCTTTTTAAAATTTTGGGAATTCAGAAGATCTCTTAATTCCTAAATTTTAAATCCAATTCTACCAACTGATTATAGATAAGATACTTTAAATCTTTATTAAATTCCTAAAATTTCACATGTAAACTTTCATCACTAAACCTGTGAAATGAGAACCCCTGATTGATTCAAGAATGCGTGGGAAACCTCATCTGGAAAAAAAACATGATTCCATAAAACTCTTGCTGTAGTAATTGCATCATCTTTTCTGACTAGAATGCTTTCCACCCACTTTGAAAAGACATCTACCATAATCAAAGTTTATGTTAACCCATTCTTCCCTGAGGGTATGGAACCATTGTAATCAATTTGCAATGTGGAACATCTGCTGGTGCAACACATTGGAAAGGTGGTTTTTGTCTTTTGAGCCTAGGATTTCCATTTAGTTCTTCCAAAAGTCTCTGTTGTCCTACGTGACCCAAACTTTCATGATTGTAACAAGTACAAAATACCTTTAAATATTTTGGGACTAGGAGACGCAATTTCCCCTTCTGATCATGAATTGAGGCCTTTTCCTCATGGACAAAAGAAGGCTTTAAATCCACCCAAGAAATAGCAATTGACGTATCCTTTGCCTGTTTCACTGTAATGGAAAGGAATTGCGTATCTTTGTGTCTAACTGCCAAATCTTTGTGTCTAACTGTCGCTGTAGCACTGTTCTCTGTAACCACTACAGTCTCGTCTGTTGAAGCCACTTCCTTAGCCAAGGAATCAACTATTGCATTTCCTTCAGTGAGAACATCCAGTCCTGTTTTATGTGCTGGTACTTTAACAATAGCATAGAAATCTGGAAATTGAGAAGCAAGGTCAAATACTGTTTGTAATGTTTCTGTATGGATCAAAACCTTATTTCCAGCATCTACACAACCCCTGTGCTTCTATATAGCAAGATGTTCTGTCAGTGATCTTATAACATAAGAACTATCGCTGTAGATTACCAGAGAATGTCTCCCTTCTGCTTTGTCTGTGGTCAGCAAACTCTTAACTGCTTCTATTTCTGCCCTCTGTACAGAAAAGTGTCCTGGCAATTTATGCTTCACTGATAATCCTCTCTTTGGATACCAAATGGAATAACCCATGTAATATTTCCCCTCTAAGCAAAATCTAGAACCGTCCACAAAAATTGGTTCATCCTTCTCATTTGCATCGCTTCAAAAGACAGAAATACAGTGACGGCCGATCTGAGTCTAAGGGGCTCATGCAGTAAGCGGCGGAAAGGCAATTCTCGCCACTTTCCCGCCTAAAAAGCCTATCCGTATTCAGAAAGGGGCCAGAAAGTGGCGAGATTAAAAAAAAAAACGCCAGTTTTGATGGCGTTTTTTTTTTTTTGCCGGTGGTGGGGCGAGAAGGCACTTTCCGCCTAAAAATCCAACTTTTTCTGCCACGCTGTATTCTAGTAGAGGCGAGTAGCTAAGCGGAGCTATTTGCCACTCTAGAATACCGTTATGCTGGCGGATCAGCCACGCAAGAAAAAGATGGCAAGTTGCTGCTCAGAGGCAGCGGATGAGTGGCGGATCGGCACTTAGAAAAAATTCAGTCCTTTTTCCTGGCTGGGATTGATGCCGGGGGTCTCCGGAACTGATACCATTATTATCAGCACCGGACCCCCCCGGTATGCATCCGAGGCAGGAAAAATGCATTTAAAGCCCACTTCATTACCTTAGTGGTTAACCGCGAAGGTAATGAAGGGGTTAAACAGCCGTGCTAGCTTTATTGTGGGTAGCGGGGGTGGGTGAAGGGGGTATTTGGCCCTTGGTGTTTGTTTAGGGCTTGCGGGGGGGGGTTGCGGGTGCACTTAACCCCTTCACGACCGTAGCGGTTAATACCGCTACGGTCATGAAGGGGTTAAGGCCTCCCGCTACCCTCCCGCAAGCCCTAAACAAACACCGTTGGGGCTAATACCCCCTTCACCCACCCCCACTACCCACAATAATAAAAAATACACACACCAGCCCCACAATAACTAAATAAATATATATATATATATATATAAATATATATATATATATATGACCCCAACAACACCTATACCCCCCTAACATACAGTATAGTAATGGGCACAATGACTATTATCCACAAATGGATAATAGTGCAGTTGTCCATTTAAAATACATACAAAACAATAAAGACATTAAATACATATAGCACTCACCCATGTGCGGCTGCCACGATGAAGGCCATCCTCATCTTCATCCTGCCCATGCACCATCCGCTTCTGCAAAACAGACACAAGAATTAAAACATCCAATGTAATGTCCCCTAACCCTTTAATCACCATAGCGGTTATTAACCGCTACAGTCATTAAGGGGTTAACCCACCATCACCCACATACCCTCCCCCACTAACCCCCCAACCCTGAGGCCTAACCACCCTCACCCACTACCCACAGGGGAGTCCTACCAAATACCCTTGGGGCCAATACCCCCTCCCCCAGCACATACAGCACAATAATGTGCCAAATAACTATTATCCACATAGGGATAATACATTATTTGGCCATTATTAAACATTAAATACCGTAATAAAGTAAAGAAAATTGTACTAACCTCATCAATAAGAAGGCTCCGTCGCCAGCATCATCCTTGGGGTCCATTGCCAAAATAATAAATAGCCAATACATCTCAATTACATTAACATACCAATGAACCCCTTAATCACCTTTTCGGGTACTAACCTCAAAGGTAATTAAGGGGTGAAGCCATCCTGCAATGGCAACACCACTTATGCATAACATCCTCAATGAATTAAAAAGCAATTTCCTACACAAATCTCATGTAATCATTCAATCTGAAGCCTCAAATGCCACTTAAAACAGTGCATTTACAGTGTATACATGTAGCATAACATGTAAACTACATGTACACGCTGCAAATCAATGTTAACAATACAGTAATCCAACTCAAATAGTCTGACATCACAAGAAGTATATTATGTAAGCAAATAATGTCACCATCAATGAATAAACACAAATGAATTACATCCCTAAACAATTAAATTACCATCCATACCAATTACACAATTAACTATAGCTATCGTAACAGAGAACAAGTTCAAAACATACAAAAAAGGACACCAACAATTACAATATACTAAAGCAAGCCTCTCCCTAACCCTCAGTACAGCATAAAGCCCAAAACTTACATCTCTCTAATAATAAAATACATTTAAGACACATGGCCGGACTCTATGATTAAGGACCACGCAGGTCCGAAACGCGTCAGAGTGTGTCCCCCATACCATATGTTTTTTCAATAAAATTTCATTTTTAATCTACACCTTGCTGGTCTCTCATCTCTACAAGCTGTGCACCGCTGGAATCTTCGGATCCTTCCTACTGGCACTATGAATAAAAGTTGTTTTAAAAATAATTTTTATTGTGCTGATGTTTGCGCCGAGAGAGCAGCGGATCTCTCTCGGCTGCAAACACAACTCGGCACGGGACGGCTTCTCAGCAGTTTCTCACCAGGCAGCCGTCCCACCACCGGTTACACGCCATTTCATCAATTGGTGGTGGCTAATTCATTCGCCAGGGATTCGCCCCTTACAGCATACAGCCAGTTTAACACGCCAAAAACATGGCTAATTGCTAAACTGGCTAATGCTTTTTCCGCCGCTTACTGCATGAGGCCCTAAGTCGGCTAGATCCGCGGCTCTCAGATTATTCCGGTTAGGTGCAGTTCTTTGTCGTTTTCGCCCAGAATGAACTGCGTTATTGCGCCTGCGTGTAATTCTCTTTGAGATGGGAATTTTGAGGCTTTGTTTACGGCAACGCTTTGGAAAATTCCTTCTCGAATTTGATTTGCACAGAGCATCACCTCTCTATGCGCCTGTGTGTAATCCTCTTTCGGATGGGAGCTAGTTTATTCCTGCTCATGCGCCTGTAACTTCACCCACCACTGCTTGCTTGAGTGCCCCCCCAAAACATTTTTAATTATGATTTTTTAACTGTTATTTTATCTACAAGCCTGCAAAAACAATCTTGATATTACGATATTAAATCTGTGCGTTTGCTTGCACATGGTTGATTTGTGTACTTTTTATGTACTGTATTTGGGGGGTGTAGGGATCAAATTACAGTATTATGATGAACTGCCTTTTGAAATTACTGTACTCTTCAGTACAGTTTGTTATTTCTTTGAACTGCTGCACGACTAATCCTTCACCCTCCCCCACGCACACACAAACTCTTATCGACAGACACATCCACAGAGTCATTAATTTTCTGAAGTTAGTTAGTCATTGTGTTTTTAATCCGTCCCTAGCCGAGCGTCAATCACCTCACTGCGCCTGCGTGTACTCTAATCCTTTTAGAGATGGGAGCTTGCTGCTTACTGCGCATGAGTCACCCAACCCCCTCTCTCCACAGAGTCGTTAATTTTCTGAATATTGCCATTGTGTTCTTAATCCGTCCATAGCCCAGCTACAAAGCCTCAGTGCGCCTGCGTGTAATCACCCCCCCCCCAACCCCTTGAGGCTTTGTTTACGGTAACGCTTTGGAAAATCCCTTCTCGATTTTGAAATGTAAATCCGATTTGCACAGCATTGTGAGAATTGAGAGTTAAATAAACCATTAACTGATTCATGTTGTTTTGTCATTCATTCTTATTAATTGGTGTACTGTAGGGGTGGGGGGGGGGTTGTGGTTGTTGTCAATGATTATGATTAGCAGGAATGTGAATAAATATTTATTTTATTTTATCAGGAACCAAAAAATACAAATATAAAAATAATCATGAATAATAATACATAATGCAGTCTTTATTAAGTTCTTTTGGCAGATTGAAATTGGATAAACTTTTTGAAAACATTTGTAAAACATGGGGAAACATGAATAATGCACATTTATAAGAATATTATTTAATAATATATACTGTAATATATCATATATATATATATATATATATATTTATAGTAATATTATTTTTTCCGTCTTTATCTTGTTCCTCCTTCTGTGTACAGTAGTTCATCGAGAGAGGAGAGGTTTTGTGTACATCATTACTGCTGTTTATATACTGTACATTTGACTGTACAAACAGATTAGACTGGAAAAAACACCCCACCTCCCCCCAGGCCACCATTTTTTCCTGAAAAGACAAGAAAACAAAAAATTAGTGCAGTTATGTGCGTACTGTATTATGGCATTGTGTGATGTGTAGTACTACTGTACATGGCTGGTGCTGCTTTCTCTGGAAAGAAAAAAATTGAGCAGTTAGTAGGCAGTTACTGTAGTACTGTCAAACTAGTCTATACTGGAACTACTGTATACTCTGACTACTGTAAAATACTATGTACTGTAACCTGGTGCTGCTCTCTCTGTAAAGAAAAAAACTGTAACTACTGTATACTCTGACTATTGGGAAAGAAAAAATCTGTGCCGTACTTACCTGTATCATACTGTACTTACAAAACTACAGCACAGTACTACTTTCCTGATGCTTGCCCATTACGTGCGATCACAATGGGCAACACAGTGGCAATATGGTCACAGTGGCAATATTTATTCCAGCATTTCACGGTGAGTATATCGTTCCAAAAACTCATTATGCCTTTCAGCAACTCGTCCTTTTTGGAGGGTTTCGCCACTTTCCGGATATGGTCCTTCAGCTGATGCCAGACCATTTCGATTGGATTGAAGTCTGGCGATCTGTCATTGGAAAAAAAGGACAATTAGTTTAAGAGATACAGTACAGTACACAGTAAAAACAGTGGGAAAAAATGAGACACGGTTACCGCACTTACTCCGCTGGCATCTTCACCCAGTTGATACCGCACTCAAGGATATGCGCTGTTGACGCGGTGTGCTTCGGATCGTTGTCCTGGTAGAAGCGGTGACCATTCGGGATCTCGCGTGTGATGTATTGCATCTCAGGGACAATGTTGTCTTGGAAGAAAGCTTTATTCATGATTCCTATAGCAAGAAAAGAAAAGTGCTCAAAAAACTGCACAATAGTACAGTACAGTGCATAAGGCTACATTATATTTCATATATTTTACCTTCAAAGATGACAATGCATCCTGGTCCACGCCTAGAGATGGCACCCCACACATGCAGCTTCACAGGGTGTTTTGGCCGCGGCTTCAAAGATATGCGGCCTTTCTTGTGGAATGCAAAGCTTGCAAATTTCTCCAATGACACAGTAGACTCGTCAGTGAAGATGCAATACTGGAAAGTTTCCCCACTGTTGATCCATGCCTGGGCCTGGACCACTCTTTTGATTTTGTTTGCGTCCCTTATCATGGGGTACGCTCTGTAATGACAAGGAATAAATAATTTTAGCGGTACAGTACAGTTTCCTAAACAACACTTTTACCTCCTGTACTGTCCAGTACTAACCTCACACGTCCATTTTTCCATCCAATGCTGCGTCTCATCTTCTTTATGCTGGTCTCGGATACAGTGAGATTGTGGTTTTCCTGCAGAGTGTATTTGACCCTTAATGCACTCTTCTCATCATTCTCCTCACTTATTTTGTCCACCATAAGAGTTGTCTCCCTACAATGTAAAGAAAAACATTCCGGTAAGTAAAAATATTAGAGACAGTAGATCAACAGGTTCTAGGTTCAATCAGTAGATCAATATATGGTTCTATTAATATGCAGCAATATAAAACTGTTGAAATAATATAAATATACAAAATATATATACTGTTGTAATATAAATATGAACATACAAAATATATATACTGTTGTAATATAAATATGAATATACAATATATATACAGTTGCAATATAAATATACAAAATATATATATTGTTGTAATATAAATATAAATTTACAAAATATATATATTATTGTAATATAAATATAAATTTACAAAATATATATATTATTGTAATATAAATATAAATATACAAAATATACTGTATACTGTATACTGTTGTAATATAAATATAAATATAAAAAATATATATACAGTTGTAATATAAATATAAATATACAAAATATACTGTATACTATATACTGTTGTTATATAAATATAAATATACAAAATATATATACTTTTGTAACGTAAATATAAATATACAAAATATATATACTGTTGTAATATAAATATAAATATACAAAATATATATACTGTTGTAATATAAATATAAATATACAAAATACAGCTAAACCCCGTTATAACGCGGGTCTCGGGGTCCACCCCGAGACCACCGCGTTACTAAAGGGTTCGCGAAAAAAAAAATGGCCGCCGCGCTTTAGCGCATATTTATCCCGCGGGACAGGAGATGGGAGCGGGCATGTCCCTCCGCTCCCCGCTTCCCCCTGTCACCGCGGGACAGCCCGCGGGGCAGGAGATGGGAGCGGGGATGTCCCTCCTGTCCCCGCTTCCCCCTGTCACCGGTACTGAACTGGCAGGCAACATCCACTCCTCACGAGCCGCACGGCGCATGCGCATGCGCACGGCGAACGTGAGGGGTGCCTGCATAAGTGTGCTGCTTTGGAGACAGGTAAGCAGTCTCCGGAAGACCGCTAACCCCCCCCCCCCCCGCCGCAGCACAGGGCCCTCGCGTGTGTGTAAGTGTCTGTGATTGTGTGTAAGTGTCTGAGTGTGTGTGTAAGTAAGTGTAAGAGCCGGAGCGGGAGGTGGGAGGTTTGACAGGGAGGGGGGGCGTGGTTTGAGCAGAGGGACCCGCTACTCTCCCCCCCCTCCCTCCACGGACTGCAGGAGGGAGCTGCTACTCTCCCCCCTATCCCCGGACTGCAGGAGGGAGCTGCTACTCTCCCCCCCCTCCCCGGACTGCAGGAGGGACCAGGTATTTAGAACTTAAGCATGGTAAAAAGGCCTCGCTTTAATATGCTAACACTATGTGCAACGTGTGGGGTATTTAACAACAAATGACAATCTTGCTGACATGTAATCAATCTTTGGTACAGAAATCTGCCTAGCCTCATTGCCAAGATGAGCATCTTCATCTTTTGGTAACACAAGTGCTGTTCATTTCTATGGGTCCCTCCCTCCACTGGCTGCAGGAGGGACCCGCTACTCTCCCCCCCCCCCTCCCTCCACGGTCTCGGGCTGGAGCACTCATACATACACACATACACACACACACACACACACACACACACACACACACACAGGCACTCACGCACTCATACACACACACGCGCACACACACATGCAGGCACTCACGCACTCACACACACACAGACAGGCACTCGCACTCACACACACAGACCGCTAACCCCCCCCCCCGCCGCAGTACAGGGCCCGCCGTAGCCGCAGCGCAGGGCCCCGCCACCCCCCCAACCCCCACAGCACAATGACTTCCCACCCCCTTAACTTTGTGAAACAAAAGTCACAAGACGTTGTACAGGCAAAATACATCTGTTAAAGTGCAGTTGTCTGTTTATTTCTATATAATAATTGTGTGCAGTGTGCAGTGTGTGTGCAGTGTGTGTGCAGTGTGTCAGTGTGTGCAGTGTGAGCAATGAGGAGTGTGTGTGCAGTGTACAGTGTGTGTGCAGTGTGTGTGCAGTGTGTCAGTGTGTGCAGTGTGAGCAATGAGCAGTGTGTGTGCAGTGTGTCAGTGTGTGCAGTGTGAGCAATGAGCAGTGTGTGTGCACTGTGCAGTGTGTGTGCAGTGTGTCAGTGTGTGCAGTGTGAGCAATGAGCAGTGTGTGTGCAGTGTGTGTGCAGTGTCAGTGTGTGCAGTGTGCAGTGTGCAGTGTGTGTGCAGTGTGTGTGCAGTGTGTGTGCAGTGTGTGTGCAGTGTGTGTGCAGTGTGTGCAGTGTGAGCAATGAGCAGTGTGTGTGCAGTGTGTGTGCAGTGTGGCAGCGTGAGCAATGAGCAGTGTGTGTGCAGTGTGTGTGTGCAGTGTGTGCAGTGTGCAAAAAAAAATGTAAAAAAAAAAAAAATTTACATTTTTTTTTTTTTTTTAAACGGGAGCCACGGGAAAACCGCGTTATAACCGAATCGCGGTATAACGAGGCGCGTTATAACGGGGTTTAGCTGTATATATACTGTTGTAATATAAATATGAATATACAAAATATATACTGTTGTAATATAAATATAAATATACAAAATATATATACTGTTGTAATATAAATATAAATATACAAAATATATATACTGTTGTAATATAAATCTATAGAAATAACAAAAATATTAGATACAGTACTGTAGATGTACAGTACATTTTTGGATCTAAATTTTTTAAAAGTGTTATAAATATACTTACGCGTTAACTACCCTTGGTGCCCTTTTGCGTTCTCTGTTTTTTCCGTGTGCATGATAGCTCACAGTTGTTGCTGGAACAACGAGGCCAGAAGTAGCTAACCAGCGTTGGATAGCAGCAATTCGGTGTCCGCTCGTGCACATCTCCTTTATTCGCATGCTGAGATCCTTGTAAATCTTTTTAACAACTATTGCTGCGAGTAGAAAGAAATACAAACACAAGAATGTATATTCGATGTTTAGTCGATGTGTATTCAATGTGCAGTGAATCCACAAAATGGATGGTGTATTTATACGGTAATGACTCACATTAGAGTATGCCCACTTTCAACACCTGTACCTCGCTGCCATGCATAAAAGGTTACACACTTTGCATAGCCCACCACTCGATAATCTTTATCTAAACTTGCCCTTGTCCAGATACTGCATTCTGCCACCCGCTTCCATGGAGCAACCCCGATTCTACGGACGCAGGAACCCACTCGCCTCTGCCGTGCCTGTCATGCAGAAAAAGTGAAAGGCGGTTTCCGTTTCCATGCCAAGGCAAAAGCGATAGGCTAAGGCCAATAAAGAAAACCTTCTGCTGACCCCAAAGGCTAAGGGTTTTCATAGACGTCAGCCTTATTATGTCAAGAAGATATACGGTGATGTACTCTCGACGCAAAACGCTTGGCAGCCAACCCATCGAATCCGCAGACCACTTCCTCACATACGCTTCGACGACTCTGCCACCGCTGTCCCGGAAATCTTCAGCCCGTCTTCATCACCCCTCGTCCTCGACGCTGCCGCCGCCCTCCCGAAAACCCACAGGCCATCTTCTCCGGTTCTATCCGACGACGCTGCCGCCTCTGAAATCCACGGGTCACTTTCTCCTTTACTCTTAGACGACTCTGCTTCTCGCCCGGAAATCCAAAGGTCACTTTCTCCATCCCTCTTCGACGACGCTGCCGCTTCTCCTCCACCAGATATCCACAGGTCACCTCCTCCACCCTTCTTCGACGTCGCTGCCGCTTCTCTCCATGGAACCCCCATCTCATCCTCCGTTGCACCCATCCACCAAGATGTCCACATGCCATGCACAAGAAGCAGCTCGTTAGACCGGATGCTGAATGGGATAAGTGTGGATCTCCCCGGGAACTCTATTGTGCTAGCAAGGATAGATTTGCTTCTGGAGACCATGTTAAATGTGGAGCAACGGATGCTACATATGGATCAACGGATGATACATATGGATCAACGGATGCTAGATATGGATCAACGGATGGATCGACGGATGGAGAAGATAGAGGCTGACATAGCGGGTATACATCATTTGCTCGGTGTTAATGCCCCTGTTTCCCCGACGCCGGAGCAGGGGGGTGACATGGATGTGATGAATGGGAGCATCGACCCCCTTCCATAACCAAGCGCACCCCCTCCACCAGAAGATGTAGTGTACATGTATGCCGTTGAGGAGGACATGACAACCCCGTCAAGACCACGCCAGGAGACAACACGGCGACCAAGACCGGAGGAAAGCTTCCTCCCAGACAACCTACCATCGCCCGTCGCTTCAAGCACACCCGCTCTCAGAAGACCTACATTCGCTCGCATCGATGCGGTGCCCGACATCACCCTGTGTGATCTGCCACCGGCGCTCAGGGAGAAGTATAGGGTGATGAGTGCTGGTGCACCCCACAAGTATGCCTTGTTACTTTTTATGCACCATGTTCCCTACTAGTTGTACTGCGACTGGGCCTTCAGAGTGAACTACGACGGAAATCGCGTAAAAAGGCGCTTCCTGACAATTTAAGAAAGAACATTCTGGATGAAATGCGGCGCTTTTATCCAATTACAGATCCTGTAATGAAAGGCGTTCGAGACTGCATTAATGGCGTTTTGCGCCATGCAAGGAATCGGCCATGGACGGACAACGTGGTGGACTTTATGGTTTAATCACGGGAACTGTAAGACCATACTGTTGTGCTGAACTGTGCTGTACATGTTCTGACCTGCTGAACTTAAATAAAGGAGATGTTTTGACCTGCTGTACTGTATATTTAACTTACTGTTTTAACTTGCTGTACACACACACACAGGACCTGCACAATTCCAGTCCCTGAGGGCCGCAAACAGGCACGGTTTTCAAGGTTGTCCTGAAAACCGGGCCTGTCTGCTGCCCTCGAGGACTGTAGTGGTGAAGGCCTGACTGACTGTTTTGCACACCCTCCCACTGTACTGTATACTGTATGTTTCTTTAATAAAGGAGATGTTGCGTTTTGTATACTGTATTTTATGAATAAAGATTTTTTTTAATCACAGGTAAGACCATACAGTTGTGCTGAACTGTATTGTACTGTACATGTTTTGACCTGCTGTACTTAAATAAAGGAGATGTTGTTGTGTGTTTTTTAACTTGTATTTATACAGAAATGTTTTAACTAGCTGTACACACACACAGGACCTGCACAATTCCAGTCCCTGAGGGCCGCAAACAGGCACGGTTTTCAACGTTGTCCTGAAAACCGGGCCTGTCTGCTGCCCTCCAGGACTGTACTGGTGCAGACTGTTTTGCACACCATACCACTGTACAGTATATGTTTTGACTTTAATAAAGGAGATGTTGCGTTTTGTATATTTTATGAATAAAGAATTTGTTTTTAAAACATGTGACTGTAAACCATACTGACTGACTGCAAGTGTTTTTACTTTCTTTACATAAATGTTTTCACTACTGTAGCAGTAAACCATACACCTTTTGATGTTTTGAATTGCTGTGCACTTAAAATGTTTCTACATTGTACAGTATTTGTAAATAAATGTTTTTGTACTTACTCCACCAATAAAAGAACATTTTGATTTGTTTTACATTGTTCCTTTGGCTCCTTTGCTACTGTAACAAAATACAGTGTTTCTAGAATGTCGAGGCATACTGCACTGTATACTGTAGGCATGCTCAGTATAAGAGTATTAAAAAAAATAGAAGACACATACTGTACTGTACTGTATGTACTGGCACTGTATACTGTAGAAGACACATAATGTATGTACAGTACTGTGATACATGTAGAATAAATGCATAGTTTTTATTTTTTCGGGTTTATTACACAGTATACTGTTTATAAAAAAGTATTGTATACTGTACGGCCGGAAAACATCAGCATACTGTTTCAGGTACAGTATTCTATCCTAATCAATAACAACGGCCACTAAACTGTAGACTCCGGTACGTGGCTTTTTAAATCCGATTTGGCAATGTGCAGGCATTGTTACACAAAGCGATATTATCCATCGAAATCCCTCCATTAGCCGCTTTCTTTTCTGAGGAAAAACAAAAAGAAAAGTTTTACTGTAAAGGTCTGAAGAAGTTCCCAGCCAGTCCCACCAATAATTTTCTCGGGGGGCGTCTCCTGTTCACATGTGTATGCGCCTACCGTCGATGTAATGACACGCATATGTGTTTCAAGAAGGTTCCAATGCGCATGCGCCTAGCGTTCCACCAATTGTTCAGTATCTGCAGTACAGTACTGTAGAAGCCGCTCAGCCAATGATATTGCTTACAGGAGAATCGCTTGACTTTTGAATCGCACCGATATTGATACTGTATTGTCAAAATAAAAAAAACACAGAAAATAATACGGCAACAATACTCACCATAGAATTTCCCATTCAGCTGGCGCCGGCGCCGGTCCACTGCCAGTCCAGTGTTCTTGATCATCCACGTCGATAGTTTGCAGCAGGACTAGTCCACCTGTAGTCAGCTGATGAGGCTGGAAATTGCTTAGGTACATGCAAGCTTGATCGAAACTGCACACAAAATACGGCTCAGGCTCAGGGTTGTCACTGACGGTGGGACCGTTATTGGAAGCCGGTGCTGGTGCATTGCTTGGCAGCGACTGTCGTTTCTTAGCTGGTTTTAACATGACCCTTCGCCTTTTGCCGTCTGCATGATCATAGATACAGGAAAAAGCCGGTGATACACACCAATACCCTCCAACAAATTGTGGCTCAATACGATAAAAACAGGGATCGCTACATAACCTTTTCCTTATTGCACGCTTCCATATACACTGGCGACTCACTTTATTCGAGCTCGGCTAGTCCCACGAATTCGGGTATACCCGGGTGTATTGAGGTTTGTGACTGTTTTCTGCCCGAGTGCATTGAGGTATTTTCCAAGCAGGGATTGAAGCATTTTATTCCCGCTGGCTGCAATACTGCACAGTATATATATATATACTGCATTACAATTCATGAATTTATGCCATCTGGTAGACACGCGAAGCATTGCAGCCTATTAAATCCTAATCATTATCATTTAACAGATCAGCCGCCTGTCAGCCAGGCATGAACCCAGGCTGGGAAGGCAAACGCAACGGGGCTTGTCAGAGGTGAGGAGCGGCGCATTCCAGGTATCTGCCAGGTACATACTGGGTATTTGCTCGAATAAAGTGTGTCGGTGCAGTATGAGGAGCTGGCGAAAATTTGTAAAAGTCATAATTTTCGATAAAATACTGATAAATTTGAACAACTGTTGCCATCTTATCATCTGTTGCATTAATCGCGGCCCATATCAAATACGCGTAACTTCTGTCGGGTTTTTGGAAAACGGGCTGCACTTGAACACTCATGGCGGGCGGCGGGTCTCTGGAGAATACTGTAACCGAAACTGGTCTTTGTCTTTCTTTAATATGAAAAGCCTAAATTGATACATTTTTGCAACCTCTTCCTTCAGTCTCAAGGCCAAGTTACAATAGCACACTGTGGTATCTTTTTTAAACGAAACATCTGCAAGTCGACAAATTACTGAAGCGCATGCGCATTACAATTCATGAATATCTGCCATCTGGCGGAGACGCGAAGAATTGCAACTTATTAAATCCGAACCATTCTCAATAAACGCATCAACCGCGCGTCAACCGCGCATGACCCGTGGCTGAGAACGCAAAATTAATGCGGCATGCTCCAGGTGAAGTGCGTCGCATTCCAGGAAAAAGCCAGGGAAAAACCGGCGATGTGTTAGTCTCAGATGCGCCGCAGCAGTACTTATTTTCCATTTGTGACAAACATTCATGTGGCTGTCCATCATATTGCATCAGTTGTGGCAAAACAAATTTAGCCTTGTGATCTACTTTGATACTATGCTTAGAAGACAATGCTAATAACCAGATTGCAAATATCTGATGTGAAACTCCATTAATTTCTTTTTCCAAAATAATTTTTAAATGAGTATGTGGTGTCTGCAAAATTATGTCTTTAAAACCCACTATGTGTTCAGAGGCTAATATAGCAAAGTAAACTACCACTAAGTGTTTGACATGTCTCAAACAATCTTTCAACAGGTGATAGAATCTTTGAAAAATAGCCCACTGTCCTCCAAATTCCACCTTGTATCTGCAGGAGTACTGCTGAGACGTATGGACTTGGAGTGCAAAGGATGCTAAGGAATCTATTGTAACCAGAATTGGTGCTGTTTGGAAATCTTTCTTAAGTGTTGGAAAAATATCTGCAATTGAACTCATTGCTTCTTCTGGCAATCTGTACTCACATTGAGATAGAACATCCTGTCCCTTAATATTAACCATAACATCTTTAAATCTGCCACAATAATTTTTTTCCTGTGCCCACAATTTTGGAAAAGTTTGCACAATCTGCTTGAGACAAATTATCACTGATTTCAAGCAATTGAAACTCACTAGTGACCATTTCCACTGGACAAACACTTATCTCGTTATCATATTCAGAAGGATCAATTAACACAGGTTTTCTTCCTTTAGAATCTTTCCAAATTACCTTATTGCCTAAATCCACAATATTACAAAGAGGTGCTCCTGGCAACATTGGTAACTTTTTTCTTGTTACACTTAACTGTGCCCCAGTATCTATTAAAAACTCTGTATCAAATCCCCCTAAGGTTCCTTTTACAAAAGGTCTTCCTTCTTTATCCAAAGTCACTGGGGTTAATACTTCAAGAGGACGTGATTTCAAATCGTCTAGTCAGGATGACTTTGTGAGTTGTGTTACCCTGTTTGTGTGTGAGATCATTAGTGTCTGTGTAACTGGCCACAATTTCTCTAATCTGTTTTACAAGGGGAGCATAGGGAGAGTCTTGTGTATGCTTAAGAGGGGCTTTGGGTTGAACAAATCCATTCTCTTTTACCAACCTTTTTTTGTAGTTTTAAGAATTGTTCACAGTTTCTTCTATAATGCCCCTTTCTCTGCAATGAAAGCATTTAAAACCTTCCAGCCGCAGAGGCTTGTCTTTCTCCAGTTGTCATTATCACTCCTGTCATTCTGACCTGTGCTTGTCATTTGACTATCCCAAGGACTGAACCTTTTGAGTTTCATAAAAGGCATTCCCATCATTAACAATTTCTGATATTTTAAGTCTGGGATTATTCTACAAAGCTGAAGTCTAATATTATCAATAAAAGGAGCTGCAACTTCTAATCATTCTTTCTCAGAAGCAATTGCTAATGTCAAGGGATCCAGATATTTGATTTTTTTTAATTTTTTTTACAAATGCTTTAATTATTTTCTCTGGACAATCTTCATCAGAAAACAGTAATTTGTATGCAGTCTGGAATTTTAACATAAATTGAAAAGTATTCTCTGTAATTCTGGGTTTAAGATTTTCTAATATATCAACTGTAATAGCTTGTTCTCCTGTAGTTATTTGTATCAATTGACTAAGTCTGTCAGTGCTAGACCCTTGCATAAAATCACCTTTATCATCCTCTTAAGGCATTTTTAACCTTCTACTCATGAGTTGGCAACCAAAGTTTGTAAATCTTATTTTTCTGTTCTCCAATCAAATTAAATCGATCTGTATATGATTCAAAACTGTCTGTGTTATGAAATGCATCCAGGTGATTTTTCTATTCAGGTATATCTTATTAAACCTTTCTTAGGTGATCATAAATGTTTTAATTCATTGTGGCTGCTTTGTCAAGGAACTTTTTCCTTGTCAATTCTGTACTGCTAATGTTAGTCACATCTACGTCTGCACTAGAACTTGGAATATAAGACGCATGCACCTTGTGTATCTTTTATTTTCTTGTCTTTACCAGCAGCGCATGCAAATTTTGATATTACTGTAGTACTGTTTCAATTTGTTTTTCTGACTCGAATGCATTTATTTAAAATGTTACAATTTGAGCATTGGTCTGTTTTAACAACTTCCGTTTAAGCAATTTCTCATCTTTGAAAAACATCAAATTAAACATTTTGACCATTTTCATGACATTTCTTAATTTTTTCTTATCTTTGTTCATGGTCAGTATTTTCTTATCTATTTTCTGATTTTCCATATGTACCTGATCCCATAGCGAAAACCACAATTCAGTGTCAGTAGATGTATAATGAAACACATTTAACAGCATATTACTGTCATTTGAAAATGAATTAATAAATTTCATTACTTTTTTTAAAGTATTTTGTTTCACCGAAAACTCGTACTCCAAAACTCTAATTGTTTCCCCACAAACGTTGCACCGTTTTCTTTGAAGAAATTCCACGCTATTCCATTCAGCGCATTCAAATGCTCCAGACAATGCTCCCTGCACATCCCGCAAATGTACCTTCTTCCTCGGGAAACTTAACCAGACAAAGGCAACCCCTGAATAGTCCATCTCCCTCTTGGAGAATCGTGAAACGTGGTTCTCTGTCTCTGATCTGTTAATCAACTGTTGTCAAATCTACCAAAGACTGAAACTTCTTTTTCCTTTAGTTCGTTTCAATTTTTTTCTCAAATCTTGGATCCAGGACGTATCGACAACACCCCCCTAATCCAAATGTGAAGAAAAAACTGAATGAAGGTAGGTTTGCCAATGTGCTTAATTACGTATTTTCTATAGATTTACTCCAGCATAACAGATTTCAGCATTCTCGTCGTTGCACACAAAACCAAAACGTTTATTTTGAAAATAATTACTTACATATAAAAATAGTAAGAATGGAAATGATGATGTTTCAAATTGATTATGATATTCTTATGAATCATTGCACATAATACAGTAGCTTTCTGTAGTTGTCTTCACCAGATATTAACACGTCTTTCTCTTCATGATGTTATCATTTTCCTTCCTTCCTGGTCTCTGGCCTTCCTATCCTCATTAAGCTTCACTGCTGTCTTTTTATCCAAATAGAATGACCCAGTCAGCCATCTTAACTTTAAATGTTATATCCTAACATGATCTTTACATTCAGTACTGATGTCATGTGAACTTCTTCTGAACATATATGGAGCTTAAAGCTTATTGTACTGAAATTGTTACTTCAGCATATCTTCATTGGTTAAATGCATCTTACTCAGCGTGGACCTACAGTTGTTAAGCAACTTGAGACCATAGTAGAGTGAGTGTAGTGCTCAACAATCAGACCTTGTTCTGTCTGTAGAGAATATATAAATGAGTATCCAGATGAAGATGGAGTGTCCACAGTATAACAATATAATTGAGCTGGAGGGGATAAATGTCTAGTGGAGTCCACATGACACCCACATCAATTGACACTTCAATAAACACCCAACCAGAATGTAGATATACACTGGCGACACACTTTATTTGAGCTCGGCTAGTCCCGCAAATTCGGGTATACTCGGGTGTATTGAGGTTTGTGATTGTTTTCTGCCAGAGTGCATTGCGTTATTTTCCCAGCAGGGATTGAAGCATTTTTATTCCGGCTAGCTACAATACTGCAATGCCGTGTAAAAACACATGAGGGCGCTTGCGAGCTGTTCTCTTGAAGCCGTCCCCTATAGTGAATTGTAATGCAGTATATACAGTAGCGACATCTTTTATTCTAGTAAATGCCGGCGGCATGCCGGGATCTACCCCAGCTGCCGCCAGTCAGAAACGCGCGCCGCCGCGTTTCCCCCACGCACCCCCCCTCCACATCGCGCGCAATTACCCCCCCAAAGACACCCCGAACCCGGCTTCTACTCTGCCCCTCTGCTTCCCCGCACCCCCGCTTACCTAGATTTGAACTCCAGGGGTGTCGGGGAAGCCTGGGGAAGCCGGGGAAGACGGGGAAGCCGGGCGCGCTTGTGATCGTGACGTCACAGTGCGCCGCCACGCGCCGCGGCTACCCGCTTCCCAGCCTCATTCAGCCAGCGGCATTTGCTCGAATAAGAGCTGCCGCTGCTGTATACTGTATATATATATATACTGTATAACAACAGCCCCTATAACCCCTAACATACAGTACTGTACACATACAGTACTGTATATGCACATACTGGGGGCGAGATGTGTTTGCAGCAGAGAGAGATCCGCTGCACTCTCTGCGCAAACAGCGACACATTAAAAATTATTTTAAATACATTTTTATTTATAGTGTAGATGTGCATGGGGTCTCGGGAGCTGAACCGCGTTGGTTTCAGGTCTGGGAACCCCCTGCTCCCTGAGATACAGCCCCCTTTAGGGGGTGCCGGTATCCCTCTGCTTGGTTTAAAGGGCCCAACCACGTGATCGCGGCCTGTAAACCAAGCAGAGCAGAGGGATACCGTCACCCCCTAAAGGGGCCTGTATCTCGGGGAGCAGGGGGTCCCCAGACCTGAAACCAGTGCAGTTCTGCTCTGGAGACCCTCTGCACATGTACAGTATCAATAAAACACATACAGTATACAGTATAAATAAACACTCGTACTTTACCTTAGCGGCTTTGCGCTATGGTAAAGAAGCAGCATTTCTGTATTTTAATAATATTGTACAGTGAGCAGGGGGTTCCCTGAGCCAGAAATTAATGCTCAGGGACCCCCCTTGCTCCTGCTCAATATTATTAAAAATACAGAAATGCTGCTTCATTACCATAGCGGATAGCCGCTAAGGCAATGAAGGGGTTAACCCACCGTGCCCGCTTTATTGTGTGTAGTGGGGATGGGTGAGGGGGGTATTTGGCCCTTGGTGTGAGTTTAGGACTTGCGGGGGGGTTGCGGGTGCACTTAACCCCTTCACGACCGTAGCAGTTAATACCGCTACGGTCATGAAGGGGTTAAGCCCTCCCGCTACCCCCCCCGCAAGCCCTAAACAAGCACCGTTGGGGCTAATACCCCATTCACCCACCCCCGCTACCCACAATAAAAAAAATACACACACACAGCAGCCCCACAATTAATAAATAAATCTAAATAAATAAATAAATACATGAAGAGAAATAAATATATACTGTGTATATATACTGGATATATATACAGTATATATATAATAACAATCCCTATACATATACAGTATATACTGTGTATATATATACACTGTATACACACACACACAATCTGTTTAACAGAAACATTAGGGGGAAGGGGGCTTTAGGCCTTTACATCTCTCTCCCTTCAGTGTAATCTGTTTAACAGAAACATTAGGGGGGAGGGGGCTTTAGGCCTTTACATCTCTCTCCCTTCAGTGTAATCTGTTTAACAGAAACATTAGGGGGGAGGGGGCTTTAAACAGATTACACTGAAGGCAGGGAGATACAGGGAATGTACTGTATTGTTCATCATGTACATTGCAATGCTGTGTATAAAGTATAAGGTTTTTTACAATTAGATAGATGTAATCCTTGGTATTGTAAGGGTTAGCTTTGGTTTTAAATTGTGTTTTCTGGTTGGTACTTACAGTATATATTGATTTTGGTTTACTTGATTGGTTAAAATAGTTGACTTGTTTGGAAGTGTTTGTATTTACTGGTAGAGTAGCTTGCAATTATATTGTTAACATTCATTTGCAGAATGTATATGGTGCATAGATTTTATGCATCATTTATACAATGTAAATGCAATGTACTGTGTGGATTGGAATGTTATGTTTTATATTGTAAAATCAGTTAGGATTATTAAATGGATTATTATTATTGTCTGTATAGAGAAGCGTTATCTGTAGGACAGTATGATTTTGATAACCATTCTACATGTATTTGTATATTGGTTCATCATGTGTGTATATATACTGTATATTGTATATATATATATATATATATATATAAATATATATATATATATATATATATATATATATATATGTAGCGGACATGTAAAATGGCTACAGTCATCTCTCCTGCTGACAGTAAGGCCTGGTAAGTTGTGGGCATGCCAGCAGTAATTATGGAGGTTTGCCCTCACACCCTGGTGGGGTGCCCTGTGTATGGATGGGAGTAGTCACATGCTCTGACTCCATGGTTAGTGATGTCAGAGGTGTGTCAGCTTCCAGAATGTACATAAGGCACAGCACTGAGTCTAAAGTTAGATCTGCGTTCAGTTCTGCCAAGAGGAGGAGTTCTGGCAGGAGTTCAAGTTCGAGTACTAGCCTAAGTAACTGAGAGTTATGTTATAGTAACCATAGAGGAGACTGTGTCCAGGGACCTGGCACAGGGCAGTGATCCCTGCGGGGATAGGGAATCCCTATCTAAGGAGAGAAACACCTTTTAAAGGGAGGCACTGACGGAACATGAGTGGCTAGATACTCACTGCGAGGGGCAGCTAGCCCACATAAATCAATAAAGATGTTCTCAAGCACAAACCCTCTCGTGTACATGTGTGGAGTGAATGTACAGAGAGGAGCACCACGGAGGAGTTCCTCAACAGGATCATCCCCATGCGGACGCAGGGACCCTGATGAGGTGGAGGCGCTGCACTGGAACTAGGTGAGACTCAGCACACTACCTCAGCTGCCTGTCTGGACGGGTCCTCCCCACACACCATCATGCGGGAGACTCAGGAGTCCTGTTGCCAACAGGTGCACCACCAGACACTATCACACTGTAATGGGGACTGGTTAGACCACAGGGGCCAATGTGAGATTGGGTGGGTCAGGCCGGTTCAGAAATACCGTTACACACATATATATATATATATATATATATATATATATATATAAAATATATATATATGTGTATACAGTGTATATATATACACAGTATATACTGTATATGTATAGCGATTGTTATTATATATATACTGTATATATATCCAGTATATATATACAGTATATATTTATTTCTCTTCATGTATTTATTTATTTATTTAGATTTATTTATTGTGGGGCTGCTGTGTGTGTGTATTTTTTTTATTGTGGGTAGCGGGGTGGGTGAATGGGGTATTAGCCCCAACGGTGCTTGTTTAGGGCTTGCGGGGGGGGTAGCGGGAGGGCTTAACCCCTTCATGACCGTAGCGGTATTAACTGCTACGGTCGTGAAGGGGTTAAGTGCACCCGCAACCCCCCCGCAAGTCCTAAACTCACACCAAGGGCCAAATACACCCCTCACCCATCCCCACTACACACAATAAAGCGGGCACGGTGGGTTAACCCCTTCATTGCCTTAGCGGCTATCCGCTATGGTAATGAAGCAGCATTTCTGTATTTTTAATAATATTGAGCAGGAGCAGGGGGGGTCCTTGAGCATTAATTTCTGGCTCAGGGAACCCCCTGCTCACTGTACAATATTATTAAAATACAGAAATGCTGCTTCTTTACCATAGCGCATAGCCGCTAAGGTAAAGAACAAGTGTTTATTTATACTGTATACTGTATGTGTTTTATTGATACTGTACATGTGCAGAGGGTCTCCAGAGCAGAACCGCACTGGTCTCAGGTCTGGGTACCCCCTGCTCCTCGAGATACAGGCCCCTTTAGGGGGTGCCGGTATCCCTCTGCTCTGCTTGGTTTACAGGCCGCGATCACGTGGTCGGGCCCTTTAAACCAAGCAGAGGGATACCGGCACCCCCTAAAGGGGGCTGTATCTCGGGGAGCAGGGGGTTCCCAGACCTGAAACCAACGCGGTTCAGCTCCCGAGACCCCCTGCACATCTACACTATCAATAAAAATGTATTTCAAATAATTTTTAATGTGCGGATGTTTGCGCAGAGAGAGAGCAGCGGATCTCTCTCTGCTGCAAACACATCTCGCCCCCGCCGCCCATACAGTAGTATCATTTATGTATGTGCATATACAGTACTGTATGTGTACAGTACTGTATGTTAGGGCTTATAGGGGTTGTTGTTATACAGTATATATATATATATATATATATATATATATATATATATATATACTGTGTATATACAGTACTGTATATATATATATATATATATCAATGGCGCTCTGCTTAGTGTGTGTGGTGTATATAAAATGACAAATAAATAATAATACAACCAGTTGCGTAGATAGTCTCCTTGGGGTAGGTGCATCCGCGCATATACCGCATTTGAACCTGCCTGGTTTGGCGCGCTGTGAGCGGTCGTGCAGGAAGGGACTGCAGCCATCTGCACACACGCTTGCACCGCGTGTCTACGGCGAACGGAGGCAGATTCCACGAGCAGAGTGAGTGATTACCAGCCACGTAGGAAGCCACACGTGTGAGCCCAGGACATAATTGCAGCAGCAGCCATCCATAGAGGGGATACTATTACAATATCCACCGCTTGATACCTTCTTGCATTTGGTAAGCAGGTACCCCCACTCGAGTTGGAGTGTCCTACCAGATTCTATTTCTTGTTTTTATATGTATTCATGTATTTTTAATGATATATTTTATTAAATGTGTTTGTAATTGGTCACCTGTTGTTCTCAGCGTCCGTCTCATGTTATATGTCTGTATGTATGTTTAACAGTATTACACTATGTTTTGATTTTTTTCCTTACATGGTCACCTATCACATGTGGAGCACCTACCCCAAGGAGACTATCTACGCAACTGGTTGTATTATTATTTATTTGTCATTTTATATACACCACACACACTAAGCAGAGCGCCATTGATATATTTTTTGATCTGTTCATCACCTGATTGGGATTCAGGGTTATATCACAAAGTCACACACGTGACGAAACGCGTCAGAGTTCTTCTCTGCGGCTGTTTTTTGCTATATTTGCACAAATAAACCTATAATTTATTTTCAAGCGTGAGCAACATCATTTTCCCTGGCGGCAGCAGTGACCACCTCCTTACAACCTTCTCTATATCACAGGCTGCCTGCTTATTAGGATATAGCGCTACCCATTCGTTTTTCCATACTGTATATATATATACTGCATTACAATTCATGAATTTATGCCATCTGGTGGACACGCGAAGCATTGCAGCCTATTAAATCCTGATCATTATCATTTAACAGATCAGGCCCCCGTCAGCCAGGCATGAACCGTGGCTGGGAAGGCAAACGCAACACGGCTTGTCAGAGGTGAGGAGCGGCGCATTCCAGGTATCTGCCAGGTACAAACTGGGCATTTGCTCGAATAAAGTGTGTCGCAGCAGTATGTGTAATAATGTCCGTTGTGTACAGGATATATCATAAGGCACTGCGAATCTTTACCTGTACACTCCAAGGGACACTCCCATCGTCTGTGGCGTGCAGTCCATCAAGGTGTAGATTCTTTTTGGATTAACAAATGTGGAAGGATCCTTACTGCCTAAGGGATCATACACCTGCACTCATTGCAAGGTATGTCCTAAAATGAATCAAAGCAAAACATTTTGTTCATCTGTTACAAGAATGACTTACACCATAAAGTCCTTTATTAATTTAACTCTACTTTTATTATTTATCTGTTAAAATGTGGATGTGGCCGACAGTATGTCGAAAGGACCACAAGATGTTTAAAAGTTAGGATACTGGAGCATTTAAGACTCATCAATAATAGAGATCAAAATCACCCAGTATCAAAACATTTTGTCAGTTGTCCTAATGGCAATAAGGGTGCTTTCACATTCCAGAGTATCAAACATATCCCGATGCCCCCAAGGGGTGGAGACAGAATGAAACAGTTGGACAGACGCGAAGCATACTGGATTTTCACCCTGAGAACAAGAGCACCTCTAGGCATGAACATTGATTGGGATTTGAGTAATTTTTTGTAACTTTAATTATATATATAATTCATATTTACTATGTTATTAATTTATGGTTCAGTTGCATTAATCATTAACTATATATTATGGATTTCACCATATTTAATTATATATATATTTTGTTAATATATATTTTTTGTTATTATACTATTAATTATAATATAATGATTAATTTATATTTAATTTTATTTAATTTTAATAATTAATTATATTTAATATGTTTGATTTTCATGCCTTCCCAATCACTGTTCTTGTTTATCCTGTCTGTGTCTACCATAGGGTCTATATTAAATTCTTACAACATTTGTCAATATGTGTGGGTTTAATTACTCATGTACCACAATCATAACTGAATTGGCATAGTTACTCCCCTTATATGAGCGGTTATGTGACCACAATAGTTCTATTTTGATTGTATAATTCCACGCATATTGACATTTGTCCTCTGTGAACTACAAGGTTTTTAATTCATGCCCTGATTATATATATTCTGTTGAAAAGACTTAGATATATTAATAATATACATATGATGCTGTTTAATGCTGTTATTACTTATATGCTATGATTTATTGCATTATATCTTGTTTAACATGCCTTCATCACTATATATTACTCCAGGGTTGCTGCTTCTCAAGCATCAAGATTTCTGTGTTTTTTTAACAATGTTACTGTGTGTTGTATTGTCCTGTATGAATAAAATTCATTCAATCAAAAAACAACATACCACCTGACCTGCCCGGCCTATGGGGATGTACGTTACATCAGCGCGACGACGTCTGCGGACGCGCGCTGATGACGTCATCCTGATAGTGCGACGGACAGCTCTGGTGAGTATAAAGAAGCAGTATTTTCATTACCTTGTACACCTTGATAAAGTGCTGTTGCATGAAACGCGTAGGCGCGTTCATGTAGTCCGTTTTTATTGTATCTCTAGCTTGCAAGAAATTGATCCCTTATTTAGTTTGAAGTTGCCTGGCTATTTTTTCCCTTCTCTGGATACCAGAAGCAGGATTTCCCTGGCTGTGCTCTATCTACATCTACTACAAACTTGAGACCATAGTATGACCTTTTTGTGTCAATTCTTGTTATTAGAATTGACTTGACATGTAATAAATCTAAGAGATCTACAAAATAACCTTCAAAACTCATTCTAGTGTTAAAACACATCCAATAAGACATCATTTCAACAATTGTCCTGTAATCATTCATTCATATGCTTGCATATTAGATTTATTTTTAGAAAAAGACAATTTCTTACACACATTTAACCTTTTTTAAATCAAACTTTGCAGATTTCTGTGAATTGTACCTGGTTTGTGAATGTCAGCAAAAATGTTGTATATCTCTGATCAGTCATTTACACTGTACAGGAGAAAGAGACAGGAAAATACAGTGTTGAGAAAAAGTTTGTGAATTTAGGATTTTCACGTTTTTCACATATTGCAAACCAAAAATGTTATTAGATCTTAATCTAAATCCTAATAATAGTTGCAGATTACCTGATCAAACAAATTACACAAAACATGATACTTTTTCAACATTTATTTATCCACAAATGATTGAACATTCCATATTCCATATCCATGTGTGAAAAAGTATGTGAGCATCCAGATTCAGTGCCTGGTGGCACCTCATTGAGCAGCAATAACTATAACTAAACATTTCCTGTAACTGCTGGTCAGTCTCTCACATCGGTTTTGAGGAATTTTGGCCCTTTCCTCCTTACAGAACTGCTTCAACTCAGTGACATTTGAGGGCTTCATTGCATGGACTGCTCGGTTCAGGTCCTGTCATTTTGATGGGTTTAGGTCCAGACTTTGACTAGGCCATTCTAAAACACGGAATTTCTTCTTCTGCAGCCATTCTTTTGAAGATATGCTTGTATGTTTAGGATCATTGTCTTGCTGCATGACCTACTTTCGCTTCAGCTTCAGCTCACGGACAATGTAAAATTCATGGTTATGTCAATGATGGCAAGCCATCCAGGTCCTGAAGCAGCAAACAAGAGGAGCCAAAAGACCAAGCACTACTTCCCAAATAGGTGAACAAATGATCAAAATAAGCAAAAGGAGAGCGTTCCCATGTAGAAAAAAGACATTAATTTATTGTCAACATGGATCCAAACAGCATACACAGGCAATAATGCCCATACCTATGCGTTTCAAGCGTTAGCTCTTTATACTGAAGCAGCAAAGCAGCCCCAAACCATCACACCCCCACCATGCTTGATGGTTGGGATGAGGTTCTTCTGTTTGAACGCGGTGTTTGGTTTTCACCAAACATAACGTTTCTCATTGAGACCAAAAAGTTTTAGACTATCTGTCTGACAGTAGATTGGTGGAGCCCGAAATCCAGGGAGGGGCGGGGGGCAGGGGGGGCAGGGAGGGGCAGAAGGGCAGGGAGGGCGAAGGGCAGTGTGATGGGCAGGGAGGTGCGGGGGGGGGCGAAGCACAGGGAGGGGCAAAGGGCAGGGAGGAAGGGCAAAGGGCAGGGAGGGGGGGAAAAGGGCATGGAGGGGGGGAAGGGCAGGGAGTGGGGGGCAAAGGGCAGGGAGGGGGGGAAAAGGGCAGGGAGGGGGGGGGGAAAGGGCAGGGAGTGGGGGGCAAAGGGCAGGAAGGGGGGGAACAAAGGACAGGGAGGGGGGGGCAAAAGCAGGGAGGGGGGGGCAAAGGGCAGGGAGGGGTAAAGGGCAGGGAGGAGAGGCAAAGGGCAGGGAGGGAGGGCAAAGAGCAGGGGGGGGCAAAGGCCAGGGAGGGGGGGAAAAGGGAAGGGAGGGGGGAAAGGGCAGGGTGGGGGGGGAAAGGGTAGGGAGGGGGGACAAAGGGTAGGGAGGGGGGGAAAAGGGCAGTGGGGGCAAAGTGCAGTGGGGGCAAAGGGCAGGGAGGGGGCGCAAAGGGCAGGGAGGGGGGGGGCAAAAGGCAGGGAGGGGGGGCAAAGGGCAGGAGGGGGGGAAAAGGGCAGGGAGGGAGGGCAAAGAGCAGGGGGGGCAAAGGGCAGGAAGGGGCAAAGGGCAGGGAGGGAGGGCAAAGGGCAGGGAAAGGGGGGCAAAGGACAGGAGGGGGCAAAGGGCAGGGAGGGGGGGCAAAGGGCAGAGAGGGGGGGGCAAAGGGCGGGGGGGGCAAAAGGCAGGGGGTCAAAGGGCAGAGAGGGCAAAGGGCAGAGAGGGGGGGCAAAGGGCAGGGGGGCAAAGGCCAGGGAGGGGGAGAAAAGGGAAGGGAGGGGGGAGGAAAGGGCAGGGTGGGGGGGGAAAGGGCAGGGTGGGGGGGGGGGAAGGGCAGGGAGGGGGGCAACGGGTAGGGAGGGGGGACAAAGGGTAGGGAGGGGGGCAAAGGGCAGTGGGGGCAAAGGGCAGTGGGGGCAAAGGGCAGGGAGGGGGGACAAAGGGCAGGAGGGGGGGCAAAGGGCAGGGAGAGGGTTAAAGGGCAGGGAGGGGGGGCAAAGGGCAGGAAGGGGGGGCAAAGGACAGGGAGGGGGTGGCAAAGGGCAGGAGGGGGCAAAGGGCAGGGATGAGGGGGCAAAGGGCAGCGAGGGGGGGCAAAGGGCAGGGAGGGGGGGCAAAGGGCAGAGATGGGGGCAAAGGGAAGGGGAGGCAAAGGGCAGGGGGGGCAAAGGGCAGGGAGGAGGGGCAAACGGCAGGGAGGGGGGGGTCAAAGGGCAGGGAGGGGGATCAAAGGGCAGGGAGGGGGGGCAAAGGGCAGGGGGAACAAAGGGCAGGGAGGGCAAAGGGCAGGGGGTGGGGCAAATGACAGGGAGGGGGGGGCAAAGGGCAGGGATGGGGGGGCAAAGGGCAGGGAGGGGTAAAGGGCAGGGAGGGGGGCAAAGGGCAGGTAGGGGGCCAAATGGTAAGGAGGAGGGGCAAAGGGCAGGGGGGAAAAGGGCAGGGGGGCAAACGGCAGGGGAGGCAAAGGGCAGGGAGGGGGGGCAAAGGGCAGGGTGGGGGGTTAAAGGGCAGGGAGGGGGGCAAAGGGTAGGGAGGAGGGCAAAGGGCAGGGAGGGGGGCAAAGGGCAAGGAGGGGGCAAAGAGCAGGGAGGGGGAGCAAAGGGGAGGGGGGCAAAGGCCAGGGAGGGGGGCAAAGGGCAGGGAGGGAGGGCAAAGGGCAGGGTGGGGGCAAAGGGTAGGGAGGGGGGCAAAGGGCAGGGAGGGGGCAAAGGGCAAGAAGGGGGCAAAGAGCAGGGAGGGGGAGCAAAGGGGAGGGGGGCAAAGGGCAGGGATGGGGAGGCAAAGGGCAGGGGGGGGCAAAGGGCAGGGGGGGCAAAGGGCAGGGAGGGGGGCAAAGGGCAGAGAGGGAGGGCAAAGGGCAGGGGGGCAAAGGCCAGGGAGGGGCAAAGTGCAGGGTGGGGTGGGGGCAAAGGGCAGGGAGGGGGACAAATGGCAGGGAGGGGGGGCAAAGGGCATGGAGGGTGGGGGCAAAGGGCATTAAAGGGCAAGGAGGGGGGCAAAGGGCAGGGAGGGGGGTGCAAAGGGCAGGGAGGGTGGGGCAAATGGCAGGAGGGGGGGCAAAGGGCAGGGAGAGGGGGCAAGGGGCAGGGAGGGGGGCAAAGAGCAGGGAGGGGGTGCAAAGGGCCGGGGGGGCAAGGGGCAGGGGGGGACAAAGGGCAGGGAGGGGGTGGGCTAAGAGCAGGGAGGGGGGCAAAGGGCAGGGAAGGGGGCAAAGTGCAAGGAGGGGTGGCAAAGGGCAGGGAGGGGGGCAAAGGGCAGGGAGGGGGGCAAAGAGCAGGGGGGAGGGCAAAGTTCAGGGAGGGGGGGGCAAACGGCAGGGAGGGGGGCAAAGGTCAGGGAGGGGGGCAAAGGGCAGGGAGGGGGGGCAAAGGACAGGGAGGGGGGCAAAGGGTAGGGATGGGCAAAGGGCAGGGGGTGGCAAAGGGCAGGGGGGGGCAAAGGGCAGAGAGGGGAGGGGGCAAAGGGCAGGGAGGGGAGGGGGTGCAAAGGGCAGGGAGGGGAGGGGGGGGCAAAGGGCAGGGGGGGAGGCAAAGGGCAGGGAGGGGAGGCAAAGGATAGAAAAAATTAACCGTGTAGGAGCTCAAAAGAGTGTAGACAAAGGTGCCAGGCAGGGCAAAGTCAATATGAAAGCATTTAAAATGGAGTTGACACCGGGTATATAAAGTCGGGTAGGACTGTGATAAGGAGCAAGGTAAGTGACTAATAACGCAAGAGAGGGCTGTTAACGGGAGAATGGAAAGGTACTCACTCAATCCCTGACCCTGGCTGGCCGCTCCGGTGTGGAGTCCACGCGACTCACAAGATCACCGCTCTGCTTTCCTCCTTCCAGCTCCAGTCCTGCATAGATGCGTCTCCCTCTGTGTTTGCGGCTGCTTCCGCTTCCGGTGGTGAACGCTGATCCTCGCAGCAGTGACTGAGAAGGTAAAGGATTCGTGGTCCATCCGCTCCAGAGAAAATAAGGTAAGAACTCACCAGCAAAAGGGGTTAAAAACTAATTTATTGGGCTACATAAAAACAAAAAATAGACAGTGACAAACTCTCCCACGCGTTTCACGCCCACTATGGCGCTTTCTCAAGGAGTACTGGGTAAGGGGAGGTCCTGGGTATATAACATACTCCCCGTCATGCAAAACAGCTGATGTAAATAAACACTTGATTTTGTTTTGCAGATAGTAAAGAAACAAGACAGAACAGAAGAGAAGCAGAATGAGAAAAAACAGAATAAGAGAAAACAGAATAAATATATATACTATATACAAATGAAAAAAGAAGAGTAATGATGAATAAGTGAAAATAAACAAATGAATGAATGAGATACATCTTGGACAAAGATGATTCCTGATGTTATGTCCCAATAAAATATTACCAAATCATGTCATGCCTCATATGTAATGATTGACTAACCAATGATTATAGCCTATCCAATTAGATAGGTAGAAAATTAACTCACTGGTATACAAATAAATTTTAGCATACAAAGCTTCGCATGGAATTGCAATAAAGATAATATTGCAATAAATAGGTAAGTGGACGTATAATAGTGTTGAACCATCTGAGTCTCTAATATGTTAAAACATCATAGAGGAATTTCAAAAAATAGTAGTAAGTCACCCTGGCAACCGATAGAGAATACAGAGTGATACTGGAGTCTGCTCATATGCACGACTAGAGGGGGGATATAAAAGGTGGGATAAAGATGATACATTAATAAAGTAATACCTTTTGAAGCACATTATATGTGCCAATTAAGTATAGTACTATAGTATATCCTTAAAGGAAACTCTTCAGGTCCCAGTCGATATTTAACCCATTGGGTGCTAAGGTGTTGAGTGTAAATATCCAAAATGCCTCACGTCTGTGAAGCAAATTGGCTCTATCACCACCTCTGTAATGCATTTTAACAGATTCCAGTGCAACACATCTAAAGTTCAACAGACTTCCCTTTTGACATATGTCAAAATGATTAGAGACCGGGTGCAGTTTGTCTCTCCTGAGAATTAATCTCATATGCTCAAGTATGCGTTGCTTTAGCGGTCGCGTGGTTAATCCCACATACCGTTTATTGCAACCACACATGAGCATATAGATCACATGGTCAGTGTTACAAGTGATACATGACAAAATCTTGAACACTCTAGTGTTATCAGACCCTGAAAATGTTTTAGTCTTCAAAAGATATTTACATATCTTACAATGGTGGCAGGGGTAGCAACCAACCAAATTTGGAAATAATTCCTTGGGTTTAGAAATTAATCTAGGCACACTAGGAGAAATCAAATTGGCCATTGTTTGAGATCTTTGAAAGACCACACGAGGATCATGGGTCACCATGTCTTTAAGAAGAGGGTCAGTACCTAGTATGGGCCAGTATTTCTTAATGATTTTTTTGATGTCATATGATTGGTTGCTAAACCTGGTAATGAAGAAGGGTGGGAGATTGTCATTAGTTTTAGTAAGAGATGTATTCTTTTTGAGTTTAGTAGAGGAGTAACTATAAGGTTCTCTCTTGGCTCCATCTTTGCACTAAGATAGGCCTCCTGGAGAATAACCGGATCATAACCCCTCGCCTCGAATCTCTCAATCATCTCAAGTGATCTAATTTCAAAGTCCTCAATGCTCGAACAGTTCCTACGAAGGCGTAGGAATTGGCCCCGAGGTATGCCTCTGAAAAGATTCTTATCATGAGAGCTTTTGGCATGTAATATGGTGTTACGAGCATTGGGCTTTCTGTAGATATCAGTATGTACTCTCATATTAAGATCAACATAAAGACAGAGATCAAGGTAAGAGATGTGATGGTGATGGTGCTGGGCAGTGAATGAAAGATTGAAGGGATTTTTATTAAGGTGTGAAATAAAGGCGTGCAATTGAGTGATAGTGCCTTTCCATACTAAAATCAAATCATCAATATAACGGTGATACGTGACTATAAGATGTCTGAAGGGGTTCCCATCTCCAAACACGTGGCACTGTTCCCACCAACCCATAAAAAGGTTGGCATATGATGGGGCAAAGCATGTTCCCATTGCTGTGCCACGCGTTTGGAGATAAAAATTCCCTGCAAACATGAAATAGTTGTGTGTCAAAAGAAAAGAAATACTATTTAATAAAAAAGTGATATGTGCTGGTGATAAATCTGACTGGGTTTCCAGAAAGAAACGTGCAGAAATAAGGCCATGTGTGTGTGCAATGCTGGTATAAAGTGAGGTCACATCTAGTGTGACCCATAAGTATTGAGGTGCCCAGGTGAAATCTGAAAATATGGAGAGTACATGAGATGTATCAAGAAGATGCGAGGGGAGGGCAGAGACCAATCCTTTACCTTCTCAGTCACTGCTGCGAGGATCAACGTTCACCACCGGAAGCGGAAGCAGCCGCAAACACAGAGGGAGACGCATCTATGCAGGACTGGAGCTGGAAGGAGGAAAGCAGAGCGGTGATCTTGTGAGTCGCGTGGACTCCACACCGGGCGGCCAGCCAGGGTCAGGGATTGAGTGAGTACCTTTCCATTCTCCCGTTAACAGCCCTCTCTTGCGTTATTAGTCACTTACCTTGCTCCTTATCACAGTCCTACCCGACTTTATATACCCGGTGTCAACTCCATTTAAATGCTTTCATATTGACTTTGCCCTGCCTGGCACCTTTGTCTACACTCTTTTGAGCTCCTACACGGTTAATTTTTTCTATCCCAGACTTTATACCGTTGCCTGCTCAGAGTGCAAGGCATTATTGACTTATTTTTTGAACTCACCAGCATTAGACCTTGTCACAGGTCTTTTTAATTTCATTTTTTCAGCATGTTATAATTTTTCTACATTTTTTCAATTTATTACACAGTTTCTTTTTCTGTTTCAATTTATTTTTCTTTTTTCTCTACCTCATACCTGGCAGCTCTATTGATATAATGGAGGTTCAAATGTCAGATCCTAGTCCTGTTGCAGCCATGCCCTTACACTTTGCTTTTAATTACTCAGACCACACTGCTAGGTCTAAAAAGGCAGGCTCAGTGTTTGACAAGGATTGTGCCCTTGTCTGTGAAGCAACAGAGGACCTGAAGCCCCATTTTTTCAGACTAGAAAATTACATCACGCAAGATATAAGACTGTGGTGGGACTTGATCTCTCTTGAGAATTATGTAAAAGATAAAAGAATACCACGTGGCTTAAGAATTAAAAAAGCACCTTCTTTTGGTTTTGACGACAGGGAATTCGAGGCACAGTGGATTAAAATCCTAGACCACTGCTCTTTCAAGCTCATTGAACTTATAATACAACGTAAGCTTAAAGAAAAGTCCATTGCAGAGAAGCAAGTTAAAGAACTCCAAAAAAAACTTCTTGCATTTACTGATATTGACAAATTTAATGAAATGGATGCTAAATTAGCACAACGTGTCAACACCATAGAGAATGGCATCATGTTGGCCAAACAAAACAAATATGAACGTGATAAGGCGGATTATCTCAAAAACCAAATATACATGTGGCAGAGACCTAAGAGGCCTAAATCATCTAATAAAGGCAATAACCCTACAAACACAAATAAAAAACAGGAACAAGGGAATAAGTCTAATAAACCCACGAAGTCTATCCTTAGAAAAACCTCACATACTAGTTACCAATTAGGCAAGAGCTTTGAGTCTGACCTGTCTGATAATGATTTTGTGGGCCCAAGTGTTTCCTTTTCAGAGAACGAGTCAGCAGTATCCTCAGCAGATGAAAAAAGCAATCCTGTACCTCAACCAAAGATCACGAAACCACCGTCAAAAAACGAAGAAGGCGACGGAGAAGATCCAGACATCAACTGGTGGTCAGCTCCGTCAAAGAAAATGAGGTACCAGAATTAGAAGACACTAATGTGATTAACATCTCTCAATACTCACTAAGTAAATCAGAAATAGAAATTCTTGATCTGGGACTAACATTTGCACCCACTAAGAACTTTGACTTGTTCTCTACAATTGTGGACCTTTACAAGTTCACGAGAAAATTATCTTTAAAAAGATTTTTCAGACAAAAAGAATGTCAAACTGATTCAAGGGGACCTTCAAACCTAATAACCTCTGATAACAATCAGTCCACTACAATGCCTATTTTTGACATTAATGCCCATCTGTCATTTAAAGAACAGTGCCATCTACAGGACCTCTCAGAGCTATTCAGGGAACAAGAGACTATCTGTGAGGATTCTTTACAGAACTTTCTAGGAAGGAAAGACTCTGGTCTGAAAAGACAGTCCACGTTTTGTCCCAATTTCCTTAGAGGCCATGCCATAGATACTTTTCAAACATCAGTTCAGAGAGATCTGAAACTCTTATCACAAGGCATATCTACAATGGGTACTACTAGACAAACCACTGCCAATCTTACCCCTGCTCAGCGTGATGCATTAAGAAATATACAAAGTAACAACACCATCATTATCAAAAAAGCTGACAAAGGAGGAGCGGTAGTGGTAGTCGACTATGACTATTACATTAAAGAAGCCTTACGCCAGCTAAGCGATGCGGATTCATATGTTTTATTAAAATCTGACCCCACACTTGCCTTCGGACGTGAGCTTGATGAACTTTTGGATCTAGGAAGAATACTTCAGGTTTTGTCAACCACTGAGTTCGAATTCCTGAGGTGTAAATGTCCCGTTATCCCAATTTTTCATCATCTACCTAAAATTCATAAGTCTCTCTTGGCTCCACCGGGGAGACCCATTGTGTCTAGCATAGGCTCTCTAGGTGAGAACCTCTCAATATATGTCGATCACTATTTACAGCCATTGGTCTCTGCCCTCCCCTCGCATCTTCTTGATACATCTCATGTACTCTCCATATTTTCAGATTTCACCTGGGCACCTCAATACTTATGGGTCACACTAGATGTGACCTCACTTTATACCAGCATTGCACACACACATGGCCTTATTTCTGCACGTTTCTTTCTGGAAACCCAGTCAGATTTATCACCAGCACATATCACTTTTTTATTAAATAGTATTTCTTTTCTTTTGACACACAACTATTTCATGTTTGCAGGGAATTTTTATCTCCAAACGCGTGGCACAGCAATGGGAACATGCTTTGCCCCATCATATGCCAACCTTTTTATGGGTTGGTGGGAACAGTGCCACGTGTTTGGAGATGGGAACCCCTTCAGACATCTTATAGTCACGTATCACCGTTATATTGATGATTTGATTTTAGTATGGAAAGGCACTATCACTCAATTGCACGCCTTTATTTCACACCTTAATAAAAATCCCTTCAATCTTTCATTCACTGCCCAGCACCATCACCATCACATCTCTTACCTTGATCTCTGTCTTTATGTTGATCTTAATATGAGAGTACATACTGATATCTACAGAAAGCCCAATGCTCGTAACACCATATTACATGCCAAAAGCTCTCATGATAAGAATCTTTTCAGAGGCATACCTCGGGGCCAATTCCTACGCCTTCGTAGGAACTGTTCGAGCATTGAGGACTTTGAAATTAGATCACTTGAGATGATTGAGAGATTCGAGGCGAGGGGTTATGATCCGGTTATTCTCCAGGAGGCCTATCTTAGTGCAAAGATGGAGCCAAGAGAGAACCTTATAGTTAAACGGGGAGCAGTCTCCTCTACTAAACTCAAAAAGAATACATCTCTTACTAAAACTAATGACAATCTCCCACCCTTCTTCATTACCAGGTTTAGCAACCAATCATATGACATCAAAAAAATCATTAAGAAATACTGGCCCATACTAGGTACTGACCCTCTTCTTAAAGACATGGTGACCCATGATCCTCGTGTGGTCTTTCAAAGATCTCAAACAATGGCCAATTTGATTTCTCCTAGTGTGCCTAGATTAATTTCTAAACCCAAGGAATTATTTCCAAATTTGGTTGGTTGCTACCCCTGCCACCATTGTAAGATATGTAAATATCTTTTGAAGACTAAAACATTTTCAGGGTCTGATAACACTAGAGTGTTCAAGATTTTGTCATGTATCACTTGTAACACTGACCATGTGATCTATATGCTCATGTGTGGTTGCAATAAACGGTATGTGGGATTAACCACGCGACCGCTAAAGCAACGCATACTTGAGCATATGAGATTAATTCTCAGGAGAGACAAACTGCACCCGGTCTCTAATCATTTTGACATATGTCAAAAGGGAAGTCTGTTGAACTTTAGATGTGTTGCACTGGAATCTGTTAAAATGCATTACAGAGGTGGTGATAGAGCCAATTTGCTTCACAGACGTGAGGCATTTTGGATATTTACACTCAACACCTTAGCACCCAATGGGTTAAATATCGACTGGGACCTGAAGAGTTTCCTTTAAGGATATACTATAGTACTATACTTAATTGGCACATATAATGTGCTTCAAAAGGTATTACTTTATTAATGTATCATCTTTATCCCACCTTTTATATCCCCCCTCTAGTCGTGCATATGAGCAGACTCCAGTATCACTCTGTATTCTCTATCGGTTGCCAGGGTGACTTACTACTATTTTTTGAAATTCCTCTATGATGTTTTAACATATTAGAGACTCAGATGGTTCAACACTATTATACGTCCACTTACCTATTTATTGCAATATTATCTTTATTGCAATTCCATGCGAAGCTTTGTATGCTAAAATTTATTTGTATACCAGTGAGTTAATTTTCTACCTATCTAATTGGATAGGCTATAATCATTGGTTAGTCAATCATTACATATGAGGCATGACATGATTTGGTAATATTTTATTGGGACATAACATCAGGAATCATCTTTGTCCAAGATGTATCTCATTCATTCATTTGTTTATTTTCACTTATTCATCATTACTCTTCTTTTTTCATTTGTATATAGTATATATATTTATTCTGTTTTCCCTTATTCTGTTTTTTCTCATTCTGCTTCTCTTCTGTTCTGTCTTGTTTCTTTACTATCTGCAAAACAAAATCAAGTGTTTATTTACATCAGCTGTTTTGCATGACGGGGAGTATGTTAAATACCCAGGACCTCCCCTTACCCAGTACTCCTTGAGAAAGCGCCATAGTGGGCGTGAAACGCGTGGGAGTGTTTGTCACTGTCTATTTTTTGTTTTTATGTAGCCCAATAAATTAGTTTTTAACCCCTTTTGCTGGTGAGTTCTTACCTTATTTTCTCTGGAGCGGATGGACCACGAATCCTTTACCTTCTCAGGGGAGGCAAAGGGTAGGGAGAGAGGGAGTCAGGGATGCATGAAAGAACCCATTCCCTGCTTTTCCTCACCTTGCACCGGGCCGCACTCCTCCTCTTCCTCCGCATACCGGCCGCCCTCCTCCTCCACCTCGGGCTCCTCAGCAGTGTCCGTGACCCCCGGCGAGGCAGAGATGCTCCAGTGGGGAGGTGCTGTGCCCCACCGTTGAACATGCCCTTCACGGGAGAGGCGGAGGGAGCCGGAGGAGCGCTCTTGGGGATGGGGAGCTGGGGGAGCAGCCTGTGTGAAGTGAGAGCCGCAGAGAGAGTGCTCTGTGTGTGTGGGGGGGGGGGGATTTGGAGTGGGAGCAGTGTGTGGGAGTTAGAGAACCGGGGGAGGGTGAGAGCCGGGGAAGGGTGAGAGCCGGGGAAGGGCGCGGCCTGTGGGAGGTGAGAGCCAGGGAAGGGAGCGGCCTGTGGGAGGTGAGAGCCGGGGAAGGGAGTGGCTTGTGGGGGGTGAGAACTGGGGAAGTGTGAGTATCCACCCCTTTGATTGACATACCTCATGTTGCAAAGCCCGCCCTTGAATATGGCTACATATTCAAAGCTGAATACACAAACAGGCTTTTTGAAGGAATTAACCTTTCCACTGCCTGTTCTGACAGGACTGACAGAGGAAAAGCCCAGAACAATAAGTAACTGCCAGGAGGCTATGTTACATTCTCCCTCTGGTAAAACACCAACCGTCCCGGCTTGGGACTACAGCTGGTATAACCTTACCTCACTGTGCAACCCTTGTAATTTCAACATAAGCTGAAATGCATCCCTGTACATTTCAGCTAACAGGACCGACATAACACTGCATATCACAGATACATGATACAACATGACACACAGTGAATGAACAGAACATTTACTACCTCTGTAGTAAGAGAAACATATTAATAATAATGAGCTGGGTCAGGCTTCCTGACCATTCTGCCCTGACTGCCAGGCACTTTTATTGAGTAACATCTCTAATGCCCAAAAGAAGGAATATATTCTACCCTGTCCATGTAGATGCTACGCTCCACTTTCCATTCCCTTAGCATCCTCTGTATTGCAGCTTGTTCTGCAGCCTTGCACTGACCCTCCTCCCCTTGTGGTAATACCCTTAACATAGGTGTGACATGCATAACAGGTATATTACCACCACTACTCATGGGGGCATCAGGCATTACAGTTGACACAGGCATAGTGATCACCGAGTTAACACTAGGGCTGACAGCATCATGGAGAACTGGAACAGGGCAGGGTGGACCGGGCACATTATAGTCACTTGAGCGGGACTCTAAGGAGACCTCCCGAAGCAGAGTCATAACAGTGTCCAAAGTCCCGGTAAAGCTCTGTAGGCCAGAGCTTCTGGCAGCACTCAATGCAGCTGCAACTGTGACTGCAGCATCATGGGAGCTCCGTTCTTCTTTTATCCCCCGGCAGGGCAGGGAAAAATAGTCCACAGACTCAGTACTCACCGGGGAGGTAGCAGCAGATGTCACACCAATCTGGCCGGACGGTTTTGCAGCCTTCCATTGTCCCGGTGATGGAGCAGCAACAAATACACTGTGGCTGGCATCCAGAGTAGTGCCGGCACTCCCGAACGAGATTCTCCCAGCAGCCCCAGCGCGTCGTAGTGGCGTTCCGCCTATCTCACATACGCGACAGCCCTTGCACGGGCCTCGCGCATCTCTTTGTGGCAGAGGGCAAGTGATGTCACCTCGCGGACATCAGGATTGGTGCCAGCCTTAGGAACAGGCACCGGTAGAACAAGCGGCAATTCGGGAGCGTTGGAGCCCCCAACCGGTACTGCATGGGTTGTAGCACCCGAGCTGGCAGCGTGGATCTGTCGGAAGGCACCATCAACGGTCACTGGAGCCTGCAGCTCCGCAGCATACTCGGGTACAGGAGAGGTAATGGCAGGAACCTCAGTGATGTCATCAGCCTCTGACTCGCAGATGTCTCCATCCTGGAGCAGCTTACCATAGTGCAGTAGGAGGCACCTTGCAGTGTGAAGGTGGTGCATCTCCGCGGGCTCAGATGGTTGGCTACTCGGTAAGTGACACACTGAACACAGTTCTGGGGCGGGGTGATATCGCCAGGGTTTGGGAAAGCACTCACCCAAACTCTTCTGTAGATGCTGACAGACTTCTCAGCACACTGGCCCAAAGTTCATACTAGGCCACATTCTCTCATAGTGGAGCAAGTAAGGCAGCAGTTCAGAGGCACAACTGCTGTCTCTGTAGTACACGTGCGTCTGGCTCCTCACTTCCTGTGGGTTCCTTCATTCACACTCTGCTCCTCCCCCTGGTAGATAGGATAGTCCAATCCAGAACAAGCAAAGGGGGAGGGGTTCAATAGTTCCCGCAATTTTCTTGCAAGCTGTAGGTCAGCAAAAGCTTGCAAGTGAAGATAGCTTTTGCAAACGAGCACATGGCTTCCCTGGTAAGACGGGAAGCGCCATTTTGAGCACATTCAGAGTCCATGTGGCCCCCAGTTATCTGGAGCCGCCATTTTGAGAGTAGGAGAGCACATGGCGTTCCTGTTAGGAGCAGGAACCGCCATCTTGAGGTAGTAACACAGTCCAGCACAAGTGTGTCTCCTTCTTCCAATAAGAAGTCACACAAATCACAATTCTCTCTGTGTTCAGCCATGGCCCCCGTAGCGCCGTACAGAGCCACACCAAACACAATTCTGTTCTGTCCCTGTTCTCGGAGACTCATGCGCTCCTGGTGTTGCCTCAGGGAACGTCTTGCAACAGGGACTTCCGCAATAACTCTTATTGCAGGCTGCACAGGAACTGAGAGAGCCGTGGTCATCATGGTCACGTTCCCTCTCCGCCTCGTCGTTGTGGGGGCAGAAGGGTACCCACGCTTCCCTGGTGTTGCCTCAGGGAGTTGCCCCAACTGGATTGCCAATAAGGGGCCTTCCAGCTCCCTGGTGCAGCCTCAGGAACCGGTTCCCCTTTGCTTCATAGATGGGTGCACAGGAACCTCCTTTCCGCAGAGCCCCTGTCCCCTTGGAGTGCAAGTGGTTTCCCATACCTCCTCTGGTCAACGGTCCATAGCCACACGCCACCAGGGGGTAGCCCAACCTTGCAAATGGTCTTCTTGGATAGGGTAACCCCCTCCCTGGGGAAGCTTCAAGGAGAGGTTCCCTCACTGAAAGTCATTTTGCTGCTCTGTACTGCATTCAAGAGTCCCAACACTGCTGCATGGTCCACTGTCAATGAAAACATGTCCCGTTGGTAAAACCTGTCCTGTCCTGGGATGCAGTCCTCCTCTCAGCAGCGCCTCCAACTGTAACCCCCTTCCCCCCCCCCCCACGTGAGATTGGGGGGTACCCTCCTTCTCAGGTTACGCTCAGGGTCTTGGTGCTGTGACCTGCTGGCTAACAGGAGGGCTGAGGCTCCACGGTGTTGGGCGAAGGGCCCAAGACAGGGACAGGGGTTGAGACAGGTTACCTGGATTGGATCTTCTCTGGGTGGTAGCAGTGCCTCCAGCCAGTAGGGATCCTCTGGGTCTGCAGAGGAGGGACCCCCACTGACACATCTCATTCACCAAAGACAGGGAGTCCACACAGCAGCATCTCTTTTCTGTTGGTCTTTATTCAGCAGAGCAGCATACAGCATGATACATATCATTGTCTCTCTCTGCATGCCTAGGCCCTGCTCAGCATTCTCTGTCATCCAGGTCTTAGCAGCATAATTCCCCCCCCCCCCCCAATCCTTACCCAGGTGGGGGTAGGAGGGAGAGAAACTCAATAACTTATTTTCTAACAGATCTCACTAACTGATAACTTAATTTAGGTGTGTGCCAATTTGGACATCTCAGGGGAGTGTCTCTAACTTTGAATCATTACAAGACAAAGCTGGATACAGATTGTCCCACACACAGCAGGAGGTGTTCCAACCAATATCCACCCCTCTGATTGACATACCTCATGTTGCAAAGCCCACCCTTGAATATGGCTACATATTCAAAGCTGAATACACAAACAGGCTTTTTGAAGGAATTAACCTTTCCACTGCCTATTCTAACAGGACTGACAGAGGAAAAGCCCAGAACAAGAAGTAACTGCCAGAAGGCCATGTTACATTAGTTAATACTGTTCTTATCCAAACGTGTGTATTTACTGAGTATGTTGGTTCCAGTGAGGGAATACTCCCACCACGCTGGGATCCCTTATCGGTGGAGGCACTGCACCGTGCATAAGGGTATCCCTGGCTCCCAGTGGTGGAGGCTCGGGCCTACTGTTAGCCACACAGGTAAAGCAGCATGTGTAGTTTCAGTACCCAAGGGGTACAAAGGCTATATCTATATTGGCCTCCTCAAATTTGTTGGCAGTGCTCTGCCCCATTTCTATTTTTGTGTATCCATTTCATGGGCAGAATCAGTACGCTGTTGGAAACCTGCATCATGGACCTCATAGAGAAAACCATGGACCTTACTGAGTGAGTTATTTCAATATATATGCTGCATGTCAGCTTTGAATGGGTTACAGTGTGTTCTATAAATATGTGCTAGCTAGCACAAGGTAGTTCCTTAACCTTTGCTATGGGATGCTGATTTACTACTTAACACTCGCTGAAGTTGCTGCATGGGATGCTTTAATTGATTACAAGGATACAATTAACCTCTGAAGCACCGGTTCCTATCGACTTCTATTTTTTAATCAATGTAATTAACTAATTGGAGTAAACAACGTTTGTTTGTGCTATGCGTATAATACAATGGTTACCAGAAAGATGTGTTTCAGTTCTCACTAATCTAACTTACCTATGATAGGTACATTTTATGAAACTAATTACTTTTTTTTTTTTTTCATTTTAAAATTATATTGCTAACATTAGTCTTATTGCTAATGTTTCTTCTGTTCCCTTTTATTCTAGTTTCATGGCAATAAACAAAACGTGTGCGGTGTGTCACCCTTGCCATTTACATAGAATCATGCATTTTCTTGTGTACTTTATTTATTAAAATGGTGTGTTCTTTGGATTTCTATGTATATTAATCTTGTCAGTGCCAAAGACACAAGGAAAATTGCTTTGAAATGGCAAGTCCATTCCTAAAGGGCAGGGGGGGCAAAGGGCAGAGAGGGGAGGGGGCAAAGGGCAGGGAGGGGAGGGGGTGCAAAGGGCAGGGAGGGGAGGGGGGGCAAAGGGCAGGGGGGGAGGCAAAGGGCAGGGAGGGGAGGCAAAGGGTAGGGAGAGAGGGAGTCAGGGATGCATGAAAGAACCCATTCCCTGCTTTTCCTCACCTTGCACCCGGCCGCACTCCTCCTCTTCCTCCGCATACCGGCCGCCCTCCTCCTCCACCTCGGGCTCCTCAGCAGTGTCCGTGACCCCCGGCGAGGCAGAGATGCTCCAGTGGGGAGGTGCTGTGCCCCACCGTTGAACATGCCCTTCACGGGAGAGGCGGAGGGAGCCGGAGGAGCGCTCTTGGGGATGGGGAGCTGGGGGAGCAGCCTGTGTGAAGTGAGAGCCGCAGAGAGAGTGCTCTGTGTGTGTGGGGGGGGGGGATTTGGAGTGGGAGCAGTGTGTGGGAGTTAGAGAACCGGGGGAGGGTGAGAGCCGGGGAAGGGCGCGGCCTGTGGGAGGTGAGAGCCAGGGAAGGGAGCGGCCTGTGGGAGGTGAGAGCCGGGGAAGGGAGTGGCTTGTGGGGGGTGAGAACTGGGGAAGTGTGAGTATCCACCCCTTTGATTGACATACCTCATGTTGCAAAGCCCGCCCTTGAATATGGCTACATATTCAAAGCTGAATACACAAACAGGCTTTTTGAAGGAATTAACCTTTCCACTGCCTGTTCTGACAGGACTGACAGAGGAAAAGCCCAGAACAATAAGTAACTGCCAGGAGGCTATGTTACATTCTCCCTCTGGTAAAACACCAACCGTCCCGGCTTGGGACTACAGCTGGTATAACCTTACCTCACTGTGCAACCCTTGTAATTTCAACATAAGCTGAAATGCATCCCTGTACATTTCAGCTAACAGGACCGACATAACACTGCATATCACAGATACATGATACAACATGACACACAGTGAATGAACAGAACATTTACTACCTCTGTAGTAAGAGAAACATATTAATAATAATGAGCTGGGTCAGGCTTCCTGACCATTCTGCCCTGACTGCCAGGCACTTTTATTGAGTAACATCTCTAATGCCCAAAAGAAGGAATATATTCTACCCTGTCCATGTAGATGCTACGCTCCACTTTCCATTCCCTTAGCATCCTCTGTATTGCAGCTTGTTCTGCAGCCTTGCACTGACCCTCCTCCCCTTGTGGTAATACCCTTAACATAGGTGTGACATGCATAACAGGTATATTACCACCACTACTCATGGGGGCATCAGGCATTACAGTTGACACAGGCATAGTGATCACCGAGTTAACACTAGGGCTGACAGCATCATGGAGAACTGGAACAGGGCAGGGTGGACCGGGCACATTATAGTCACTTGAGCGGGACTCTAAGGAGACCTCCCGAAGCAGAGTCATAACAGTGTCCAAAGTCCCGGTAAAGCTCTGTAGGCCAGAGCTTCTGGCAGCACTCAATGCAGCTGCAACTGTGACTGCAGCATCATGGGAGCTCCGTTCTTCTTTTATCCCCCGGCAGGGCAGGGAAAAATAGTCCACAGACTCAGTACTCACCGGGGAGGTAGCAGCAGATGTCACACCAATCCGGCCGGACGGTTTTGCAGCCTTCCATTGTCCCGGTGATGGAGCAGCAACAAATACACTGTGGCTGGCATCCCGAGTAGTGCCGGCACTCCCGAACGAGATTCTCCCAGCAGCCCCAGCGCGTCGTAGTGGCGTTCCGCCTATCTCACATACGCGACAGCCCTTGCACGGGCCTCGCGCATCTCTTTGTGGCAGAGGGCAAGTGATGTCACCTCGCGGACATCAGGATTGGTGCCAGCCTTAGGAACAGGCACCGGTAGAACAAGCGGCAATTCGGGAGCGTTGGAGCCCCCAACCGGTACTGCATGGGTTGTAGCACCCGCGCTGGCAGCGTGGATCTGTCGGAAGGCACCATCAACGGTCACTGGAGCCTGCAGCTCCGCAGCATACTCGGGTACAGGAGAGGTAATGGCAGGAACCTCAGTGATGTCATCAGCCTCTGACTCGCAGATGTCTCCATCCTGGAGCAGCTTACCATAGTGCAGTAGGAGGCACCTTGCAGTGTGAAGGTGGTGCATCTCCGTGGGCTCAGATGGTTGGCTACTCGGTAAGTGACACACTGAACACAGTTCTGGGGCGGGGTGATATCGCCAGGGTTTGGGAAAGCACTCACCCAAACTCTTCTGTAGATGCTGACAGACTTCTCAGCACACTGGCCCAAAGTTCATACTAGGCCACATTCTCTCATAGTGGAGCAAGTAAGGCAGCAGTTCAGAGGCACAACTGCTGTCTCTGTAGTACACGTGCGTCTGGCTCCTCACTTCCTGTGGGTTCCTTCATTCACACTCTGCTCCTCCCCCTGGTAGATAGGATAGTCCAATCCAGAACAAGCAAAGGGGGAGGGGTTCAATAGTTCCCGCAATTTTCTTGCAAGCTGTAGGTCAGCAAAAGCTTGCAAGTGAAGATAGCTTTTGCAAACGAGCACATGGCTTCCCTGGTAAGACGGGAAGCGCCATTTTGAGCACATTCAGAGTCCATGCGGCCCCCAGTTATCTGGAGCCGCCATTTTGAGAGTAGGAGAGCACATGGCGTTCCTGTTAGGAGCAGGAACCGCCATCTTGAGGTAGTAACACAGTCCAGCACAAGTGTGTCTCCTTCTTCCAATAAGAAGTCACACAAATCACAATTCTCTCTGTGTTCAGCCATGGCCCCCGTAGCGCCGTACAGAGCCACACCAAACACAATTCTGTTCTGTCCCTGTTCTCGGAGACTCACGCGCTCCTGGTGTTGCCTCAGGGAACGTCTTGCAACAGGGACTTCCGCAATAACTCTTATTGCAGGCTGCACAGGAACTGAGAGAGCCGTGGTCATCATGGTCACGTTCCCTCTCCGCCTCGTCGTTGTGGGGGCAGAAGGGTACCCACGCTTCCCTGGTGTTGCCTCAGGGAGTTGCCCCAACTGGATTGCCAATAAGGGGCCTTCCAGCTCCCTGGTGCAGCCTCAGGAACCGGTTCCCCTTTGCTTCATAGATGGGTGCACAGGAACCTCCTTTCCGCAGAGCCCCTGTCCCCTTGGAGTGCAAGTGGTTTCCCATACCTCCTCTGGTCAACGGTCCATAGCCACACCCCACCAGGGGGTAGCCCAACCTTGCAAATGGTCTTCTTGGATAGGGTAACCCCCTCCCTGGGGAAGCTTCAAGGAGAGGTTCCCTCACTGAAAGTCATTTTGCTGCTCTGTACTGCATTCAAGAGTCCCAACACTGCTGCATGGTCCACTGTCAATGAAAACATGTCCCGTTGGTAAAACCTGTCCTGTCCTGGGATGCAGTCCTCCTCTCAGCAGCGCCTCCAACTGTAACCCCCTTCCCCCCCCCCCCACGTGAGATTGGGGGGTACCCTCCTTCTCAGGTTACGCTCAGGGTCTTGGTGCTGTGACCTGCTGGCTAACAGGAGGGCTGAGGCTCCACGGTGTTGGGCGAAGGGCCCAAGACAGGGACAGGGGTTGAGACAGGTTACCTGGATTGGATCTTCTCTGGGTGGTAGCAGTGCCTCCAGCCAGTAGGGATCCTCTGGGTCTGCAGAGGAGGGACCCCCACTGACACATCTCATTCACCAAAGACAGGGAGTCCACACAGCAGCATCTCTTTTCTGTTGGTCTTTATTCAGCAGAGCAGCATACAGCATGATACATATCATTGTCTCTCTCTGCATGCCTAGGCCCTGCTCAGCATTCTCTGTCATCCTGGTCTTAGCAGCATAATTCCCCCCCCCCCCCATCCTTACCCAGGTGGGGGTAGGAGGGAGAGAAACTCAATAACTTATTTTCTAACAGATCTCACTAACTGATAACTTAATTTAGGTGTGTGCCAATTTGGACATCTCAGGGGAGTGTCTCTAACTTTGAATCATTACAAGACAAAGCTGGATACAGATTGTCCCACACACAGCAGGAGGTGTTCCAACCAATATCCACCCCTCTGATTGACATACCTCATGTTGCAAAGCCCACCCTTGAATATGGCTACATATTCAAAGCTGAATACACAAACAGGCTTTTTGAAGGAATTAACCTTTCCACTGCCTATTCTAACAGGACTGACAGAGGAAAAGCCCAGAACAAGAAGTAACTGCCAGAAGGCCATGTTACATTAGTTAATACTGTTCTTATCCAAACGTGTGTATTTACTGAGTATGTTGGTTCCAGTGAGGGAATACTCCCACCACGCTGGGATCCCTTATCGGTGGAGGCACTGCACCGTGCATAAGGGTATCCCTGGCTCCCAGTGGTGGAGGCTCGGGCCTACTGTTAGCCACACAGGTAAAGCAGCATGTGTAGTTTCAGTACCCAAGGGGTACAAAGGCTATATCTATATTGGCCTCCTCAAATTTGTTGGCAGTGCTCTGCCCCATTTCTATTTTTGTGTATCCATTTCATGGGCAGAATCAGTACGCTGTTGGAAACCTGCATCATGGACCTCATAGAGAAAACCATGGACCTTACTGAGTGAGTTATTTCAATATATATGCTGCATGTCAGCTTTGAATGGGTTACAGTGTGTTCTATAAATATGTGCTAGCTAGCACAAGGTAGTTCCTTAACCTTTGCTATGGGATGCTGATTTACTACTTAACACTCGCTGAAGTTGCTGCATGGGATGCTTTAATTGATTACAAGGATACAATTAACCTCTGAAGCACCGGTTCCTATCGACTTCTATTTTTTAATCAATGTAATTAACTAATTGGAGTAAACAACGTTTGTTTGTGCTATGCGTATAATACAATGGTTACCAGAAAGATGTGTTTCAGTTCTCACTAATCTAACTTACCTATGATAGGTACATTTTATGAAACTAATTACTTTTTTTTTTTTTTTCATTTTAAAATTATATTGCTAACATTAGTCTTATTGCTAATGTTTCTTCTGTTCCCTTTTATTCTAGTTTCATGGCAATAAACAAAACGTGTGCGGTGTGTCACCCTTGCCATTTACATAGAATCATGCATTTTCTTGTGTACTTTATTTATTAAAATGGTGTGTTCTTTGGATTTCTATGTATATTAATCTTGTCAGTGCCAAAGACACAAGGAAAATTGCTTTGAAATGGCAAGTCCATTCCTAAAGTACAAGCAAATACATTCGTTGTATGCAATAAATGTTTACAGTACTATAAATTTGCACTTACTTTTTCTAATAGCTATGAGGTTTATGTATCAAGGAAATTCTAAAGCATAACCAGAGCATTTCACCCTGCGCTTATGTACTGCACCGACACACTTTATTCGAGCAAATACCCAGTATGTACCTGGCAGATACCTGGAATGCGCCGCTCCTCACCTCTGACAAGCCCCGTTGCGTTTGCCTTCCCAGCCTGGGTTCATGCCTGGCTGACAGGCGGCTGATCTGTTAAATGATAATGATTAGGATTTAATAGGCTGCAATGCTTCGCGTGTCTACCAGATGGCATAAATTCATGAATTGTAATGCAGTATATATATATATACTGTGCAGTATTGCAGCCAGCGGGAATAAAATGCTTCAATCCCTGCCTGGAAAATAACCCAATGCACTCGGGCAGAAAACAGTCACAAACCTCAATACACCCGGGTATACCCGAATTCGTGGGACTAGCCGAGCTCGAATAAAGTGTGTCGCCAGTGTATCAAAGCATTTTGCTTCAATTATATCACGTATGCCATAGCATGCCCCATGGGGTGTCAGTAGAAGGATTTGGGGGGAGTTACATGGTGCACAGATTATAATAAGATGTACTACAGTCTACGTCTCTCTTGTGTACTGTCGCGGCCGAGTTTATTCTTACCTTTACCCGGTCTCGGCCGCGACAGTAACCGGGCGTGCGCCGGGGTGTCCCGTGCGCGCGCCGAAGCCTCGGAGGAGCGGTCCTCCGATTGGGGCTTCCCCCTCCCCTCTCCAGGTCCGCCGGGTCCCCCGGAACCCCCCCCCGCCGTCCCCCACATCGCGGGACACCAGGGCTCCCTCTGGGAGCCCTGGGCACGCGCGCATGGGGCGCAGGCACCCAATGAAGCGTGACCGCGCATCGGTGACGTGCGGCACGCCGAGGGGATTTGGCTAGCAAGCCGGGAAATCTCCCGGCTTGCGGAACTAGCCAACTAAGAATTAAACGTGTCGCCACTGTACTACTCTTTTTGCATTTTATGTGCCCCAAAAAAATCGACCATATCTGAAGTGGCATAATTCTAATATTCTGCATCAAATGTAAGAAACTGCTCTTAAATATGCTGCAGCTCTGCCCCAAAAATGGAGCAGTGCATCCCAAAAAACTTTTCTCATTGAAACAGATGTACTGCTGCGGCCAACTTCAATCTCACAAATGCCCGTAATGTTCCGGGGCTTTTTTTGGCTGGCGCCGAACTTGGCTGCGCTCAGCCGCATCTTCCCCTCCCCTCGCGACCCCCTGGCTGCTTGGCTGCTCCACCTCTGCTCGGCAGCTTTGCGCGTCTTCCCCTCCCCAAGCAACCCCCTGGCTGCCTCTGCTCCCCCTCTTCCTGCATCTCCCCTCCATTCCCCTGTCCCATGTCCCCTTACCCGGGGATGCCGCCGGAACGTGTGACCGGCGCCACAGTGACGCGCGTCACGCATCACCAGCTGCGTGTCACCAGCCACATCTGCCCGGAGTCTGCCCGCACATTGCGGTGGCGGCCGCTGAAGACTCAGCTCGGCCGCCACTGTAGTAAAACTTACTGCAGGCGTACAAGCAAAATCAACGGCGCTAGGGACTGTGACTGTCACGATCGCACTGCGGTGGTCCATGCTTCTGAATGGGATTCCCCGCAGCATCAATATGTCGGTGCTGCGACCACCACGGTCTCATGATCTTGAGCGGTCATGGCACTGTAGACATTAAGTCTTGCTACGTCTGTATGTATACCCCTAAGATTTTTGTAAGATTCCTGGAATACCCCATTTGTAATGTTCCGACAGGTATGCACTGGCAAAATAATAAGTATAATAAATAAAGAAGAAATAGAAGGATATAATGAAAGCAGTTAGTATGCAATTTGAATGCACATCTGAATATAATATACAATAATTTTGTATCTGACAGCCAATTGAGATCCAGGTTTGAGCTTAGCTATGGGGCAGTGCAGTAACATACTGTAGTAGAATATAGTAGTTGAAAAAAACATGTCCATCGAGTTTAATAATAGTTCTTTTGATCCAGCACTAGAATTAATTGTTGTTCTGCTCACAATAAAAAATGTCTTCTACTTATTTTACATCATGTAGCATGACTTTGAAATTATATTATGTGTTAGGTTATGTCTGGGTGGTGTATAGTCTAAAATGCACAGATACTGCTGCGGCCACTTTAATTCTAACATTTGCCCGTAATTTCCAGGGGCTTAGTTCGGCTGGCGCCGAACTTGGCCGCGCGCCAGCTGCATCTCTTCCCTGCACTCCCCTCCCCTCGCCCGCATCTTCCTCTCCCCTCCCAACCCCCTGACTGCTCCTGCTCTGCCCCTTCTGCCCCTGCATCTTCCCCGTAAGCCCGCTTACCCCGCTTCAACCTTCAGGGGATGTCGGGGAAGCCGGGGAAGCGGGCGCGCCACGTGACACCGGCGCCACAGTGACGCGCGGCACAAGCCGCGTCACCCCGCGCATTGCACGCGCATTGCCGCCACTGTACGCTTAGCAGGAAGATTTCCACTATTTTGTGTGACTCAGATCTGCTTTGGTTAATGTTTTTGGTTTGTTTTGCTTGCTCTGCTCCTCAAACATTTATTCTTCATCTCTTATTGTGGGAAGAGGATAGCCAGAAGCTGCTTTTGTTAACATTGATAAGAAATAGTAGAATCAATTTAATGCTATTACTGGCCTTTTTTAGTCTGCTAAATGATTCTCGAGCTCCTTCTGTGCCATGTAATAATTTCCAGTTCCAAAGTGCGGGGGAACAGTTCCAGGCGAGGAGAATCCAGCTTGTGCAGCCAATACAACATAGACAAACAAATTCCTCAAAATGCAGGTCTCCTCTAGGACAGAGGTACAAAGAACATCTCTACTCACAAGTTCACAATGCAATTCTTCATGTATTGTAACAGCCAAGAACAGAGGAGAAACAATGTTTCAGGTCAATATGGAGAATTGCATTGTGAACATGTGAGTAGAGCTCTACTTTGTACCTGTGTCTTAGACAAACAAATTCCTCTAAAAGCAGTTCTTTTCTATGTAATAATTTCCACCGTGGGAGATAAGTAGGGAATAAAGTAATGGGTTATATAATGTAAGTGTAGCATATAGTTATATACGATAGTAACTGTAAGCTTTTCTTATTCTTGGCCTACTGAACTTCCACTATGTTTATTTTTAACATTTACTAACAGTCTCCTGTTGAACTTTGACCTGTTGGGAATTTTTGACAGTCTCTTATTAAGGAAAAACTGATATAATTCTGAAGGGGGAGGGGGAGTGGGAGAGGGAGAGGGGGAAAGGAGAGGGAGAGGAGGAAGGGGAGGATGGGGAAGGGGAGAAGGGGGAGTGGGAAAGGGGCAGGGAGAGAGGGGGAAGGGGAGAAGAGAGGGGGGGAAAAGGGGCAGGGGGAGAGGGAGACGAAGGACTAGGGGAAGGGACAGGGGGAGGGAGACTCAAGCTATATAAGCAATCAAATCTCCAACCAAATAACATATGCTTCTAGCCATCTAGAAACTGACAGACGTAATGAACGGGGAAAATAAACACATGAAGGTGCAGAACTTGATACATACTAACATGTGAACCATAGAATTAAATCCTAATTTCTTCTATTATAAGTCCTAGAGAACAATTCTGCATATTTCTGCATGTTCAGAATCAAAATAATGCATTTCAAAATAAGATCCCTACTAAGGAAACGGACATGCAGAAATCTTGGAATACCTTCCGAAAAGAATAACATCCCACAATTCATTCTGCTTTGAAAAATGTCCATTTAAATATTAAACAAAGAATATTTCATAATCTTTATGCATGCGCTTACGGCATTTAAAAAAAAAATATGCACTGCGAGAATTACAGTTCGAAAAAAAACAAACCCCTGGTTTTCTTTGTCTCTTTAAAAGGAAGAAGTTTTCAGTATCCATTGTGATTTTGTAGTTTGTTTTTTTAAAAACAATATCTCAGGAAAACAACAGGCTTCCTGAGAGGAGATAAGGTTTTTATTACGCAGTGTGCAAGTGCACTGCTGTACAGACTACTGTATGTTCTTATCAGTCTGAATTCACTTGCTTTCATTAGCCTTCATTCCTTCAAAAGATTACATGAGGGGACTCCTTCATTTCCCCCTGCCCAAATGAAACAGGCTTCTAGATTGTTATGGGAAAAAGCTAATTTGTGTAGCCTTGCTAACATCTGCTGCTGGCACATTAGCAGTTTGTTTCTTTTGCTGATGAAAAATTAAGGTACAATCATGTTTAAACAGTGTTTTCAAACTATAAATTGATTCAGTAATTAGCATACACACCAAGAGTTCATTCACATGCAGGTACTGTACAGTATTTACATATAGGGAGGAGGTTTGTTACAGGGTGGAGACTGGAAGGATGATAATATACATGGCTGTGAATGGGGCACCCTCTTGTGGCCCAAGCTGTTAAAACAGAAGCATGGGTACAGTATAATAAGTGGTTCCCATCCTTATTAACATTGTGCACCCCCTGCTACAAAATATTTGTTCCCTAAACCCATAATTAATACATCTTATTGCCTATTCATCAGACTGTTGATAACAAAACTGTTTAACTGATTCGAGGCAGAATAGTGTCCTGCGCTCCTGGGGTGAACACACACTTAACAAGACCCCAAACTGCACCTCAGTGTGTGCAGATTACTGCAGGAGCTGCCAAAGTCATGCCCCACAATGCCCATGCTGTGGATGCAAATCATTGTGGGAAGATCGTGCTGTAATTGGTAGCTATACCACCTATGCTAAGGTCCTTTGGGGCCTTACTAAGTGTGCAGTCCCCACACAGACTCAGGAACCCACTATACTGCCTGGAATCCACCATAACATATATTTGGGTGGCGAACCCCTTGGAAACACCTCACGAAACCCGTTGAGGTTCCAGTACCCCTTCTTGTGAATCACTGGTATAAAGCATATAGGAAACTAACAGACAGTATGTGCTCTGGAGGTAATTCATTAAGGTGCACAAAATCTACCATTGACTTGAATTGGCAATATTGCACCGTAATTAATTACTTAGTGTGGAAAATTAGATGTTGTAGTATGGCTTCTAGAGAGACCTACAGTATATGTTAAGGTGTTTCCCCCACCCTCTGGGAGATCTACCTATTACAGGGTGTGTAGTGCTGGGTACCTGCTGGTTCACAGGATGCTGAGCTTTCCACCAGTGGTATGGGGAAGACAGGATAGGCTTTTGGGGTGATGTTTAGTCCTTCTCTCGTTGGCTCAGCGCCTCAAACCTCTGCAGGCTCCCGGAGTGCCGGAGGCAATCCCTTCAGGTGAACCCTCTGATACTCCCCCTGATAGATTGCACTCAGAGGCAGGAGTATATTTTATAAACTGGAACTTTCTTTATTGTCTAACAGCAACAATCAGCATACATTGCATACTCTGCATACACATGGTTCCCAGCCTTGTGATGGTCCCAGGACTCAAACTCTAGGGATTGAGGCCTCCAGAGCTGGTCCTATGCTCTTCCCTCACCTCATTGCCTTAAAGTTAAGCAACTGTTGCATTTATTAAAATAAAACAAAAAGGGCAAGAGCCCATGCCCCTTTATGGCCATAAGAGGAAACTTTCAGTAATGCAGAATAGAATGGCAAGATAGCATAGTAATCCTATGTCAGCACAGTAAGGAAAGAAGAGACTAAGGGCCTCATGCAGTAAGCGGTGGAAAAAAGCATTAGCCAGTTTAGCAATTAGCCATGTTTTGGCGTGTTAAACTGGCTGTATGCTGTAAGGGGCGAATCCCTGGCGAATGAATTAGCCACCACCATTTGATGAAATGGCGTGTAACCGGTGGCGGGACGGCTGCCTGGTGAGAAACTGCCGAGAAGCCGTCCCCTGCCGAGTTGTGTTTGCAGCCGAGAGACATCCGCTGCTCTCTCGGCGCAAACATCAGCAAAATAAAAATAATTTTTAAAACAACTTTTATTCATAGTGTACATGTGCAGGGGGTCTCCGGAGCTGAACCGCTTTGGTTTCAGGTCGGGGGACCCCCTGCTTCCCGAGATACAGGCCCCTTTATGAGGTGCCGGTATCCCTCTTCATTTAAAGGTCCCGATCACGTGACCGCGGCATGTAAACAAAGTAGAGGGATACCGGCACCCCCTAAAGGGGCCTGTATCTAGGGGAGCAGGGGGTCCCCGGACCTAAAACAAAAGCGCTTCAGTGCCGGAGACCCTCTGCACATCTACACTATGAGTAAAACACACATATCAATAAAGACTCATTCCTTACCTTACAGGGTATCTGCTACGGTAGCGAAGCAGCATGAATATTTATTTAATAATACTGTACAGTGAGCAGGGGGTCCCCCGAGCTGAACCGCAGCACTTTGTGGACCAGGGACCCCCTGCTTCCCGAGTTGCAGGCCCCGGTATGTGTGATCGGATGGGCAGTGTCGCCGCCATGTTTATAGCGTCCCATACGCTAAGTGCCCGCAACAAACATGGCGGCCACACTGTAACCGATGCCCCAAACCGGGGCCTGTAACTCGGGAAGCAGAGGGTCTCTGAGCCACAAATAAATGCGGTTCAGCTCAGGGGGCCCCCTGCTCCCGCACAATATTATTAAAATACATTAATGCTGCTTCATTACCGGTTAACCGCTAAGGTAATGAAGTGGGCATTAAATGCATTTTTCCTGCCTCGGATGCATGCCGGGGGGGTCCGGTGCTGATATTAATGGTATCAGCTCCGGAGACCCCCGGCATCAATCCCAGCCAGGAAAAAGGCCTGAATTTTTTCTAAGTGCCGATCCGCCACTCATCCGCTGCCTCTGAGCAGCAACTTGCCATCTTTTTCTTGCGTGGCTGATCCGCCAGCAAAACGGTATTCTAGAGAGGCGAATAGCTCCGCTTAGCTACTCGCCTCTACTAGAATACAGCGTGGCGGAAAAAGTTGGATTTTTAGGCGGAAAGTGCCTTCTCGCCCCGCCACCGGCGGAAACAAAAAAACCTCCAGCCAAACTGGCGTTTTTTTTTAACCTCGCCACTTTCTGGCCCCTTTCTGAATACGGATAGGCTTTTTAGGCGGGAAAGTGGCGAGAATTGCCTTTCCGCCGCTTACTGCATGAGGCCCTAAGACTACAGAGTGTGCTGATTATTGCTAGCATTTATATAATCTTGCTGGGGAGATTGGTAGACATATATGGAAAGGATGATGGTGGTGTGGTGTATCCGTTTCCTTACTCTTACTTATTCCTGCATCCTTTACTCTTCACATTATTATTAACACGAGTTTGAGGAGAAAAATAATGGGTGCGTTAAGTAGAAATTGAACGTTACTATTGTTTTCAATGGCGATGCGATGACATGTGCATTATATAGCATGATTGCATCGGTATAACAGGTACAATAACATCTGCTACATCTGTAGGTGGATTATAAATACAATTGTACTTGAATATTATTTCCACTTTCTGTATTTATCTAACTCTCTTGCATTAGCAAAGGGTATTATTAAAATGTTCCTTACGGCCTTACATAATGGTACATATTCCCCCTAAGGGCTGTAGCGGCAAACTCTCTAATATCTAATCATTTCCAAACTATCCTTTTAAATCTTTTTGTCCAACTGAGGATGAAGGTTGTTTCATCTGGCCAGGACTTAGCAGGTCTAACACTGTGTTTTTGGTTGTTAGCAGGTGTGCAGCCTTTTAAGCATCCACTAACGTAAATGTGAGTTTGCTGAAATTAAGTAGTATTTGTTGATGATGTTGACTGCAGCTCAATTTACCTCTGATTGGATTGGATTGAGTCCAGCAATGTTTTTATTATGAAGCTCCTTGATGCCTGAATGCATGGGTGTCGGCTGGAAGCAGATGGATCTCCTGGTGTGGCCATGCAATTGCAGAATCCTCCTCGATTGAACGCCACCACGCAGCAGTTGGAAAGCAGCAAGTCTCTGATCCTTTCAGCTTTGCTGTCTCTATTTCTGTCTTTATTTATCTAATCAATAAAGTTCCTTTTTGAATAACTGGGGTCAGTATGTCTCTGTCTCTTCTTTATGTGTGGCTTTTCCAGTTAGTGCTGTATGTACTTTAAATGTAATTTTACAGTACTATCCTCTTTCACTCCATCTCTGTCACCTAGTCGCTACCCATTTTTCTATACATTTACTTGCTTCCCTATACTTATCTAACTTAAGTGTCTACAAAAGAGACGATAACCTATATAACCTTGCTGCCCCAGCAGCATGGCTCTCCCCATGCAGCACAATTCTGGAGACTCCCCTCCAGGATACCATGGGAGCCCACTAAAGTAATACCCAGAGAAGGGGAGGAGTGTGACTTTTGAGGTGCAACGAAGATGCCAATTAGAAAGTTACAAAAGTCATGAAGGCACATTGTTAGAATTTGTATGAATGGACGTATATCTTTATATAGCAACAATTGAGTACAGAGATATATGCATAGATGATGACACGATACCGGGAAATATAATACTATACTGGGACAAGTGCATCAAGCATAAAAATAAATGTTTGCAGAAAGCAGCAAGTGATACATTGAAAGACAGACATGTACATCTCTACATGTAGTCAACATTATTGCAACCATTAGTGCAACATTCTACGTCGAAGCTGGCACGTCATTTACTGCGACATGCGATGTGGTGTCAGTGAATCTAAAGTTAATGCTTATAAAATGACGTGCTGCTGGGCATCTTCTTTTTTTTTTTTTTTGCTTTTATTTATTTTATTTTTTTAAACAAAAATGAAATCAAACAAAAACATTAAACGGGGGTACAAAAACATTAAACGGGGGTACAAAAACATTAAACGGGGGTACAAAAAAATTAAACGGGGGTACAAAAAAATTAAAGGGGAAAGGATAACAGTCACCGTATAATACCATTTTGAACATATTGGAATATATTACAAACATACCTTCCTGCCTATAATATTCTATTTTTGTTCAATTGTTACACATATAAACAATATCTGACTGCATGTCTGAAAGAATTTAAAAAACAATTTGGGAGTTGGAAGGGGAAGCGGAGTGTGGGGTACAGAGCATATATAAGGAAAAGACCTGGAATTTAAATAACCTAGGAGGGGTAGATACCATGTGCCTCTCAGCCGAGAACATACCAGTTCCTATAAGGCTCGTATCTAACCAGGCAGCAAATATTCTAGAAAGAAGCTTGTGGGGAGCGCAAAAGTCACCATATGTGGGGGAAAAATTAAAAAATATAGTGTATTATGTTCTATAGTAAAAACAGCTCAATGAATCACAATTGGGGACTCACAATTTTTCAATAGAATACCAGCAATGAATATGTTGTGTGGAAGGCATGCTCAATATGAAATATCAGGCTTCAGCAGGATAGGCCCTCAATGAAAGAGATGACACACTTAGTGCAACATTGCATGTTCAGTGTATATATATATTTCAAGGCAATAAGTATTGAACTTACATTCTGCACTATGTGCATATTGTAGACACATAAAAAATATGATGCGCAGCTCTCGTGTTCACCGCCAACCCCGCTCCCGAGATCGCGTCGCGTCACTTCCGGTTAGCACGTCACGACACTTCCGGTTGCGATCGATCGCAGAATTAGAACCAACGGGTCAGGGGGTGCTGGATACACTCATAGACTGCTGGAGTTCAACTCCTGACGAAGCTTGGAAGCAAGCGAAACGCGTAGAGTTGAACTGCAGCAGTCTACGAGTGTATCCAGCACCCCCCTGAACCGTTGGTTCTAATTCTGCGATCGATCGCAACCGGAAGTGACGTGACAGGCTAACCGGAAGTGACGCGACACGATCTCGGGAGCGGGGTTGGGGGTGAACACGAGAGCTGCGCATCATATTTCTTATGTGTCTATGCACATAGTGCAGAATGTAAGTGCAATACTTATTGCCTTGAAATATAAATATACACTGAACATGCAATGTTGCACTAAGTGTGTCATCTCTTTCATTGAGGGCCTATCCTGCTAAAGCCTGATATTTCATATTGAGCATGCCTTCCACACAACATATTCATTGCTGGTATTCTATTGAAAAATTGTGAGTCCCCAATTGTGATTCATTGAGCTGTTTTTTCTGTAGAACATACTACACTATATTTTTTCATTTTTTTCTCACATATGGTGACACCTGCGCTCCCCACAAGCTTCTTTCTACAATCAACGACAGGAGTAATTGGATCTTCTCCTTAAGGGTTGAGCTGCGAAGTTCACTTATTTGAGCTGCGAAGTTCACTTATTTATTTATTTATTTATTCACTATTCACAATATTTACACATTTATATAAAAGCACTTTTTTTAAAAAGGTTTAATTATAATATTGCACCTCTATTAGAAGCGCCTCACAAATCTTATTTTGCATTTTTTAGCAAATATTCTAGTCTAATCTGCTTCAGGGCAATCCTGGTTAGAGTATTAAAGTTCTGTCGAACTGTGTATGCCTGTTTTTTTCTATCCATGGAGACCACATTTTATCAAATTTATCAGTTGTGTTTTTGATCTACGCAGTAAGTTTCTCTGTGTTTAGAACTTTCCAGATTGTATCTATACTTGTGGAAATTTTAGATATAGGACCTTACCAGGCTAGTGCAATAACACACTGGGCATCATTTAATAAAAATTTTTTTTGCAACTATGAGGTGTTATCTGGCTATATCTGTAACTCAATTGGTTCATAGAGACTGGCTAAGGAAATGAGTAAATGCATCTGGATAGAGCAGTGTAAAATATAGTTGTGTTATATCAGTGAGTTCTTGAAGATGGAGAGAGAAGGAAATGAGGATAATAATAATAATAGCATGTTTTTGTATAGCGCTGCTAGTTATACGTAGTGCTTTACAAAGACATTTTGCAGGCACAGGACCCAGCCCCGTGGAGCTTACAATCTATGTTTTTGGTGCATGAGGCACAGGGAGATAAAGTGACTTGCCCAAGGTCACAAGGAGCCAACACCGGGAATTGAACCAGGCTCCCCCGCTTCAAACTCTCAGTGCCAGTCAGAGTCTTTTACTCACTGAGCCACTCCTTCTCCCTAGAGGAAGAAACTTTCAAAGGTCGGGAAGGAGTTAGTATGAAAGCAGTCCAAATGGTTTTCAGGAGTGACACAGAAATTCATAGGAAGCCAGCAAAAGAATGCAAGGAAAGTCAAATTAGGAATATTTAGGCAGTTAAATTAGTTTAGCAGCAAATTATTGAAAATATTGTAGGGTACAGGAGTATGAGGCAAACAATGCCAGTTTAGTTTAGATATTGGTGTGTTTGTGTCACTGTAAAACATTGGGGGTCATTGTGAGATAATTGACGGAATAGTGTAAGAGAGGTACATCTGTAGGTGCTCAGTGTGAGACATAGAAAAGACAGGCATGGGAGACAGTTCCTTAAGGTGCCTCTACTGTCACTTCTGCTCTCTCTGCCTGTCCAGTCTTAATGAAGAATGAGTAGGGGACAGATAGGCTGGCGTGGCAATTAATTTGTGAATCAAAGTGTCTCCCTGCCAGTGAATTGCTTAATATTGTTCTGCTTTTTTCTTTTGGCTTGTAACTAATTTGGAGTAAAGAAAATATTTTCAGTAATAAGTATCGCAGCCACAGAAAACTCTTTGAAGGTGGGGATGTCAGACGCTCCATCTCATTGCTTAACCCTGGGTTTTTACCCCTTTTACTGAATGAGTTTTTACCCACGTGTTTAACAAATCATCATTAGGTAGCATTATCAAATGGCATTTCATTCCTGATATACCTTCTGTAGCAGTTGTGTTGGTACTAAAGAGCTTTACTTGCCTTCCCTGCCCTAGATTATTTCCCTGTTAGAGGAGTTAGAACGGAAGATATATAAATAACAGGTTCCCTAGTATTGAACTAGGAATAACTTGGGTGTACATACAAGATAGAGAAACCAATTACAGTACTTTACATGTCCTGAAGTCAAATCCAGGTTATGCAGTCGAGTACTAACAAAAGGAGTGTATTGTGTCTTGGACAGAGCAAACGTCAGGAGAAGACAGCCCTGACCTACGAGTCCCTGAAGGGTTTACTTTGTGCAGTCCCCGGTAAAGACTCTCTTGGACTCTCTTGGATCACAACCATAGCAATGTAAGATTGTGCCCCCTGTTAGGCAGGATCATGGTATCTTCCTGTCAGGAGAAGTTGTTTGTTTGGACTTTTCCATAATGAAGGTTATTGTTTTTAAAAGGTTCCTTACTCCCACTGGTTTTTATCCCTTTTGTCAACCCAGCTCGAACCCCCTTCTGACACTATTAACTCAGGAAAGTCCAGTATATCCACGATCAGTTTCTGCAGCTCTAGTGTCATCAGTCCCCTGTAACTGGTTTTTAAAACTAGCACTATGAGGATGGTACTCTATATTCTTTGAAAAAGAATATACTTGAACTCAAATATTACTCTGACAATACTTGCAGGTACTGAAACTCTTGGAAGGACTCCAAGATTAAGTGCTAAAAAAAACATCACTCAAAAGTTGTATAAGGCGATTAACGCTCCCCCCTCTCCCCCCCCCCCCAAACCCCAACGTTTCTGTACCACGGAATAGACATTCATCCTTGAGAAAGGTCTTTTCCATTGGACCGAAACGTGGGAAAAAATAAAGTGTTAGTCGATTTAATACAACTTTGGAGTTGCTAGTCTTTTTTGTAACATTCTTTATCATAAAAAGCCTCGTAACAATAAGTGGAATAGCTCAGTAAAAACAAGCTTTTAGAAATTATTTATTTATTTATTTGATAAACAGTAAGAACAGGATCCTTTTCTGCAAGTATGAAGAGAGAAATTGGAAGCTGTCTTGGAAACAGTGTGTTCCATCTGTCAACCTCGAGTTAAAAAAAAATGAGTCGCAGTTTTTCCTATCCTGTCTGTTAATGTCATTTATGACATGTAGAACTAATTATGTCCCTGTGTATTAAATGCTTGCCCAAATGCATTCAAGAGAAGTAGCAGGATTTAGTCATTGAGACAGCTTTGCTCAGACCTCATTTTGCTGATATGTGCCCTACCAATAGGTGTTGTTTGCCTTTCTATTTTTAAACAATATCAGGTAGAAGAAGATTGTCAGTACAGTTGGATATATAGACAGCCAGGTCAATTTATTCAGAATACTGTGTCTTTATTAATGGCTGTTCTTAATTTAAGAACACTTTTTTTATTTTGTCAACTGGGACCAGGTGTAAACATAGCTACTGTATACTACAAGATCTCACAATTCCTAGACTTTTTTTTGGCAACCTTTGCTGCAATTGTTGCTTTTTTTTCCAGGCGCTATCAAGGCAATCTTCTCAGAAAAATAGACCAAGACCATGCCAGATGAAGAGGTAATAAAGAGGTGCTGCTTAACACCTCACAACAGCATGAACACGTTGGAGTTCAATAGCAGATAGAAGAAGCATAAGAAAGGCAGCTACGTCAATTTAATCAGTTTTTGAGACATAATCTATTTCCACATCACATATATAAAGTAATATGCCTACATGAAAAGAAGCCAATTAAAAAAAAAATTATGATTGTTGCATAGTTACATACCACAGTAGATGAGCTTGAAAAAAGCCATACCTGTATGTCCATCAACTTCAACATATGCTAAATTTAGACGACAGATACATATTATATATTTGCATTTAGAGTAGTTTGATCCAGAGGAAGGCAAACAAAAAACCCCAGTGAAACATTGTGACAGGCAAGGGTAACCAGGCTTCATAATAAAGGTTAAGACGTCTGGTTGCCCTTGGGTCCTATGGGTACCTGGCAGCTATCTAGCACCTCTAAGCCAGGGGCCAGGTATCTTCACATGAAAAGTTAAGGTGTCCCTGATTTTTCCACTTTCCATGTTCCTGTTGTCCCAGACTCATGGAACTTGCTGTGTGTAAGTTTTAGGTGGGTTATTGGGGTAAGAATACAATTATTTTGTTTGCAGGAATTCTGGGGCCGGAGCTATTGGTAGTACCTTAATTCTACCCGGCGAGCAGGCATGATTTGCAGTGGCTTTCCAGCATTCCCCAAACTCGTGGTTTTCGAGCCCCGATATCTAGGTCCTAAGTCCCTTACAGTCATGAGTCTCCTCAAGGTCCCCCATGTATTAAAATATGTTTTCCAATGTTTGACACATTTATTATAAGGCTCTATGCAGTCTGCCAGGGCATCTAGTTAACGTGCTAGCAAGTCTGCATAGAGTCCGTAGTTCAAAGGGGAGAAGATGTCCAGAGGTGTGAAAACGTTTGGTGGGCGAGGAAAGGCAAATTTTCAGGTACGGACTAAAAAGGGCACCCCGTGGGGACACCTTTTGTAGTTGCCAGACTTTGTGGAGCCGGCCCCACAGGTGACAATGAGTTAGCCAGAGAGAATGCAGCCATAGAGTCTTCTCACCTTGACCAAAATATTTTTTCCCGCTCACCCGGCTTTTCGAGCCAGCTTGGCACGCCTACTCCTCTGACCTCAGCCGAGGGACGAGCCCCTCTTCCTATTGGCTGGCCAGGAGGAATTCCCATGTTCCGATTGGCTGCTCCTTCCCCCTCCGTTCTGGGGATAGCCCGGCGGAGTGTATGTAAGGTGCTGACCAAGAGAGCAAGAGTGCGCAACCAATGACTTGAGTCGATGAAACTAGGGCGGGCTTTTCAAAGTTGCTCTGTTCAAAATAGCAGAGCAACTGGCTTCGTTTTGAAGCCTGATAAGTTTGCCTCGCAAAAGACTAAGTCAGACGCGAGGACCAAGTTCTCATTTTAGAACATAGTGGTCACGGATGGGAACTGAAGCCGAAAAGAGGACCAGGAGAACCGGGTGTATATCCCGGTCAGGGTGAGCTCACCCAAGTGGGCGCCCTGCACCTAGGAAAGCCTAGATTTTTTTCCCCCAGACCCCCAGTAAGTGTATTTTGAACTGTTTCTTGTGTATCTCTTCTTGTTGTACGTGGGTTTCCCAAAATAAACACAATTTATTTTACTATCTTGTTTTGCCTAATGAATGATTCCAGTATTATATAAATGGTGTAAAAAGTACCTGGTCTCCCGTGACAAACATTATCCAATGATGTCTCATAAGGGGGGGGGGGATACATTCCTTCATGACTCTAATAATTGCACCCCAATGTCTGCGTGGATCTTTCCCATGTTTACTTATTTGGTATATCCATGTACACCTTTCCTTTGTAAAAAAAAAAATGTCCATCCCTTGACTTTTCCTACCTATCAAAGAAAGTGAAGGGCAGAGCATGTGCAGGTCAATACTATGTGTCTTTATTCTATATATTTTCAAAGCAGTCACCTGGGTAATTTTTGGGTAAAAAAAATCTAGAAATAGAATTACCCCATCAGGAGAAGAGAGTACTGTATAAAATATGGTGGATTCTGATTTCTCCAGCTAGCAAAGGATGCTGGGAAGTCTTTAACATTTAAAGGCAGAGAGCAGCTGTGATTAATTAATTAGCCTGGGACTTGGATTGCTACTCCCCCACATGATAAATGCAGGCTATAGAATTTTTATTGTCAAAGAAAAGTCATATTGATAGCAGAAAAGAACCACTTGGTCCATCTAGTCTGCCTATTTTCATGCTAGTTTCAAAATCTCATACCCTGTGCAGGAGATGTGTGCAGAGATGACAAAAGAAGACTGCTTTTGAAAAACAAATTTAACTTTTATTTCTTTCAAAGCTTTAACAACAGCATATAAGGATAAAACGAAATAAACATAACTATCTCCGAAAGGAGCTCCGACTAACATCAGACCTTTAGTCCCTATCTGTGAGTCTGAGGGCTAAGCCCCTTACTTACAATAAATCAGAGTTCAGTGTGGGTAAAGTTTACTGTACATTCTGGGCCCCGGCTTCCTCCTGCCGGTAAAGGATTGGAAAGTCCAAGGCACAGGTATCCTCCAGAGCAGCCCAGGGGGTCTGACTGTTGTGCAGCGTGGTCCCTCGTGCGGTCCTGGTGCAATCAGCTTCCTTGGTCAGAGAGAGCTGTTCAGTCACTATTGCAGGGCCTTTAAAGTCTGCTAATCAAGCAGCCGAAAAGATTAATTAAGGCACACTGCTTTAGAATGAACCTTTTCAGTGCTATATCAGGCTATGTAAACAGGTTTCCTGTCTCATTATCTGACAGGGGATCCACCCTGTTACACTCTGTTTGATCCTTTGTCTTTCTTTCTTCTTTCTTTTCTTATGGCTATCCCAAACATTTTTTAAATTCCCTTACTGTATTAGCTTCTATTTCAACTGTTCCATGAATCCACCACCTTTTTGGTGCAGAAGTACTTCCACACCGTTACCCTTAATCTGCCATCCTCCAGCTGCAGAGCATGACCTCTTGATAGAAAACATGGGCTCTTGATTCAAAACAAGGGGACCCACTTAGAGTTGGCTAATGACAGTGGAGTCGTAGCATAAACTCATTGCACAGGCAACATATGGTGGTTTGCACCTGGTAAAAATAAGATCCTGATTTATAAAAATAAGCGCAAAACACTATACCGTGTATGCAGTGAAGCAAAACGGGTCACTGACGAATAATTGTAAATTAGCTCACCATGGGCACCCACATGTTAAATTACACCTGACTTATATTGGCGGCCAATTAAGAGTTGTACTAATGGCTGTTTTTAATTTAAGAACACTTTTTAGTTATGTGCCAACAGGAATCATGTGCCAACTGAGCTACACTATAAGAACGCACCATTGACAGCACTTAGGGCCTCATGCAGTAAGCGTTGATAAGGGAAATATGGCCATGTTATAGCCAAAATTGGGTTTGAGATTCAGTAAGCGCCGATAAGTGCTTCATATCGCCAGGTTTCGGAGCCGATAATTTGGTTATGGCCAGTCGCCTGCCGATAAGCCTGTTTTCGACACTGATCGCCACTTTTTTAAATCGGCTGGATTCAACAACAAAAAAACAGCTTATCGGGGCTGATCGGCACTACGAAATTGAGATGTTATGGCCGATTTCTCCCGCCAACTAAAGTTGGCAGTTTGGACGGGAGAACGATCGCTAAGGCTGCCGGAACGGCACTTAGAAAAAAAACATCTTCTGTACATCAATGGAAGTCAATGGAGCGGGGACGTATAACAGTATAGTACTGTTTACGTTTCATTGCTCACAATACAAGGGGGATTTGCATTACAGTGTGGGGGCATTCCCTGCATTGTGTCACAGCTGATGTGTCTTATTTGCATAACATTCTACTTTTACATGTTTTCAGCATTTGCGGGTCACATTACTCATCATGTGATGATGTGCCAAGGGAAAATACTATACTACACTCTTAAAGGAGAACCTCACATCATATCACACATTTTACTCAACTCAGCGACAATTATTTACATGATGTCACACATGTCACACATGTCACACATACACAGTATATTCATCTTCCTTTACATTACACAATGCTTGTAATGTGACACGCATCTTTAAACGTTCATGTACATCTGTATTCTCATGTTTACATATACTTTTGGGTCCTCCCTATTTTCATGACGTCACTTATTGGACGCTCAATCACATTGCATGTTTACATTGTAACCGTTGCATTACAAGCACTTCAACCTAACTTATACACACATGTACAGTAATTCATCATTGGGACACCTTGTAAACTCATTCTATACCAACTATCCTCCTTACACAAATGCATGCATATGCACACGACTATTCATTGTTGCCAACATGTCACAATAACATGGATAATTACACATGTTACACAAAACTTTTCCCACGTCAATCTCAGCCTTTTTGTCTCATTACATGACTGACTCTTGCGTTCACAAGTGTTACATGCATTGCACATGCAACTATTTATTTGCAAGCAATCTTTGTACAAAGCTTCACGTCACATCATTGCCAAATATCATCATTCCCTGCAGAATACACACAACAAATACTTAGAACAACAAGTGCACACAGCTTGCCACAGAAGTACTTTATTATGTTAATGTAACACCTTGCATTTTACTATGTCACCTGACATCATCACATACCTATTTAAAGGACGCACATTACCTGCTCATTCACAGCTACTCATTTCAAAATGTTGCGAATGTTTAGGAGACGCAGGAACATTCTTTTCTATGACATGCTTGATGATCAAGAGAATCATATAGGGCAAGGTAGGGACACACCGAGGGACAGTGACAGTGACGCGGATACGACAGGGACAGGGAGAGGGACAGGCCGAGGGACAGGTAGAGGGACAGGAGATCAGAGGAGAAGACAGAGGAGACAACTTGTGCCTCGTCCGCGTCTGTACAGGGAGAGAACCCTGTTAGATGGGATGAGTGAGGAGGAGATTGTAAGTCGCTATCGTTTGAGTTCAGCAGCAATCTTAGCTCTTTATGAGGAGATAAGGGGGGATTTAGATTTTTTCACAGCCAGAGGTCGTGCAGTCCCTGGGCTTGTTAAAATGCTGTGCTCATTACATTATCTTGCTTCCGCGTCATACCAGACAACTGTGGGCATAGTGGGCGGGGTCTCGCAATCTACATTCTCGCGGGCCTTGACCCAGTTTCTCTATGCACTCAATAGACGCGCTAGGAATTATATTCATTTTCCTACAGAGGCAACAGAGTGGCTGGAAGTCAGGACTGGCTTTTATAATATAGCAGGGATACCATCTGTGCTGGGTGCAATCGATTGCACACATGTTGCTTTGATTGCACCTAGTCAGAGTGAGCATGTGTACCGCAATCGGAAGCACTACCATTCACTCAATGTACAGGTGGTATGTGATGCCACGATGAGGATAATGCATGTGGTACCCAAGTTCCCTGGTTCCAGTCACGATTCCTCTATCCTGAGGAACTCTTCAGTCTTCCATGCGTTCGAAGAGGGACATTTTGAACCTGGTTGGCTGCTGGGTGAGTACATATTTACATGTTCTAACACAAAACACATGTTGATTTAGGAATGTTGGCATTGTACAATTTGATCACTAATGTCAGCTTATGTGTGCTCCATTCATTATAGGTGACTCAGGATACGGAATTAGGCCGTGGCTCTTGACTCCGGTGCTAAACCCTCAAACTGAAGCAGAGGACAGGTACAATGCAGCCCATATATCTACAAGATCTGTTATAGAGAGGACATTTGGCCTACTCAAGACCAGGTTTAGGTGTCTGGACAGAACTGGTGGGGCTCTTCTATACAAGCCTCAAAAAGTGTCTGATATTATCCTTGCCTGTTGCATTTTGCACAATGTTGCACTCAGGCACAATGTACAGTCAGACCTAGCTGAGGCTTTGGTAGACGAGCATCCCACCCATGTAGCTGCTGAAAATGAACAAACAGCCAGTGGTGGCCAGACACGACAGAATCTCATCAATTCATTTTTTTCTTGTAAGTACAAACTCATATGTTCCTAGTACTACTTTTATAGTTTAATTATGTTATATTAACAATAATGTTTCTTTATATAACCTTCTGTTAGGACACAGATGAATATGGGTTGCACACCTTTCTTTTCTCTGCTGTGTGCACAAAGGGATGTGGCACCGGTATGTTATTGTTGCACAGGTTATATAATCCCTCTTCAATTGTACTTTAGTTGTGTGTATGTGAATACAACTTGGGTAACAAAGCAATAATATTTTAGCATTGTGTTATTCCTTATGCTAAGACAAAACACATATTATGCCCATAATCATTCATGCTTCTAGTATGCTTACATACAATGTTATTGGTGCAGTGTAACATGTACATCCATATGATGTGTACACCAGGCTGATTTACATTTTGAATGTCATGAAATATACATGGTGTTGTACATTTAACACCAAATACACACTTTGCTGTGTTGTTTACGGTACTGAAGATGGCATGTCAATGTTTGCAATTTATATATTGTTCCTTTGCATTATAGGTATATCTCCAGTATGACTGATCATGGTATGTATATTTGCTGACATCTCTCATAAGATGTGGCTACCTCAATCTTCCTATAATTATTGGAACTAAAAACCCAACATATTGGTTTAAACACAAATGTTACATATATGTACTTTCTGTATCATGTATATGCATTTAGCTACTCTTGAGCTTTCATGTGCATTGTATTACAAAATGATTACTCACATTTCATCACATTTTATGTATGTTTCCTTATAATTTCCATTAATGTAATATAGAGGTGGTTGGAGAAAAGGGGATAACTGTACTTATTTGTTTACTTACGGGAGCACATTCATCACTAGCATAGACACACGTTTTAAGACAACTGTTTGTGTCTCTATCAATTGGTGTAGGATCCATGTATAACACCGACAAATGATAACACCAGCTTTATTATGGTAGCTTATATCATCATATTGACTATACTATGTATTTCTAAACGATTAATAAACACAGTAAACTATAGTTAGTTAGGTTAATGAAATATACACAGAAACGTACTTCATAACATGATGGTGATGTCATATTCAGAACATCATGCATTGGAGGGGACCATAACATCTGGCCAGTAACATTATTTGCTACAGTCCCAAACCATTTTATCTACATACCCATGTAACAAGAGATTTTAAAAATAAATGGCTACTTGGTTGTAAGTGTCCTTTACATTGGGAGAAGGAGTGGCTCAGTGAGTAAAGACACACACTGGCACTGATAGTTTGAAGCAGGGGAGTCTGGTTCAATTCCCGGTGTGGGCTCCTTGTGACCTTGGCCAAGTCACTTTATCTCCCTGTGCCTCATGCGGCAAAAAAACATTTGTACGTTCCACGGGCCAGGGACCTCAGGCTGAAACATGTGTCTGTAAATCGCTGCGTACAACTAGCAGCCCTATACATGAACATGCTCATATTATTATTATTATTGTTACATAGTTTCGACAGTCATACGTTCCATTACATATTATAATACACAAATGTGTTAGCAGAGTGGGAATGGTTGTTATATATAAAACACACCATGTCATAAAATGTTAGTAGTCATTAAAGAACACTCAATAAAAATTCATGAGGCACTCTTTTGCAACATCATTATGTTAATTAAGTGTTTATGCAATATAGGCATAAGGGTATCACATTTTTAATTGTTTGTTAATAAGCGCTGCAAGCAATATAAAATTAGTTCCATATGTAGTATAGTAGTCGGTGGCTCCTCCTCACAATCATCTCATATAAAGGTAGACTCTTCTGAAATCATACATTGATCCGATTGTATCTTCCCCGACATCTCTGAAATACAGCAAACACATGATGGTCAAAGATGGCACCTTACTAGATATGCATCCGTGACAACGCGTTACGCAGCTCTATATGATTGTGTAGATACACACGTCAGTCACTTATATGTTAGAAGTAAAACTGTTCATCAGTATGTAATGTTTCTTTAAATTTGTAGCAGGCATAACTATGTATAAGAAGTGAACGTTGCCTGTATACTGAAAGATGTGCGCGCACATCTTTGTGTGCGCACGCACTTCACGCTTGGCTCCACTAACTGTTAGCGCATGCGCAAAACAAAGCGTACGTTGTGCGTTCAATACATGTTGAAAATACCAGTAAACATAACATCTTTATTTCAAATACAATGAAGACGAAACTACATTCGTTCTAAACGAGTACATCTGTATTCTTTTTAAACAGACGTGTTTGAACAGAAAGCACGGCCGATAACACAATGCACAAATGCAATACGTGTGACGTCATGTTAAGCCAGCGTGAAACGCACGCTAACACTCCTCCCACTCAATTAACATTCGGCTAACGCCCAGGGTACGCCTACAAACACTGAGCCGCACGCATCACACACTGCAGTTACCGTTACTATAACAAAACATGACAGCCAATAGGCTTTGAGGCGCGCACGTCGCTTGGGGGCGGGACTTACATCACTAATCCTTTTTAAGGACGCCTTGGCCCATGACAAGGGTCCCACGTCATACGTGGTGGACCCGGTTTTCAATGTTGTAGATGTTGCATGATAACAAAACAGGTATGTGTTAGAGTAATGGTAAAATGTTGCTAATATGTTTAAAGGGATAGGAAAGTACGTATATTTATTCCGTCAGCAATGTGTACTACTCTTTCAGGTCCTACTATATTGTATTAGGAAACAATTTGTTTGTGATCGCTACATGTTATGCAGTCTGCAATGTTACGCTGTATCCACGCATTGAAAGTGAAAATGGTGGTTACAAAAAAAAAAAAAATTTAAACGCAGAGTCAACGCATAACGATTGTTATATTTACCATTCTTCTAGAATTAACTCTTCGCCTGGCTGCAACTGGTCGCTCCAGAAATGCAAGCCATTTTCATCCACGCTTAACCCAACCGCTGAATCCAGTATGGCACATATCTCCTCCAGGATGCGCTCATAGGAATCGCCACTGCTTTCTTCAAATAATTGGTCGGGAGGTAGGTTCATTTCTTCCGGTTCCCATTCCAATGCAATTTCAGCTGAAAGGCTTGGTACATAATCATAGTACTTTTGTTCTTGTACAATGTGGGTTTCAGGAATGGAGGCTGCAGATATTGCAGCACGTATCGATTCAAACGGATCAGTAGTAGCGGATACATTGCTATTGCCATTAGGAATAAATATGCCTTTCACGACAATATAAGTGCCGTCTTTCAGGAGAAATTGTTTTTCCGGGGCAATCTTCCAGAAACCATAGGTGTGTTGTAGCTTATCCTGGTCACGTTCAAAAAAGTCATTACTTGATAAAGTGAATCTTATTGAGGAATTAAAATTCCGTGCATGCTTACGGTCTTGGTAATAAGGATATTTTGCTCGAATGAAATCATCGATTTGGCGTGTGCTTGCTTTCTGTCCGCGACTGCTCAAGATGGCTTCACAGATCATGTACTTATACCCTAAAAGGGGATTAATATTGTTAACGAATTCATCAGCCATGTCTGAGTAGCACAAAAGCTGTGTGCAGGTCTGTGTTATTTGCTCATCAAAATGAATGTGCTGAATGGCTAACAAACTCCTGTTTTTCCTTGTCAAGGTCAACAAAAGTAACTACTTTGACTCCTTATTTCAAACGCCAATTGGATTTGTTTGTCTAATTGAGTTAACAGTTGTGGTTCGTGATATGGGACTGTGGGAGAAACATTTCTCCTTCTTTTATCTCGTTTGTGAAAAACATCCCTAGACTGTGAATGCGTTCACATAGTGTTTTGTTGAAAACTAACAAAGACCAGTGTGTGAAAATATTTCTTAGCCAGGCATATCAGTAAAAACACACCTGCAAAAAGAAATGTTTTTTCCCCGCTTACATTTCTGTGTGTATGTGAAAGTCTGGTTAACTCCCTGTCTGCATGAGTTTAAATACGTGTGTATATATATATATATATATATATATATATATATATATATATATATATATATAAATATATCTCTTATAAAAATATATATATATTTATATATAATATTTTTTTTTTTTTTATATTGCAGGAGTACACACAACATTGATGGCATTAAGTATACCTTGTATGAAACCTATTTAAATGGTGAGAAACATGATTGAATGAAGTAATAAACATTTGTTTAAGCACAATACTGTTAGAGTCTCATACTTAGGATATTTCTCAAACATTAGGCCTGTATTATTAAAATAGTGTGCTTTCACAAGGAAGCATGAAGTGTATTAGTTTGTGTATACCAGTTTATATAGTACTATATATATATATATATATATATATATATATATATATATATATATATATATATATATATATATATACACATATATACATATATATACACACATATATATACACACATATATATACACACATATATATACACACATATATATACACACATATATATACACACATATATATACACACATATATATACACACATATATATATACATATATATATACATATATATATACATATATATATATATACACACTCACACACTCACACTCACACTCACACTCACTCAGTGTGTGTGTGTGTGTGTGTATATATATTATTATACATTCTGAGATGTTATAGAAACGAACACACAACTGATTAAAGGACAAAATTACAATGGCCAAGCAAGGCAAAGGTAAGTAATAATTTACACATAATCCTGCTGTACACGTACAAGAAAGATGTTTGCACTTACTTAGGTGTTTTAATAATTGCATGTGACTAATATGCATATGCAATTCTTACATCAATTAACACACCCAAATGCAATGTTTTGCTGCAAAGTCAATGGCAGCTTCTCTAAACTTAGCAACTGGCTCCTGGTGGACCATTACTGAACAGACGATTACAACATAAATATTTATAACACAATTAATTATGAGTGTTAACATTTCCAAAACTTCACGTGTACAAGAACATAGTTGAAAGTTTGGAAACAACACAGTCTTCAGCATACATACAATAGTAATTAGATAATCTGAAGTCAACAAAACAAGGCCAAACACATATTTTCTGAATTATAACATTTATTTTTTTTGTTCCTTTTGCGAGCGAGTAACAGGCCTGCTTGTTGTCTCTTGAATTTTCCTTTTTCTTTTGCCACCAACTTTAGGCACAACAGAGCCACTTTGAGTGGCCTCTGGCACTTCACGGGCAGGGCTTGTGGCCAGTGACTGTTCACCTACGGGGCTTGTGGCCAGTGACTCACCTACAGGGCTTGTGGCCAGTGACTCACCTACAGGGCTTTTGGGCAGTGATTCACCTACAGGGCTTTTGGGCAGCGATTCACCTACAGGGCTTTTGGGCAGCGACTCACCTACAGGGCTTTTGGGCAGCGATTCACCTACAGGGCTTTTGGGTAGTGACTGTTCACGGACAGGGCTTGTGCCCAGTGACACATGTGAGCAAGTTGGTAGACACTGCACAAGTGATGGTTGGTCTGTTTCATGTATGTCTTGTTTTGTTTTTGTCGCCTCCTTTGTCGGTGTCTGCTGCTGAATTTGTACAGATGGCAGCGGTAGGATGTCATCAGGAACCTGCACAGCAATGTCTGCTACTTGACCGGTAACATTTGGGCCTGGTGAATGAATATCAGATGAATGTGGTGAAAACTGACCTGCATGAACAGATCCTGGCTGGGAGGTGTTGAATTGTGGTACATTAGTCATTCTCCAGTAATTAGCTTGTGTTTGCTGAACAACTAATGCTTCGAATGAGGTGTTGATTTTTTGCAACTGTTTAGGCACTTCAATGAAGACTCTGTGGAGATGTGCCAATTGTGATACTGTTTCTTCCTGCAGTCCAATCATCCTTTCCAGCACTGTCATCATGTCTGAATGGCGACGATTTTCTGCGTCCACTATTTTTCCCTCTGAAGCTACAATTGCATCGTATGTGGAAGTTGATGGACGATTTGGCGGTACAACAGTTTCTATTGGCACCTCTTCATGGTCACATGATTGTATTTCAGTCTCTTCTGTGGCGTCATCCTCATCATACTCATCATCCTCATCACCATGATGTTCTAAAAAGAAATGTACACATTATTAAATGGCATGTTAATGTATGCTGTGTTACTATGTAATTGTACTGTGTCCTAAGTAACACCTAACATGTTAGCATACGTTTTATAACCTCATTAAAAACTACCTTGACTTACGAATAATGTTTGGACTCAGTATGAAATATGAATGAATGAAAAGTTGCTCTAAACTCAGAAGTCCTACATGATAATTAACATCACTAACACAATACATGTTGCCTTACACTTAATTTTCACTGACACTAAGTAATCCTATTTAAAGAAGATGTGCAAAACAAATAATGCACATGACAACATAACATATAGAAGAGCACATATTATATGGCCAGCAAATGATACACTCACCTTCTAGTAGTGTTGAGCTGGCTGACCCAGGTGAAGACACTTGTTCCATCTCAGGTGACACATGTCCTCCAGGGGCAACTATATATAACAATAACATAAGTTTTACATTTACATGTGTAAATATTGAACAAACAGTTATTGTATGTTCTGTATTTATGAGTATCTAACAGCATCATTTCCTTAACCCAAAATGTGTGTGTGAAAGTGAACATAAATAGTTGTAATAACAATGTACATGCCTGTGTACTTAGAACTTTTGAGTTCCCTAACATACAACATACTATGGTTCTGCAGTAATGCGTGAGGAAAAATACATTAAATTTGTACCTAAAAATCATATGTTGTGTAGTGATATCAGTATCATAATGTACATAACTATCATGAGATGACCATTCACAATGGTTATCATGAAGGTGGTCATATTGCAAAAAGTGTTGTTTTTGGTAGAGGATATGTGTGGTACATTAATCGAAGATGTGGCACACCTGAATGTGGCTGTGACTCAACAAGACAACACATGCAGTGTGTGATAATGTGTCTTTCATAGTAGTTCAACTATAGATATGAGTGAACTAATGTGTGACGTACGCTTTGATAAGTAATGAGTTGTTGGGGCATTTAGTAGCTAGAGTTAAGCTTTCAAATGAGTGTGATTAACTTCAGTTGTGCTATTCATGTTGTAAGAAAGGTATTCCCTTCCCCAAAAAGCCTAATCAGCCACACCTTTCAATGACTTGAAACAGGTGCAAATGGTGTGAACTAAGTTGACCGTGAAATGAGGCTGTAATTAGTGTGTGTGCTGAACCCCACCCCCTCTGTTGAAGTGTATGCTGTGATGAGATATTAATTGCAGCTGCTTTAACACAATGGTAGATGAGCTAAGTAGTCATCTGCAGTGTTTAAGTTATGAAAACAATGACATAACATATGATACGTGTGCCTCATTATGCTGTCTGTATATGACATAAAGCAAAAATGGACCTTTTCATAAGCAACTATAGATGTGTTAGTGCCAGTGATGTTTGTAGGCCGTTACATGCAATTTCTTTGATGCATGCTTAAAATAGGCAGTAATGTCATGTTTGTCGGAGTAAAATCAATAAAATACACAATAATATGATACATATTTCTGTTCTGTACCTGTAGCTACTAATAATTTCTCATGAACATGTGTTACACATGTGTACTACCCTGTTGTTCCCCATCTTCGCCCACCATCAATTGCTTCCACTGCAGCTATGCATTTTGGGAATTCACATGTAAATGAGCACGCAATGGCACGTGCTATATTAGTTACTGCTTTTAGTAGGACTACTACATATATGTCTATTTTGAGATATATATATACAGAATCAGACATATACATATATAGATGCAGGTATGCTTATATTGTGAAGACAGTATAAAAAGCAGTGTAAATATGCAAAATAACTGTAAGCAACGACACGCCTAGTACAGTAATATTTATCACCTGCTGGAAATTGTGACGGATAAATTCCAATGTCACGGTCACCAGCCAAGCCTTCCACGACGACGGTAAGTAATTTTGGCCGAAGCAGCTCCTCCAATGGAGTCAATATGAGACGTTGTGGTGTGGGCCCACCTCCAGTGCCAGTAGCATGCACGCGTTGGTCTTGTATTTTCTTTTTCAATTTGGACCTAATATCATCAAATCTTTTCCGACAATGATACTTGTCCCTGACACTATTCCCACAGGCATTGACACCAATGACTATTGTGTCCCACATTTCTTTTTTGCTTGCTGCACTTGTCCGCCCTTGAAAAACATATAAAAGATATGAGGTAAATGAATAATAATATAAGCACCAGTTTCCTACACTGCTAGCTGTTCCTAGAGATAGCAAACATGCTGTTTTATGTGTAATATGTGCAGCACATGAGCATTCACTACTAAACCTATACATGTAAGCAAGGTTGCATTCATATTGTATGCAGTTCTGGCAAATTGACCGCCTGTGTTTATTTGTCCTTGTAAGGCATGATAAAAAGCTGTGTTTCCACACTAATGAACATAGAAAGATATTGTGTACCCATATTTGCATATGAACAAAACTCAGATGACCTAGGATCACATGTATTTGAATAATAAATGTAAAGTTACACTTACCTACTAAATGTCCATAGAGACTGTCATAGTGCTCCAGAATGCCAGTGACAAGAGCCCTATTTTCCTGGTCATTGAAGCGAGGATTACGTGGCTTCTCCACACGTTTTTTCCGAGCAGGTTTAGGGTCAGAGCTTGGCTGGTGCTGACTGGACTCTCCTTCTTCCAATGGAAGAGCCTCCAAAAGCTGGCCACCAGCAAGCACGCCACCACCAGACACCCCATCAGCAACTGCGCCACCAGCAGCACTCCCAGCACCAGCACTCCCACTCCTAGCACCAGCACTCACACTCCTAGCACCAGCACTCCCACTCCTAGCACCAGCACTCCCACTCCTAGCACCAGCACTCACACTCCTAGCACCAGCACTCCCACTCCCAGCAACAGCACTCCCACTCCCAGCAACAGCACTCCCACTCCCAGCAACAGCACTCCCACTCCCAGCAACAGCACTCCCACTCCCAGCAACAGCACTCCCACTCCCAGCAACAGCACTCCCACTCCCAACAACAGCACTCCCACTCCCAACAACAGCACTCCCACTCCCAGCAACACCACTCGCAGCACCAGCACTCCCACTCCCAACAACAGCACTCCCACTCCCAGCAACACCACTCGGTGCACCAGCAACATCACTCCCCTGAACAGAACGTTCACTCCGACGCGTACTCCCACGAGTAGCACTCCCACTCCCACCAGCATCACTCTTCCCACGCTTTGCGGGCATACTTCCAGCACTCACAAAAAACAGACAAGAAATGTACAGGCAATCACACGACCCACTTCCACATATAAAACAAGACAAAGATGTAAACAAAACAACAAAGGACAAAGCTCACCCAATACACAACAAGTCTCTCAGTCAATATGCAAATCTTCAATCGTCCAGCTCTGTGCGTCTCTCTCTCTCTCTCACTCCCAACAACACAGAGAATGATTAGCAGTACACGTTGCCTTTAAATATGGCGCGCAATCAAAAACATGCTTGTTTCGCCTGATTCAGCAAGATTTGTGATTGTGCAACCTAACAGCACCCCGCCACGCACGCCGATACACCTGTGTGTGATCGGCTCATCATCGTGAGAGTGGGCGGATTTGTTTTCTGGTTGATTTTGAATGTATTCGGCACTTACTGCATACGGAGAGGGAAAAACGCCAATAACATGACTAATCGATAAGCTTGCCGATTTCACATAATCGTCGCTTACTGCATGAGGCCCTTAGTTTTTTAAGCCAGGGCTGCAATTGTTGAAATTTTGTGTACGCAGGCGTTACCTTCAGGCAAATAGACCAAGACCTTACAGAAGAAGAAAAAGAACTTATAGAGTTAGAGTTAATACAGTTGTGTGAAAAAGAAAGTACACCCTCTTTGAATTCTATGGTTTTACATATCAGAACATAATAACAATCATCTGTTCCTTAGCAGGTCTTAAAATTAGGTAAATACAACCTCAGATGAACAACAACACATGACATATTACACCGTGTCATGATTTATTTAACAAAAATAAAGCCAAAATGGAGAAGCCACGTGTGAAAAACTAAGTACACCTTATGATTCAATAGCTTGTAGAACCACCTTTAGCAGCAATAACTTGAAATAATCGTTTTCTGTATGACTTTATGACTTTATCAGTCTCTCACATCAAATACTGATCTAAAAGAGATATAGGGTGGTAGGGGATTCACAATCTCTTCCCTTCTTTTGGATAACTTTGTTAAACAGGATTACCTTCTAAAATATCACTATGTAGCCTATTTAGTGAATGCACTATTTCTCTACAAAATTGTTTGTAAAATGTGTGTGGATATCCACCTGGCGCCGGTGCCTTACCCAACTTTAATGATGTTACAGCAGATATCAGTTCCTCAGGGAATATGGGTTCATTAAGAACCAAAAGGTCTTATTTGACAACCTTCAGCATATTCAAATTTCCCCAAAACAATTTTTTACTATCTTCAATTGTAACCTTAGATTCATACTGTATAGCTTTTTATAGCATTTCTCAAAAACGTTTAAGAATTGTGAAGTTTTAATACTGTATGTCAATTACCCTCTGCATCTTTTATTGCAGATATAATTGTAGAAAGAAAAGACGGCTTGATAATCTTAGTTCAAAGTTTATTAGATTTATTTCCGAATTTAGAATATTTCAATTTGGTCAAAGATTTAATTGTCTCAATTTTTATAAATTATCCAGGAATTTAAATGGGAGAAGGATGTCCTACGGGTTTCCTGTTGTCATGTGGGGCCGAAGTCCCCTCCAGGGGACAGGCTAGGAGGCGAGTAGCAATAGTCAGGACACATGCAGAGGTCAGGGCTGGCAGCAAGTATAGTAGGTAGCAATGGTTATTAAATAGTCAGAGATGGTCAATAAACAGGCAGTTATCACGGCTGGAGAGAGGCAAGCAAAGTGAGAACCGAAAGGGTCTGGTACACCGCAACAGCAAAGGCATGAAGAGGCAGCGAGTTTGTCTACAGGGAAGAACCACAATAAACAGCCACAGGAAGCAGGAATGGGAGGTCTGAAAAAGGCCTGGCTGAGGCTAAGAAACAGGTGAGGCTGATAATGCAATTAGCCTCTTAGGCTTAGTCCATAGACACTTTGCCCGTGCGGAGGCACGCTGAAGCTGAGGGAAAGCGGTGCTTTCCCTGGCCTTAGAGCGTGCGCCGTCTGTGGGCGTGTCTGGGGGGCGGGCCAGTGACGTCACGGAGCTGGTTCGCCCTCATTGGGTGAACCGCTCACGTAACCGGCCCTACGCTCCCGTGAGCGCTGAAACTAAAGATTTCTTAAGACACACGCTTCCTCAAGCGTGCGGAAGCGTGCGCGAGCCCAGCTAAAGCCGCTCTCATTGCGACTGCAGGGGCTCACTGGTAAGCATGCGCGCGCCTCAGCACGGATCAGTGCCGCTCCCTGCACCATGTCCGAGGCCTTAGAAAGTTTTCTGCTGGGAATAGCAGCAGTACAATAGCACAACAGCAGTCCCGGTGGCAGACTGGGAGAACTCCAGCCTGGGAAGGAAAGACTCACCAAGGACACTCCTGACACGTGATGTTAATTCTCTATATACAGTACTTGTATTATTCATGACGAAGGGATTGAGGCCAATAACATATATTTTTTAATTGTGATGGAAACCTTACTTGCAAACTGAATGATTTTGTAATTGAAGGTATTTGTTTTATATTTACAATTATTTTTACTTTAAATATTTTTTTTTTCCATACAAATGTGGCACAGCCATGGGCACAAAGTTTGCTCAAACTTATGCCAATTTCACTGTGAGCACCTTTTGATTTGGAACAATAATCTTTTTAAAATATTTTATTATATTATGTAGATTTACTGTTTTAATTCCATGTAGGGATGGTGACACCCCGATTTTTCTTAAATCTAGAATGTAACAGATACTTGGAAGCCTCAAGCAGTCACCACATTAAATAGATTCAAAATATTCCTATTGGCCAATTTCAGAGGGTACGAAGGAACTGCTCCAGAAAAAGTGATTTAATCTGTGATTCACACATTTTAAAATAACTTTTTATTAAAAGGAACTTTAAGACTGTCCTAATTGATTCTACTTTTAATAGAGCAGATGGTTTAAAAAGAGAGATTCTTCTCAGCAACCAAAAGTTTAAGGGGCTTATTCTATATCCACAAACAAACACAGATGTCTCTTGCCCAAATTGAATGCACTCAGTCACTCACACTAGGTAATGGAATATATATACAGGATATGAATAATCATATAGGTAGGAGCATATAATATAGATACTCTATTGCAGGCCCTCGAGGACTGGAGTTGTGCAGGTCTGCTCTATTGCAAGAGTTACCCCAGAGTAACAAAGCAACAGGAATTAAGGCTTAAAAAAATAGTTTTTTTATTAATATAAAACATATATAAAATATATGGGGTAATATAAATGAAACCTAAAAGCAGCAACAACGCTGGTGAGCAGTTCAACAAGGAATTAACCAAAAGTCGGTATAGTAACAAATTTGTGAGAGGCGAGACAGAACTTATGCAGAGGTAACCAGACTAATAATACTAGAGCCCCATGGTAGGTAATATATTGGTCTGTGTAAAGAGCTTCAAAACATTGAACAAAACTCCACTGATTATTTATACAAGAAATATTGAGACAATGCATGTTAAAATATTTGCTGGATGGGCCACATATATTATTTACACAGTTCTACCCATTTAAATGATTAATGAATGAGCCTGAACTACTCTATTTGTAGTCATTTCAACAATCGACTTTAATATCAGTTCTGACAGAAATCCAAAGGTAGTTTTGTTCATGGTTACGTTTCAATATAGACCTCTTCAGTGTTACACTGAAAAGATTAATGACAATGTGCATGACAATCACACCATAGCACTGATGAAATGCAGTTTTATGATTATTACTTTTCATTTTTACTTTCTGGTAACTGCTGTTTCACCGGACTTGAAATATTAATGCACTTTAAGCAATGACAAAATGCCAGTACTTTTCATTTGTGGAAATTTCCTTAAATACTCAGTTGACAAATTGATCTAATTTTCTGCACTATAGATTTCCCATAGTTGTGTAGAATTTTGTGGTAAGCCAGCTTTCAAATTTAATTATGAATGATTATTTCTAATAAATAATTAAATTGATCAGTGCAATAGGAAGGTGTGAGATCATCTACTTGTAAAAAGGGAACGGCAGGTAAGACAAAAAACCTATAACTGAGAATGATCACTGACAGCATGTCTCAGTATTATGGACATTCAAGTTGTAGTAGCTACTAACTTGACCAATACCACAGTAATAAAAAATGTTGGTAGGGCGATTTGTGTAGCATTGTATTACCGCACTATTAGTATCAGCCCTGCCAATGCAGTGATACTGAGTCACAAGACATTTCCTTTCTCCTCCATCACTGTATCCCTGCTTTAGAATAGGAAAATGCTTGTCTTTCACTCTGTTTATGTCAGTTTGTATGCCACTGTCAAAGTGTGTGTGGCATCATCAACATAGTACAGTAGCTCCGAAGTGTGACAAACTGCTTCCATAGAGCACTTTAGAAGTGGATTGGCATACTTTGCTATTCTGCAAGCCCATATCACGCCCACACCACGTCTAAACTCCTTTTTTAGAAGTGGTTTCATTCTTGCTCTGACAATGCGATCGGTTTGTCAAGAAAGCCTCAAACTCGCATTCTTTGCCTAAAACTGCTATTCTAGTAGCTCAGTTAACCGCTTCTTAAAACACCATCTAAAGGGTGGCGAGATTGGTATTGCAAGTTAAATCCAGAGCCTCAAATATGGGTTTGGTTGAGAGAGTAAAACCCATAAATCAGACTGGGTATGCAGGCAGCACCACCTCTGGTTATTCTGCTTCTAGAGCAAGTACAAACCGGGCAGATTGGCTGTTAGACCAGGCGGTTTGACAATTTTTTAGAAGCGTTTAGAAGAAGTGATTTCAATAAATAATACCGTTTTTTTCTCACATTTCATTCTGCTTCTTGTGAACATGCCAAATTGTGTAGATTGGCAATAATAACTTTAGACCTGTCAGAATACGCCCGAATGTCAGCAGCAGTCACCTCTGGAGTGGAATCCCAACAGCCCATATATGAAACTAATCATGATCATTATGAGATAAGCCAAAGATAAAAACAATGTGGTTTATATATAAAACCTGTTTTTATAGGGATTTTATTTAACTTAATTTGCTCAGAAATTAAGATGGTGCATCCGTAATTGAATGATATCAATAGGGGTGAAACAAAATACTAAGAAATACAATTTATCAAAACACCACTAGGCATATTCAGTAAAAAAAACAATCTAGATGAAAACAGAAGGATTTATTGCTTTGATAAATATATAAAACTACATTTATTTAAAGAGGAATTAATTAATAATGCGATTGTAAAAGCTAAAAGTATAAATAGACATACCTTAGTTAACCAGAATTCACGAACGCAAATAAAGTAGTTGTAGAAAGATACAGAGCACAGCAGAAAAATTGGCCACAAAATAGCCAGAAATTAATCAGCATAGGATAAGTAATCCAGGGCAACTCCAATAATACAAAGATAAATTTATTGCAAGCTCAATAGGGTGGATGGACCAGATGAAATGCACCTACGCATTTCGTGCCTGAGCACTTTATCAAGGTGTAAGGTACAGCAGGTAGCATACAAACTTATACATACCAGTTCACGCCAAACAGTTCTAGGAGTGACATCATCGGCATGCGTGACTCAATCCTGAGTCGTGCTGACGTGAAGTCCAACCCCATTGGCTGAATGGATCATGTGATCGTATTATTCAATACAAAAAACTTTAATGAGGTGTGACATAGTCCAAAGATGTTAGGCAGCTTTCTGCCCCATTTTAGAGCAGAAAGTGCAGGAATAGTTACAAATGATCCGTTCCACAGCTTCCCATTACCTCAGGCAGCTGGATGGAAAATCCAGACCACAGATTACAATGGCTCTAGTTCTCCCTCACCTGCTCTTCTAATCACATGCACAGGTATTTAGAGCAGAGAGGTTTTGCATTTCACTCTCTCTCCTTGGAGCCTGGGGGCTGGGGGTGTCGCTACTCTCCTGCATCCAGTATCGAGGTTGACGGCCTCTCCACGTATGACAGTACCAGAGGATTTGCCTGGACTCCACGAACAGATAAGACAAAACAAATGGTTACTGCTGTTGCTAAAAGACTGTGCTGTATCTTGTGTCCCTAAATGAGAGAGCATTGTTTTAAGCTGGGGAACCAGTTTAGTTGGCCAGCAGCTGTTAGAGAGACTGATTCTGATGTGTAGTTAGATCCCTGAAAGGGATAGGATTTGCTTATATGATTTTGGTTTTATTTCTTGAAATAACAGTGTGGGAAATATTGTAACACTGAAATGTGTGAACTGCTGAATGAAAGTATCTGAGTACCTCTAACCTACACATGTTAAAGCTGCAGTACCTTACTTGGATGAAAATAAAGCAGGCAGAAGCCTGAGTTAAGCAGCATAATACTTTGCATGATCCTGTTTGTTGTATAATTAACCCTAGAAGACTGTGTCGGGAAGAACCCAGACAGACGTCAGCACTACAAAAGAGGGGCGTTTGTCACATATGGTGGAGAATGCGGGTCGACACTAAAAAGTCTGTGGGTTTGCAAATAAATGCGGGGGTTTAAAATGGCCGCCGAGCTGAACTAAAGTACAGATGCTATGAGTGAAGTCTGTCCCAATGTGTATATCAGTTGTGCTTCTAGCATACACAGAGAATGTGCGAAGTGTGGATGCAATAGCACCCTGAACCCAAACAGAAAACCAAAATGTTTTGCTGAAGAAGAAAAAAAAAAAAAAAAAATTGCATCTAGCAAGTGCTGTTTGTAAAGCTAATGCATTTTGCTGAAGTGAGTGAATTTGCAGCTAGCAAGTGCTGTATGCAAGTTGCTGAAGTGAGTGAAATTGCAGCTAGCAAATTGTTCCTCCCGGGTTTCTAAAATGGCCGACGTGAAATGTTTGTTTTGTAATGTACATAATCATGAAAAACAGTGTCCCTTCAGGCCATACGATGATGATGATGATGATGATGACGACTCGTATGTGGCCCCTGGAGGAGAGCCGTACCCACAGATGAATTTAGTATGCTGGGCCTGTCATAAAGTAGGTCACATGGAAGATGTGTGCCCCAAAATTTTCAAAGACAAACAGCTGCAAAAGCAAGCAACGCCCTATGTGTGCAAGCAAGATGTGGAAGCTGATACCAGTGAGCGTGTGCCCAGTACCACTGATATCTCTGGAGCTAATAAAGCAAAAAGAAAGAAGAAAAAGAAAACTGTCCCTCAAGTCACAGGGGAAGTGACCGAGCCACTTGAACCTGCGCTGTCAGGACATGCGTCAGAAAGGCGCCGAGATGTGCTGCAGACCGGAGTGATCGGCAGAATTGTTACGGGAACAGTGGCAAAGGAAAAGGAGGAGCAAAGGGAAGCTGAATCCTTGAACCAGGATAAAGAGGCTTTGGTTTCTGCACTCCAAGCTGCCCGCCATAATTATGAAGTCCTGTGGCAGGATTTGGTGAAGGAGCGAGAATGTTGGAAGAAGGAGCAAGAATCTAACAATAAGGTGCGAGAAGCGAACGCCGAGTTACAGAGGTGTATACTTCCAGCTTTACAAGAGCACGAGGCTTTGAAGAAAACAGAGTCTCTCTTACGGAGTGAGCTGGAAGAGGTGACGACTAGTCTGGAAAAGGCCAACACCGTAATTGTCACCATGGATGAAAAACAGATTAAGTCTGACAAATTGATTGCTATCCTAAAACAGAAATACGGGAAGGCTCTACAAGAGGTTCATGCGCTCAGCACAGAGGTGCAACACTTGCGCCTGGAGGGCCACGGTCTGAACACAGAGCTGGGAATGTTGAAGCAAACCCATGAGATTGCCCTAAGTGAGTTAGAGACTATAAAGCAAGAAAATGAGAGTCTGAAATTGGAAAATTCAGATTTGACTGACCAAGCAGAAAAAATAAAGAAACAGTTGACTCAGGAAAAATTAGAAGTGCAGGAAGTACTGATGCACACTCAGAGCCAGCACCAGGAAAAAATGGACGCTCTGAGAACAGAATTGCGAGATGTATGCACAAAACAGAATTCTCTCGTGGAGGAACTTAACATTTTGAAAAAGGAGAAAAGCATTAGAATAATTCAGAAGCACTGCAAAGCTCTTATCCAAGGAAGAAGGGAAAGAGAAAATTATCAGCGTAAACGCGCCGCAACTATCATCCTACAGGCTGCCTACAGAGGGATGAAAATTCGTGTGTTCAATCACCGGAATAAAGCAGCCTGTGTTCTTCAATCATTCTACCGTGCCCGCATGGTACGAAACAGGTTCCTCATTATGAAAGGAGCAACTATAAAAATCCAGTCTCTGACTAGGATGACACAGAACAGGATTCGCTATCAAACCCTGAGAAATGCGTCACTGGTTATCCAGCGGTACTTCCGCCTGAATAAATGTAGACCTCAGGAAAGAGAGGTCCAAGACTACATGCCTGCCGGCTGCAAAGGTAAAATGCCACAGGGTACAGCCAGAGTTAGTGAGAGCCCCATCAAGGTGAAGGTGCTCCAGGTAATCAGTGCTTCATCTTCTAAATACCATATAATTGCCCCAAAGGAAAAATCCCAAATCTCTGTGAGTGATGGTCATGAGAAAATACATGGCAGTAAGAAGTACCATAAAGGTTCAAAGGTCGCAAATCAAAAGCGACGAAGGTCAACGCTGGCCTTGAATTTTTCCGGATCTCGCCACTCTGGGCCACAATATAAAGACAAAGACTATCCGGGCCCAGAGTTCCGTCAGAAGCTAAAGAAACAGTCCAGTCATTTGCAGTTTGCAGCGGCCTATGAAATAAAGTCAGGAAATGTAATGGACTGGAAGTCAAAGAAAAAGAAAAATGTGTTTGGGGAATTGACCGATATTTTTTTTGTTATTACACGTGTGGACTATGTCACGGACACTTAACTATGCAAATAAGCTATTGTAGTTAAGGTATATTAGGCCTCTAGAATAAGCATTTTGTCAAGGGTACAGTGTTATATTGGTTCTCTGTGTTGAAAATGTAGCTAAACTACAAATTAATATACAGGGTTGATGGACCTTTCAGTTGGTAAATTATATAATGAAGTTCATATTCGTGTCATGTGAATACTTAATGTTGTACTGAGGAGTTAGCTCAAGTATTTCAGGTAGGACGCTCACCCCAGTGAGGTCCATGGCCGCTCACCCCAGTAGGTGTGAGCTGGGGAGGGGGATATGTGACATAGTCCAAAGATGTTAGGCAGCTTTCTGCCCCATTTTAGAGCAGAAAGTGCAGGAATAGTTACAAATGATCCGTTCCACAGCTTCCCATTACCTCAGGCAGCTGGATGGAAAATCCAGACCACAGATTACAATGGCTCTAGTTCTCCCTCACCTGCTCTTCTAATCACATGCACAGGTATTTAGAGCAGAGAGGTTTTGCATTTCACTCTCTCTCCTTGGAGCCTGGGGGCTGGGGGTGTCGCTACTCTCCTGCATCCAGTATCGAGGTTGACGGCCTCTCCACGTATGACAGTACCAGAGGATTTGCCTGGACTCCACGAACAGATAAGACAAAACAAATGGTTACTGCTGTTGCTAAAAGACTGTGCTGTATCTTGTGTCCCTAAATGAGAGAGCATTGTTTTAAGCTGGGGAACCAGTTTAGTTGGCCAGCAGCTGTTAGAGAGACTGATTCTGATGTGTAGTTAGATCCCTGAAAGGGATAGGATTTGCTTATATGATTTTGGTTTTATTTCTTGAAATAACAGTGTGGGAAATATTGTAACACTGAAATGTGTGAACTGCTGAATGAAAGTATCTGAGTACCTCTAACCTACACATGTTAAAGCTGCAGTACCTTACTTGGATGAAAATAAAGCAGGCAGAAGCCTGAGTTAAGCAGCATAATACTTTGCATGATCCTGTTTGTTGTATAATTAACCCTAGAAGACTGTGTCGGGAAGAACCCAGACAGACGTCAGCACTACAAAAGAGGGGCGTTTGTCACAGAGGATTAAAAATGAACAACAATAACATTTGTCAAGAAACTTAAAAAACAATAAAAACAAGTAATTATGTATAATTAATGCGATTATCTGTCAAATTTACCATATATAAAAATAGGCTAATGTTGATATAAAAAAAATTCCTTTGAGGAATTTTCATATACAGTAGTTAAGTTCTAAGTTAGAATATACTGTATGTATTAGTTATTATTTATATGATATGTTAAAGAAATAGAGTCTGTATAAATCATCTACTAAGAACCATATATTGATAATGCAGGAATACATCATAGAATCTATGGTATAGGCAGAGAATAGCTATAAACCTTAATTTAATCTCTCTTTAAAATCAGTGTGATCAATAGATATTATCTGTTTCACTTACTAAATGTAGAATATAGATGTATTGCACTATTATTATATAGCTCACACTGGTTTATATTCATAGGGGACAAAAGATAACACATTTGTTGTTGTGAGTAAAAAAGACAAACACCAATTGGATTAGTCTTTTCCAGTCACAGCAAAAGAATCAATCAAATTATTATAAATTATTATTATAAAGATAATTTCTGTTGGTGTAATAGTGTAATGCAAAAGTATTCCCAGCCTCTGTGTACATTACATACTTGAAGGAATACAATAGAAGCATTACTCATGTATATATCAAGAAGGCAAGGAGCAAAATTACAAATATACAGATGCATGATGGTCCTGCAAAAGAAATCAATTTAGAGAAAGTGACCCAAGTCCCAGTCAATATTTAGCCCCAGAGGGGATCTAGTTCTCAGGGTAAAGATCCGAAAAGCTTCTCGCATGTCTATTCATGCTTCTCGCATGTTCTATCACCTCCTCTACATAGGGGAGGGATATGTTCGATACCCGAAATTTAAAGTGGTCATCGCTACCCCTAGGGTAATGGGAAAAATGGTTAGGCACAGGATGATTTTGATCTTTTTTCATAATGAGTCGAAGATGCTCCATGACTCTAATTTTTAAACATCTTGTGGTCCTGCCCACATACTGCTGCCCGCATCCACACGTTAATAAATAAGTAACGAAGGTAGAGTTGCAATTTCTAAACGTGGATGTGATGGCTTTCCCGTGTTACAGTGGATGTGAAAGAAGACAGAGATTGCATTTTCGGACAAATTTTGCAGCCATTACATTTAAATGAGCCCTTAGGTAGATTAGTCCAATCCCCTATTTTAGATTTAAAGAGGCTAGTCGATAGGGAATTAGCTATAGTTTTTGCCCTTCTAAAGATGATATTAGGACCTGATGAAATGTAGGGTTGATAATTGGATCCAGGGTTAAAACTCCCCAAGGTTTTTCAAGATAGTTTTAATCTGCTCTGTTTATGAGCTATAAGAAGTGATAAAGGATGGGCTTTCATTGATTAAGGGTTTCTTCGGTGAATGCTTCAAAAGAGTGGTTCTTTTCATTGCTGAAACTTCACAGAGACATCTATCTAGATCTCTCTGAGTATACCCACTCTCAAGGAAACGTTTCTAGAGATTCCTAGACTGTAGCTTAAAGTCCTCCTCGCTAGAACAATTGTGTCGCGCCCGCATGAACTGTCCTTTCGGTATCCCCCTGAACAGGGCCTTGGGGTGACAGCTGCTCGCCCTAAGAAACGTGTTGCGTGAATTGGGTTTACGAAAAATATCTGATTGAATGGTGAGTGCAGTGTCAATGTATAAACAAATATCCAAATAATGTATGTGGTGATAGTGAAAGTGGTGAGTGAATTTAAGGTTGTAATTATTGTGATTAAGTGTGTGAATATATTCTAAAAGAGTAGAAACATCACCCTCCCAGATGAAAAGAAGATCATCTATAAAACAAAATGTGCTCCCTATATTTATTCATATCTCCAAACACGTGGTACGACTCCCGCCAACCCATGAAAAGATTAGCATAGGATGGGGCAAAGCTGGTACCCATCGCTGTTCTATAGTACGTGTTTGGAGATAATGAATCCCGTCAAACAAAAAGAAATTATGAGTGAGAAGAAAGTGAATAGAGTAAAGAATGAAAGTGATGAGTGCAGGTGGAAGATCAGAACATGTAAGAAAATGGCGAGCAGCTGCCGAATCCTGCTCATAGGAGATAGCTATGTACAGAGAGGTAACGTTGAACGTAACCCATATGAGGTTACGCTTCCAGATGAAGCCTTCAATATGGATGAGCAGGTATCCGCTATCCAAAATAAATGAAGGCAATTGCCTAACGAGTGGATGGAGGAAAAAATCCATGTACTGTGAAACACCATCTCCCAAAGATTCAATGCTGGAGATGATAGGTCTCCCTGGAGGGGAGATCAACATTTTATGAATCTTTGGGAGATGGTGAAACACGGCTATGGTAGGGGTAGAATTGAACAAATAGTTGGTATCATTTTCATCGAGAACTCCCAGCATGGAGCCCTCATCAAGCAGCTCCTTAAGTTCTTTCTGGAACCTCAAAGTTGTGTCAGATGGCAGTGTAGCAAAGGAATTTACATCATAGAGCTGTCACATGGCTTCCCTGTAATAATCATCCCTATGCTGCACAACCGCTGCACCCCCTTATCCACTTTTTTATAATTAGCGATATATTAATTTTAAGATCCCTGAGGGCCACAATATCTCCCTTAGTGAGATTCCCAGTATGTGATTTATTGGGTAAAGTATCAAAACTAAAGCCTTTACAAAAATTGGAAGAAAATGGGATTTTCTTTTTGACTCGTACTACGTCTACCCAAAAAGTTGTCAAGATCATAGTCAAGATCATAGTCAAGATCTTGATAGCCCCCTAGTTCTTCCATATCTTGGATTGCACAGAAGTCTCAGAAATAAAAGTTAGCACAGGGAGGATTAATTACTGCTTCCATAGATATATTATTTGAAAGAAATCCAGGATTAGTGTGAGGAGTATCTGACATAATTTAATTTTTGTTATTATAGAATTTTTTCAAAGTACATTTCCTAATCAACTTATGTAAGTCCACTACTTTATGGAAAATCGGAATTTTTTTTGTCTGGGGCAAATTTAAGGCCCTTACTAAGTAATGACAATTCTTGATTAGTCAGAACTACATTCGAGATATTAATCAGTCCGCAATCCTCTCTTACAAATTCTTCTTTCTTTTGGTTGGTGCCCCCCTGCTGCTTCGATCTTTTTGTTTTTGACCCACGTCTGGTCCTTTTGAGTTTTTTGATGACTAACCATGTCCAGTGTATTCAGAATGTTGTCCTCATATGGGCTTATATTCCTTTTCCCTCTGTTTTCTATCCCAAAAAGGATTTTGATCCCTTGGAGTATCAAATTCAGAATGGGGATTATTGTCCTCTCGTGTAGTCAGGAAAGATACAGAGTGACCAAAAGTGTTATTGTCCGAAATAACTGAATCTAAATTCTGTTGGTTATTGGGTGATTTCTTATTTAATATAGATTTATGGGACCATAAATTATTGCCCGACGTATTAACCAGGGTTGAATACTCGGACTTATCTCTGCTTTCTCTCCTTGGTTGCATCATTTTTTCCCAAGCATAAACTTGGTTTCATTCGTAATCAAGCTCATCTCTTGTGAATTTTGCTTGTTTTTTTTAGACATACAGTAATAGCTTTTCTTAAGTCTTTTATGGACTGAGCACGGGACTGGTCACATTCTTTATAACCATCCATTTTATTGAATTTGGAAAGTTGTGCTTGTAGAATTGTAATATCCTTTTCAAGTGTCAATTTTTCTTTTGCTTATGTTTCAACAATTAATGCAATGAATCTGAAAGAACAGTTATCTAAAATAGATTTCCAATTGGATTCAAAATCGGAATCCACAAACCCAAATGTGGGGGATTTTTTAACTCTTAATCCTCTAGGGATTCTTTTTACTTTTGCGTAGTTTTCGAGTTTTACAATATCCAACCATAATCTTGTGTCATTAATGAGTACTTTACCCAGCCTTGAAAAATGATCATGACCCAGCTGTAGAAAATTTCTTAAAATCCAAAAATATTTTTATACATTATTATTGACTAACTATTTAGCACTCTTTGCTTCTCAGGGATAGCAATCTACAAATGGCGCTCTATGTAGATTGCAAAAGCCTCCATGTGTATAATGGATGTGTAGAGGCTGTTAACTATAATTGCCAGAAGAGTACCAGGGAATACATCGCAAATTGTCTCAATTTTAAGTAGGAATTGGGTTGTGTCAAGGACATATGATTGTCCTAACACAACCAATGGTCTTAATAGAAAAAAAGAGAACACCTACTGTAGGTGTGCTAAGGTGCCCTAAGTGTGAGCTGGGCTGTATAGGGTGAAAGTATGGTTCTAAAATAGGATGCTTAGTCACAGTGACTTAAATGTGTGTGCATACAGTGTGTTAAAACAGATGTGGGGCGCAGACATAGGAAATTAAAATAAAAGTATAAATTTAATAACATAATAATAATAAAATCACTCACAGAAGGTATTGTGATTGAAGCTTGGTTGGCAGTACAATGAGACCACTGTCCCTTATTGACATTGATGCCAGTGAGCTGCTGCCTCCATTTTTCCGTTACCTTCTGTGCGCCTGACACCTTTCAGATGCTTGAGCCCTTTGATGTCCTGAGGGTAGTGGGAGCTTCGTGGTGCATTTGGCAGCCCCCGATGTCACTTCCGGTCTGTTGTCGTTATGATCACGGTGCCGGTGGAGGACGTGGTGAGCAGTTACAGAGCAATGGTCTTAATATCTGTTCAAGAAAAACAGCATCATTGCCTGCCACAATTTCTCTCCCTGGTGGATTGTGGAGGCATTTGTGTATTTTAGGCAAGGTATAGAAAACTGGAATTATAGTATTGTCCACCGTGAGATGTGCTTGTAATTGTTTAGGAAGCAAATCTTGTATAGCGGCTGTCCCTAAAATATCATCAATTTAAGCTTTCATTCGTAGCATAGGATCCTTCATTAAGAGTTAATAGTTATTTCCATCATTCAACGGGCATAAGATCCATCACAATGATGGCACCCCTCTTATCCGCTGGTTTAATAGTTAAAGATGTGTTAAACTTCTTTAGTGCGAATTGTTTTATATAGTTTGTTTTGATCCAAGTTTGATACCCTTCCCTTTGCTCATTTTTAATCCTAGCAAATCCATTCTGTGTCAGTTCTATATACTGTATGTCTACACCTGATGGTTGGTGCAGGGAGGATTAAAGTGACTCTTTACCTAAAGTCCCGTAGCATGGGTATTAAAGGTAAATCCCTTCTACCACTAGTGTCAGATTGTGTATTAGGGATGTCAGCCGGTGTAAACCTACACATATTTGAAAGAAGGCCTTAAGTATCAAAAAAACCTTTGTCCATCAATATGTAGCTCGAAGGAAAGCACCGAGTTAGTGAACACATATGAGAATCCCTTGGAGAGTAGATCAGTCTCTGTAATACTTACTGTAGTGTCTGTCCAGATATATTTATGATTAGTTGTTCAGATGAAAGCTGGATCTGGTCGTGATCTGGGATCTGGTTTGCAGACTGCCTTCTGCGATGTCGATGTCCCACGTGTCTGGTCTCCCTCTTCCAAATGGTGGTTGCCGGGAGTCTCTTACTAAAAAAGAGGTATTGCTGGAATGCTCTGAATCAGATGAATGTGCAATGTCTCTGATGGGTAAGTCTACCTCTGGTATAGCCTCTGTCCACGAATGGAATTAGAGTATACTTGTTTCCATACTGTATATACACCCTCCCGGATTCATTATCCTGGATGTCCTTCAATAATTTGCCTTGCTACTCTATGCACCTCTAACTCCTGAATTCCTTTATACTTTTATCGAGTTTTGTCTGAAAAAAGTTTCCATCAGGACGAAATTTCCGCTTTATTTTACTCTCCGTTTCCACAATCTTGTCAAGTACAGTCTGTAACTTCCATTGTATATTTTCAATAGTTCGAATAATAATGTCAAAGGAACATTTATTCAATATTTTCTTTAATAGTTGGACGTAGATTGACCCCAAGTCTCCTAGGGATACGTTTGCCCCTATAGTACTTTGCTAAAGTCACCCCATGAAATTCTATTCTATTCTTTACATTTTTCTCCAAACTTCTCAGTAGGTTATCTGTTTCTTGGACTATGAGAAAACCCCTTTGCCCATTGTCAGGGCAGTAGACAGATTTCCTGGGCGCAGGACTACATTCTGACCGGGGCACCCCCCCCGTCGGCAGTGCTGCAAGCACCCTCTATTTCCCTCCTTCTTCCCATGTATTTTTCTCCCCTCCGTCTCACCTCTCACTCTCCCCCCCTCCATCAATTACCCCACTCTCACTCAATCCCTACCCCCTCAATCCCACATGTATTTCTCTCCCCTGCGTCACTCTTACTCCCTCTTTACCTCACTCATCCCCCCTCTCCTCTCACTATCCCCTCCTCTGTCAATTACCCCACTGTAAGAGACGTGTGCAGAGGTACGCAATGGAGACCGTTTTTATGGTGAAATTAAAATAAGGCTTTATTGCCTGTTCCTTTATATAGCACAGCATACAGAAATATACAAAAACAACATACATCTATCCCTGTATAAGGGCTAATTTACTTCCCCAGTCCCTTTCTGCAGGGCTGGAGGGATAATCCCATTACCACCCTATTCCCCAAAGTCTCAAGAGATACCTTAATGCAGGTGGCCCTTCATGTCAGTCTCTGGTAGGTTCCTGGGTCCCCTGTGTCCAGGAATATAGGTCTCTGGATGTCTTGATATCAGCAGAGCCTTTCTGCTCAAGACCTCTTTCCTTTTGTCAGCACCCTTGTGTACCAAGGAAAATCTCCTTCCTGTTTCTGGGACCAGGCTATTTCTAACAGAGTCTTAATCAGCCAGGTGGAGTCTGACTAATTGCTGGTGTGCAATTAACCAGCACACTGCTGAATTAGAGGCACGTTTCTTTAACAGGGTAAGTCTCTGTTACACCCATTCTCACGCAATCCCCCCCTCACACAATTCCCCCACAAAATATATACCAAAACCTCCCACCCCCCATTGCAAAAAAATTCCCGCCCCCAAATACATATGTGGCCCTCTTTCCCCCATCCTATGGGAGATGATGTAGCTACAGGTGTGTAGGTGTGTAGTGGTGCTAAATGACAGAGAGAAAAACTGCAGCGCTTCCCAAACGAAAATATTATTATGTGTAATAGGTATAATAGAGTGAAAAAGTGATCTGCGCTCGGGAAAAGTGATATGATGCTACAGTGATAATTTAACCAAATCTGTGCAGAGTGGTTAAAGTGTGCAAACTCAAAATTGAGTGCTGTGTTATTAAAAAAAAGTTATTTATATAAACCTGTGTTGAATGGAGGTAAGTGCTGCTGTGCTCATGGGATGGTTCCACAAACCGATAGCTAGTACAAAAACAAAAAGAGAGACACTCATAGTGTAGTATGTAAAAAAATATATTTATATATTAAACGGGTGAGTATTGCACGTACATCAATAAAAGTATATATTAGCATGACATGTTTAGGGACATGTTACCACTCAGCAAACTGCAACTGTGTCCGATCACGTTTATTCAGCCTGGACAAGCAGATCAAATCCCTTCTCTCTCTGGCAGCGGTCTCTGCAGTCCTTCCACTCGGTTAGGTGTATCTCTCAATGTGTTGTGAGGGTGCTGCGTGGATGTGAAGAGAGGTAGACTCCTTACTGGTTCCGGGTATCGGGTCTCCGCGGACACACTGATGACGTCATCAAAAGCTCCGTCACTTTCGTCGCGTCTTTTGCAATGTCCCAAATAAAGTCAATGATTGTGATATATAAATCCTCAATAAATATAAATATAATAAAGTAATAAGTTGGAACGCTCCCTCTTCCTTCCTTCCTTCCTACGCGTGATAAAGCCGGAATAAAAAGTACATAAATGTACGATACTGGCCAGAGAAGTGTGTCGCAGCTCAACCCGTTAGAATTTCACACGATCCTTAAGTTAACAATAGAAACAGAATGGGGGAGCGTGAAACATGGAAGAGAAATATACACATACAGTAGTAAGTAATGGTCCTATAATGGAAATTCCTGAACAAATATATGGTATGGTGTGTACAGCTGTGAACACAATGGTGAGGAATTTGGGGTGAGATAAATGCTACAAAATACTAGAGACTTACACAGCTGGGGCTGTGACTCACACACAGCCGTGTGAGTCATTATCCTATATTTATATTGTTATCACCCCCTTCTTTATACTATCAACAACGCTGCACCAGTTGTATTTGATGTGGAGCTCCTAAATCGCACAGCCTTTGGGAGAAAAATTTGGAGAAGATTGGTGAAGATACTTTTAGCGGCACGGACTTATACTTGGTCGTGTAAGTCTCTAGTATTTGGTAGCATTTATCTCACCCCTAATTCCTCACCATTGTGTTCACAGCTGTACACACCATACCATACAGTATATTTGTTCAGGAATTTCCAATATAGGACCATTACTGACTACTGTATATATGTATTTCTCTTCCATGTTTCGCGCTCCCCCATTCTGTTTCTAATGGTGCTAAATACTTGTTGTTTCACAAGAGGTCTGAGGTCTGAGGATCTGCCGATGTTGTTGGGGAAACAGGACAGGCTTTTGGAGGTCAATGTGTAACCCATGTCCCCCCACCAGACACAGATGCCATATCTAGGGTGTAGTGAGGGCTGGCTACATGTATGTTGGTGGTGCATATCTGCCAGTAACAGGAGGGCCTGAGTCTCCCGCGGTGATGTCGGGGATACAGGACCAGGCTTCTAGGGTATATGCCTCCATCTTCTCCTTAGCAACAGTGCAGCGCCTCCATCCTCTATAACTTCCCAGAATGTGGGGTAGGACCCTTATAGAGAAATAACCCTGGTCCCAGGGTGAATGCTCCAGAACACACACACAGTCTGATGTAAAACCGCAATGTCTCTTTATTGTCTCTTATCACAGCAGCAGCACACAGTAGCCGCAGTTCAGTTACAGCAGCAAGTCCTGTGCAGCAGGCTTTCAAATGTATTGGTATTCCTCCTCTCCTTCCCTCCAGTAATGTCTCCAGACAGGATGGTCTAGATGGGGCCTCAATACCCCTGCCTCCACCTCCACCAGGGTAGGCCCTGTGGGTGAGGCTAGATCTCCTTCCACTCACCCCCTGAGCAGGGTGACGGCATTAGTCCACCTCTATATAGGTCTGTCCTTATCTCCTCTCGGTCCTACAGCATTTCAGACCGCACACTCTCCTCAGCTCCCATCTGATGCTCCGAGACTGACCAGCTACCCGCGCAGCTGTCACATGGTCATCTCTCCTTTCTCTGGTTCAGCAGACACACTGCTCTCCAGAGACTCCAAACTCTCACAGGCCTGACAGACAAGACTCAACTCCATGCAGAACTGACTCTCCAACAGACTGAACTCACACACACAGGACAGCCTACTAAAATAGACTCAGCCCCGCCCCCCATTATGTCAGCAGGACCTCCCCTCTGTACAGCCTGCACAGAGCTCAGGGGCCTGCCTCCACCACAGAGGCGGGGCTTGGTGAGGGGGAAAACCCATGGTCACTACTGGCACCTGCCCTTACAGGGCTTACTCCCATAGTAGAAGATAAGTAGCCCGTTCTGTTTACAGGGGGCTACACTCTCCCTCTGGTGGAATCCAATGGTCCCCACTTGGACTTACTTTTAGCAGAACCATCCTGCGTAGACAAACCTGGGAACACAAACACAAAACCATGGCAGTTAGTAGGCATAAACATTTTACCATGTGAGGGAGTATATGAACACAGTTACTCCCAATGGGGAGAACCTCAATATTAATGCTTTGGGTCAGGCTTCCGTACCTTTCTTCCATTATGGTCAGTTATGGTCACGTAAAACTACAGTACCGACCCAGACTCTGGCCGATAGATCACACTGTGCATGTATATGCACCGTCCTATACTCCAGATCCTGACCAACTCACTGATCCTATCTTTATTGTGGTACCCTGCCTTACCAAACTTGGTCCTTAGGTACTCTTGTACGGCTTCTCGGAGCCAACTATCCCGGTTCTCCTCAATCTCTCTCATTATGGGTTCAGGCACATAAGGGTATTCGTACCTGTTGCAGGGTACATGCAACTACACACGTGGGTTTCTTGACAAGGCTGTTTTATTTTGCCTTGAAAAATATACAGCACACAAAACAAAAATAGCTCTTTTTCAGAAACAAACAAAAATGGCTTTCCTTCCGCAAACCGAACACAACAGTTTCTCTTTAGTAGACAGTTTATATATATATATATGCAGATACCCTTTTTCTATGCAGGGGACAGACAGTTCACAGTATCACTACTTTGCTACTCAGACCTTGTTTTCAGGAATCACTTTAGCAGCTTACTCCTCTCTCATCAACAGCCAAGATCCATGTGTCTATAGCCTGGGTTTTAACACACCTTGATTAGGCAGCTGGGATCCAACTAATTGTCCTGAGGTTCCCAGCTGAAGTTAACCTAGTCAGTGCTGCACTGCAGACTAGACATAGGTTTTCCAGGCATATAACTGGTGGCTTTTATTTACCCTGTCACATTCCTCCCCTGTTAGTGTTTGGCTGGGGCTATGCACGGCTGAAGCCCGACCATCCACCCCTTCTCTAGAAAAGAAGTCAGCATTTGCGTTCTCTTTTCCCGGCCTATGCTGAATCTCAAATGAGAAGGGTTGGAGGGCCATATACCAAAAGTCAGAAGGGGGAAGGGAAGAAAGAGGAAAGCTCCCGCATCAGCTAAAGTATAAAGTACAAATAGTATACAAGTCAATAAAACCGAACACTGGTGCAAAAGGGGGCTAGAGTATGGACAAAAAACAAAACACAAGATTCCCCCTTGAATGCACTCGGGTCGGTAAGTGAAAATGATATGGTTGATATATTAAAAAACCTTTAATCACAAATAAAATCATAAAATAATTTGTAAAGAAGGGCATGGTTCAAGAAGTCCATGGCCAGCCCTTGATGACACACCAAAGGATCTTCCTAAACAATTACGTAGGGAAGATGATGCAAAGTTGGATACATCAACTAACAATGCGCCTTATAGCAAGATAGTTCACATATAGAAACCTTCAGAGTAGGGAACCCAATCATGAGTCAATAGCCCTTATTACTAAGAAATCAACAGTCTACATGCATAGGAGGCTGCTGATACTGGATCTGAAGGAGTGACAAACTTGAAATGATATGGTCAAAAAGTACACAGACCTACGTATAATCAATGGCCCAAGCCAGGATGTAAATCTAAACGAAAGGACATGAAAAACACACAACTAATAAAAACTGAACAGTGTAAAAAGTGAATATACTAACACACGCGTGACAAAATAGCTAAGTAAGTAGATGTACTAAACAGTAGGAACAGATAGCCCAATATGTATGTATGGATTACTGTAAAGGGCAGGCACAAAATGTGCAATATAAATGCCCTGAGGCACGGTTCAGTCACCGTATCAGATTATGGCCTCTGAGACACAATAATATGTGTACCGAAATCAAAGTCATATACATGGTAGGCTACCTGCAACATACACTGGCGACACACTTTATTCGAGCTCGGCTAGTCCCACGAATTCGGGTATACCCGGGTGTATTGAGGTTTGTGACTGTTTTCTGCCCGAGTGCATTGGGTTATTTTCCAGGCAGGGATTGAAGCATTTTATTCCCGCTGGCTGCAATACTGCACAGTATATATATATATATACTGCAGTACAATTCATGAATTTATGCCATCTGGCAGACACGCGAAGCATTGCAGCCTATTAAATCCTAATCATTATCATTTAACAGATCAGCCGCCCGTCAGCCAGGCATGAACCCAGGCTGGGAAGGCAAACGCAACGGGGCTTGTCAGAGGTGAGGAGCGGCGCATTCCAGGTATCTGCCAGGTACATACTGGGTATTTGCTCGAATAAAGTGTGTCGGTGCAGTAACAGACATAAGTTATAGATAGACGTACTTATAAGTAAGGGAGAGATGGCTGGTGTGTATTGTTGAATTGTGAAAGAGGGCAAGCACAAAATGTGCAGTCTTGAATGCCCTGAGGCACGGTTCAGTGACCGTATCCAATTAGGCCTCTAAAACACAGTGATTTAATGCACAAAACAAAGTTATTTCACACACATATTCTCCCTACCCATGACCGTTGGACAAAAAGTCTCGTAGCAGATGAAACAAATAATGCTACCTACTATGGTGACAGATAATATTAGTTATAATGTGTGCCCAACGATCTAAGCAGTCTAATAGACACAGTAAGTTGTAAAACACGTGTATAGATCATGTCTGCCTGTAACACTAGTAGTGATCATTAGCAGTAAGGCACAGCATAATAGGTCAAAACCCTTGAAACAAATAATACCCCCAGCTGGATATGGATTACATAGTGGTGCCCCATAAAAGTATGGGCTAGTACGTTGGAACAGTGACTAATATGTCAATAAAGGAGCAAAGTGCCCCTATCAAGCATAGTAACACATAGAGCCAATGGGGTGGTCTCGCGGGATGACAAATAAAGAGTATACTTAGCAGTATGCGGTGCCCATCCCAAGCCGCTCGACTCGGTAAAGCAGTCAGGTTGAGTGAGGGCAGGACAGTGCAGAACAGCTGCTGATCCGCTGAGACAGTCTCTGGTGCAGTTGCGGCAGCTGTCCCCACTGTAGCATTAACCCGCGTGTGAATGGCGTCCATTCAGCATAGTGACATCATGCCATAGGTGACCGGAACGGAACGTCCATTCAGCATAGTGACGTCATGCCGTTCCGGTCACCTATGGCATGATGTCACTATGCTGAATGGACGCCATTCACACGCGGGTTAATGCTACAGTGGGGACAGCTGCCGCAACTGCACCAGAGACTGTCTCAGCGGATCAGCAGCTGTTCTGCACTGTCCTGCCCTCACTCAACCTGACTGCTTTACCGAGTCGAGCGGCTTGGGATGGGCACCGCATACTGCTAAGTATACTCTTTATTTGTCATCCCGCGAGACCACCCCATTGGCTCTATGTGTTACTATGCTTGATAGGGGCACTTTGCTCCTTTATTGACATATTAGTCACTGTTCCAACGTACTAGCCCATACTTTTATGGGGCACCACTATGTAATCCATATCCAGCTGGGGGTATTATTTGTTTCAAGGGTTTTGACCTATTATGCTGTGCCTTACTGCTAATGATCACTACTAGTGTTACAGGCAGACATGATCTATACACGTGTTTTACAACTTACTGTGTCTATTAGACTGCTTAGATCGTTGGGCACACATTATAACTAATATTATCTGTCACCATAGTAGGTAGCATTATTTGTTTCATCTGCTACGAGACTTTTTGTCCAACGGTCATGGGTAGGGAGAATATGTGTGTGAAATAACTTTGTTTTGTGCATTAAATCACTGTGTTTTAGAGGCCTAATTGGATACGGTCACTGAACCGTGCCTCAGGGCATTCAAGACTGCACATTTTGTGCTTGCCCTCTTTCACAATTCAACAATACACACCAGCCATCTCTCCCTTACTCATAAGTACGTCTATCTATAACTTATGTCTGTTATGTTGCAGGTAGCCTACCATGTATATGACTTTGATTTCGGTACATACAGTATATTATTGTGTCTCAGAGGCCATAATCTGATACGTTCACTGAACCGTGCCTCAGGGCATTTATATTGCACATTTTGTGCATGCCCTTTACAGTAAGCCATACATACATATTTGGGCTATCTGTTCCTACTGTTTAGTACATCTACTTACTTAGCTATTTTGTCACGCGTGTGTTAGTATATTCACTTTTTACACTGTTCAGTTTTTATTAGTTGTGTGTTTTTCATGTCCTTTCGTTTAGATTTACATCCTGGCTTGGGCCATTGATTATACGTAGGTCTGTGTACTTTTTGACCTTATCATTTCAAGTTTGTCACTCCTTCAGATCCAGTATCAGCAGTCTCCTATGCATGTAGACTGTTGATTTCTTAGTAATAAGGGCTATTGACTCATGATTGGGTTCCCTACTCTGAAGGTTTCTATATGTGAACTATCTTGCTATAAGGCCCATTGTTAGTTGATGTATCCAACTTTGCATCATCTTCCCTACGTAATTGTTTAGGAAGATCCTTTGGTGTGTCATCAAGGGCTGGCCATGGACTTCTTGAACCATGCCCTTCTTTACAAATTATTTTATGACTTTATTTGTGATTAAAGGTTTTTTAATATATCAACCATATCATTTTCACTTACCGACCCGAGTGCATTCAAGGGGAAATTTTAGGGCCATATACCACCTAGTCAATCTAGCATTGGAATCCTTCATGCTATTCAACCACTTCAGTGGAGCATGATCCACCACCAAAGTAAAATGGACTCCTGCCAGGTAATGCCTCAAAGCCTCGATTGCCCACTTTACTGCGAGGCACTCTTTCTCAATCACTGAGTAGTTTTTTTCCCTTGGGAACAATTTCCTACTCAGGAAAAGGATAGGATGTTCAACTCCCTCAAACTGTTGTGACAACACTGCCCCTAGCCCTATCTCTGATGCATCTGTTTGCACTATAAAAGGGCTGTTGAAGTCTGGGCTTCTAAGGATGGGACCCTCTGATAGACACCTTTTTATGTCCTCAAAGGCTCTCTGACAATCCCTTGACCACACCACTTGTGTAGGGGCACACTTTTTTGTGAGGTCCGTTAAAGGGGCTGCCACTTCCGAATAGTTGGGGATGAACCGCCGGTAGTACCCTGCTAAACCCAGTAGAGAGTGTACCTGCATTTTTGTTTGGGGGGTCGGAACTTCTTTCAGGGCAGCTACCTTGTCGGCTAGTGGCCTTACTTTTCCACCTTCCACTGCATACCCTAAATATTTGGTTTCTGCTTTACCCAAGGCACATTTCTTAGGGTTGGCTGTGAGCCCTGCCTCTCTTAGAGATTTGAGGACCGCTTTCAGCCTATTTAGATGGGCCCACCAGTGTTTACTATAAATGACAATGTCATCTAGGTAGGCTGCAAAGTGAGGGTGAAGGAAAACGGCGCTAACTCTATTAGTGTGCACTGGTGTTTATACAGTGGGTTAATAATAAAATCAAATACTTATACAACTTTGTGACGTGATTCAATAACGTGTGAAACAATAAATAAGTTCAAACCCCCTGCTCAAAACCCAGCTGGTGGGGACTGGTTTCACTAGTCCCACAATTCTTCACTCTCCAACTGCAATCCAGGGGGAGCATAAAGGGAAATAGAACAAAAAAACAAAAAAACAATCTAAGTGCAGACAGTTTTTTGAAGGGGTGTATACATTAGTGTTGTCTCGGCTCTTATGTGTTGCCTACTTACAAGATGTAAGTCAAAAACGAGCGGTTTTGACACACAATGGTCTCTGCTAGGAAGATTTCTTAACCAGGTGTAGGGATCTCCAACTCTCAGCTCAGCAACAGTGTATATGTAAAAGAAATAGTACCATAGTGCAGACCAGTAACAATAAAAAACTCGACTTTATAGGGTAAAAATAAACACTTACAATAAAAACAATTGGTTAAGGCATGTATCACATTGATAGTGATTGAGGAGAGAAAATGGTTAGCTCCAGGCTCACCCGCCTCCTCCGGTGTGACTGTGTATGGACCACCGCTCTTTGTGACCTTTCACCTCCGCTGGTGTTCGCTGTCTCGCTGGTCTCGTCCCATCAGAAATGCCCTCCTAAGTGGGCTAATCGGCTACCTTAGCTGGGTGCATGCAGGTGCTGTAGAGGACTCAGACTCCAGCTCTTTCACCGATCGATGGTCCCGCCTTGCTTCCTCCGATACGTCACTTCCGCTTGGTCTATTGCGTCACTTCCGGTCGCGGCTGTAAGGGTGTCAGCTCCCAGATCTCTCCTCTCTTCTCACAGGGTGGCTAGCACTCTACGCGTTTCGCCAGGTGTGTGGCTTCCTCAGGAGTGTACCGCCCCCTCCTCTCAACTCTCTATATATACCTTCCATGATTGGTTTTTAATTAATCAATAAAACACTTGTAAAATCAATTGGTCTGCACTGTTTATGTATCCATTTGTATGAAGGAGCTCATTTTTTAACAGGAGTGGAATCCTATACATCTTAATGTAGTTTGGCATGGTTATGTGGGATAAAAGAACCATATATTCCTTAATATTTAGAGGGAATGGGTAAAATAAATTAGTAGTTCTCTACGTTTAAGGGGAATGGGTGGTCTAATTTAATAATTGATGCTCAATTGATGTTTTATTTATTTTCACTGAGAATTTAGACTCTTAATAGTATAATTATAATAGTTCCCATATGGGACAGGTTTAGAGCAGGCTTAATTATTATAAAATGAATTTTTCTAATATTGTAGCCCGCCAGGGAAGAGTTTAAAAGGGCTTAAGTAAGTTTTTTTATGTCTATATTCTATAGGGGGAGATAGAATTTCTCATGGCAGGACTATGGGGGCATGACAGTCACGTTATTCACAATTGTCACACAGATATATATTGTGGTACTTCAAAATTATATAAGAGTGGGGGAGCTCCGTCATAGATATAGATCTTCTATAATATGGGAATGCATTATAATTTTATGAGGGGTTCCACGATATAAGATGGACATAAAACATTTCAGGACATTAACTCAAATATATAACACAGATACCATGATGGAATGTGAACAATAAGTCCATATCACAGACCACCTTACAGATATTCCATATATATGTATACGAGGGTGTCTACATACACAGATACTAGTTTATACAAATGGCATAAAATCCTAAACAATACACCTAACCTAGGGGTGACAGGCAGTGTGTTACATCTTAGTTCTATTGTAGTTTATGTTAAAAGATAGCGGATGGCAGTTGCGCGCTGTGTGAGAGAACAACAGAAGGAGGAAAAGACAGAAGAACCGGTTAGTGCAACACATCGACAATTATACATCTTACAACAGGTTACAGGAACGGTGTAATCTCTATTTCCATATTGAGACCCCTGGGGGAGAGTGTCCGCAGCCTGTGAATCCAGAAGGTCTCCCTTCTCATGAGTTCCAGATTGCGGTCACCTCCCCGCCAGTGGCCCGAGACCTGTTCTATAGGTGTGTAAGTCAGACCTGTCGAGTCCCCCTGGTGCTTCTCCATGAAGTGTTTGGAGAGACTGTGAGTTAAAAGAGATCTCTTAATACTGCTCAAATGTTCGATGATCCTTGTTCTTATTGGTCTCTCAGTCTTCCCTACGTATTGCAGTTTGCAGGGGCACTCCAGGAGGTACACAACATGGTCTGACCTACAAGTTAAACTGGATTCTATATTGAATCTTTCCCCTGTGATGTTAGATGTAAATTCCAATTTGTTGTTCGATTTAAATTGACATGCTCTGCATGTCTTGCACCCATGAAAACCTTTATTGGATTGTAGCCAGTTCTGGGGCTTGGCTTTCTGTTTCAGGACACTGGGAGCTAATGTGTTTTTTAAATTGCGTGCCTTCCTGAAGATGATGTTTGGATGATCTGGCAGTTCGCTTCCCAAAATTGGATCATTTTTCAGTATTGGCCAGTGTTTGTTTATGATCTTCCTGATTGCCCTGGCTTCCCCATTATAATCAGTGAGGAACGCAAAGTCTGATTTGTTCTTTATCATTTTTTCCTTAGATTTAGGTTTTAGAAGATCTTCCCTCTCCAGTTTGTCTACCTTTAATAAGGCCTCATCTATCTTTCCCTCCTTGTATTTTTTCTCTATGAATCTTTCCTTTAGTTCATTAGATTGTTGTAAAAATGTTTCCCTCTCACTACAGTTCCTCTTAATTCGGGTAAACTGACTTGATGGAACTCCATCCATCCACCTCGGGAGATGGCAGCTCGTCCGTAAGATGTAGTTATTTTTATCAGTTTTCTTAAAGAATGTTTTTGTTTTTATTTGATCTTTTTCTATATATATTTCTAGATCTAAGAAATTTACTTTTCTGTCACTATATTCGCTTGTAAATTTAAGATTAAGTTCAGTGTTGTCTATGCCTGTTAGAAAATCTTGTAACTCACTTTCTCCCTTTCCCCAGATTAGATACACGTCATCGATGAAACGACGCCAGAGGACCAGGCCCTCCCCAAGCTCTCCATTAGGCCAGATGTTGTCTTCCTCCCATGATGCCATGAAGAGGTTGGCGTAGCTAGGGGCGAACCTGGTCCCCATCGCCGTTCCTCGTTTTTGTAGATAATGACTCCCCTCGTACCAAAAAAAGTTATGCTGTAAAATGAACATAATTCCATCAATAATAAAGTTAGCTTGTATGTCTGTTAGGTCAGCATCTTTCAATAAAAATCTTTTTATTGCTCTACATCCTTTTGTGTGGTCTATTGATGTATATAGCGACACAACGTCGCATGTTGCCATTATGAAATGCTTCTCCCATCTGACTTTGCTCAGTGTATTTAATAGATCTGTGGTGTCCTTTAAGTATGCCTTTTGTTGAGTGACATATTTCTGGAGGAATATGTCTATGTACAGTGACAAGTTGGAAGTTAGTGAGTCAATCCCCGAGACTATAGGCCTGCCTGGGGGATTGACTTCACTTTTGTGAATTTTTGGCAGTTGGTAAAATACCGGTACCTTAGACTTGTCACTGTATAGAAACTTATATTCCCCCTCGTCTAACACCTCCAAGAGCCTTCCTCTCTCCAACAGAACCCTCAGCTCCTCTGTAAATTCATGTATAGGATTTTTCTTTAATTTGATGTATGTTTCTTCATCCCCCAGTAGTCTTAAAGATTCCTTGTTGTAGTTATCCCTGTCCATCAGAACAGTTCCTCCCCCTTTATCCGCCTGTTTTATCACTAATTCCTCGTTCTCTGTGATTTCTTTTAAGGCTAATTTCTCTTGTTTTGTGAGATTCTCTGTTATTTTCTGTTTGTTAATAGTCAGGTTCTCAAAATCAGTGTTTATCATCTGGAAAAATGTTTCCAGATGATTGCCCTTTGCAAAGTGAGGATAAAAGGAGGACTTGGGTTTCAAACCCGTGTGGATCATATTAACCTCTTGTGTTACTACTGGTGGAATGGTAGGTCCTAATCTAGGGGCTTGGTCTTTATTCATGAAGAACCTTTTGAGGGTAAGTTTGCGGAGGAATCTATTTGCATCCATGAAGAGATCAAAGCTGCTGTGATTCTTCACTGGCGCAAAAGATAATCCCTTTGAGATGACACTCTTTTGTGGATCTGTCAGTGTTACTTTGCTAAGATTAAATATGCTACTTTTCTGTTCTATCGGGCACTTCTCTTTCGTTCGTGCTCTTTGTCTCCCCCCCCTCTTTCCTCGGACTGTCGGCTTCTTTTTAATTTCCCTTTGGAGTCTTTGACTTGTGCTCTTTGATGTTGTTTCTGTTTGTCCTCTGAATTTGAAGACGTCCCTACCTCTAAAAAAGAATCGGAGCCCTTCTTATCTCTATTACATGATCGACTTCTCTCCCTACTTCTCTCTCTTCTGTCTTGGTTATGGTCTGGAGTTTTTTGAGTTTTACGTTGCCTCTCCATATCTCTTTGGGCTCTTTTATCTGTATTGATTGGTGTATAATTTGCCATGCTTCTCTCTAGAGAACTGGAGCTGTTTGAGGGTTTAGTGCCTGCTGTGCTTGGTTCACCCCTCTCTCCACCAGCCTCAGTTCTTGATCTATCCCTTGAGATACTGCTATCTCTATTGGGTGCCCAACTTCTATAGTTGTTTCCCCAATATCCCTGACTTTTCTTCCCCCTATAGTTACCTCTTCCCTGGTCCCATTCCCTTCTACCTCTTCTTTTCTTATTCCAAGTTCTTTGTTCTCCCTTGGTATAATCCTCCTCATCCCTCTTGAATTTGCCTAGCTTTGATGTCTCTACTTCTTTTTCTAATGTATCAATTTTCTTTTGTAGGGTTTTATCTTTATCTTTAAACTCTTGTGTATCCTCTAGGGGAATTAGTCTCTCTTGGATCTCTAGTATATCCTCATCCAATTTTTTAAGGTGGATGTTTTGTTGTTGAATGATTAAATCTATTAAGGTGAAGGAACATTTATCTAATATATCGTTCCATTTCAATAGGAAATCACTATCCTCCAAGTCAAAAGAGGGACTAATGGAAATCCTCAACCCCCTGGGTATACGGTTGCATTTTTTATATTCTTCTAGAAATGTGACATCCAGCCACTTTCTAGTATCCCTAATAAAAAGTTTTTCAAGTTTGGCAAATTCAGTTTCTACTATATTACCTGTATTTTTATCTACTTCAATTGGTTCTTCCTCAGTGTTATTAAATTTAACATTTCTAGACAGTCTCTTTGAAAACACATTGCTGCCTCTCGTGGCCATTTTTTCTAATAGTAAGCTGCCCCAATCACCAGAAACCAAGATTTGTGCAAAGTGAGGGTGAAGGAAAACGGCGCTAACTCTATTAGTGTGCACTGGTGTTTATACAGTGGGTTAATAATAAAATCAAATACTTATACAACTTTGTGACGTGATTCAATAACGTGTGAAACAATAAATAAGTTCAAACCCCCTGCTCAAAACCCAGCTGGTGGGGACTGGTTTCACTAGTCCCACAATTCTTCACTCTCCAACTGCAATCCAGGGGGAGCATAAAGGGAAATAGGAGGGAAATAAAGGGAAATAGGAGGGCAATTCTGATGGGACGAGACCAGCGAGACAGCGAACACCAGCGGAGGTGAAAGGTCACAAAGAGCGGTGGTCCATACACAGTCACACCGGAGGAGGCGGGTGAGCCTGGAGCTAACCATTTTCTCTCCTCAATCACTATCAATGTGATACATGCCTTAACCAATTGTTTTTATTGTAAGTGTTTATTTTTACCCTATAAAGTCGAGTTTTTTATTGTTACTGGTCTGCACTATGGTACTATTTCTTTTACATATACACTGTTGCTGAGCTGAGAGTTGGAGATCCCTACACCTGGTTAAGAAATCTTCCTAGCAGAGACCATTGTGTGTCAAAACCGCTCGTTTTTGACTTACATCTTGTAAGTAGGCAACACATAAGAGCCGAGACAACACTAATGTATACACCCCTTCAAAAAACTGTCTGCACTTAGATTGTTTTTTTGTTTTTTTGTTCTATTTCCCTTTATGCTCCCCCTGGATTGCAGTTGGAGAGTGAAGAATTGTGGGACTAGTGAAACCAGTCCCCACCAGCTGGGTTTTGAGCAGGGGGTTTGAACTTATTTATTGTTTCACACGTTATTGAATCACGTCACAAAGTTGTATAAGTATTTGATTTTATTATTAACCCACTGTATAAACACCAGTGCACACTAATAGAGTTAGCGCCGTTTTCCTTCACCCTCACTTTGCACAAATCTTGGTTTCTGGTGATTGGGGCAGCTTACTATTAGAAAAAATGGCCACGAGAGGCAGCAATGTGTTTTCAAAGAGACTGTCTAGAAATGTTAAATTTAATAACACTGAGGAAGAACCAATTGAAGTAGATAAAAATACAGGTAATATAGTAGAAACTGAATTTGCCAAACTTGAAAAACTTTTTATTAGGGATACTAGAAAGTGGCTGGATGTCACATTTCTAGAAGAATATAAAAAATGCAACCGTATACCCAGGGGGTTGAGGATTTCCATTAGTCCCTCTTTTGACTTGGAGGATAGTGATTTCCTATTGAAATGGAACGATATATTAGATAAATGTTCCTTCACCTTAATAGATTTAATCATTCAACAACAAAACATCCACCTTAAAAAATTGGATGAGGATATACTAGAGATCCAAGAGAGACTAATTCCCCTAGAGGATACACAAGAGTTTAAAGATAAAGATAAAACCCTACAAAAGAAAATTGATACATTAGAAAAAGAAGTAGAGACATCAAAGCTAGGCAAATTCAAGAGGGATGAGGAGGATTATACCAAGGGAGAACAAAGAACTTGGAATAAGAAAAGAAGAGGTAGAAGGGAATGGGACCAGGGAAGAGGTAACTATAGGGGGAAGAAAAGTCAGGGATATTGGGGAAACAACTATAGAAGTTGGGCACCCAATAGAGATAGCAGTATCTCAAGGGATAGATCAAGAACTGAGGCTGGTGGAGAGAGGGGTGAACCAAGCACAGCGGGCACTAAACCCTCAAACAGCTCCAGTTCTCTAGAGAGAAGCATGGCAAATTATACACCAATCAATACAGATAAAAGAGCCCAAAGAGATATGGAGAGGCAACGTAAAACTCAAAAAACTCCAGACCATAACCAAGACAGAAGAGAGAGAAGTAGGGAGAGAAGTCGATCATGTAATAGAGATAAGAAGGGCTCCGATTCTTTTTTAGAGGTAGGGACGTCTTCAAATTCAGAGGACAAACAGAAACAACATCAAAGAGCACAAGTCAAAGACTCCAAAGGGAAATTAAAAAGAAGCCGACAGTCCGAGGAAAGAGGGGGGGGAGACAAAGAGCACGAACGAAAGAGAAGTGCCCGATAGAACAGAAAAGTAGCATATTTAATCTTAGCAAAGTAACACTGACAGATCCACAAAAGAGTGTCATCTCAAAGGGATTATCTTTTGCGCCAGTGAAGAATCACAGCAGCTTTGATCTCTTCATGGATGCAAATAGATTCCTCCGCAAACTTACCCTCAAAAGGTTCTTCATGAATAAAGACCAAGCCCCTAGATTAGGACCTACCATTCCACCAGTAGTAACACAAGAGGTTAATATGATCCACACGGGTTTGAAACCCAAGTCCTCCTTTTATCCTCACTTTGCAAAGGGCAATCATCTGGAAACATTTTTCCAGATGATAAACACTGATTTTGAGAACCTGACTATTAACAAACAGAAAATAACAGAGAATCTCACAAAACAAGAGAAATTAGCCTTAAAAGAAATCACAGAGAACGAGGAATTAGTGATAAAACAGGCGGATAAAGGGGGAGGAACTGTTCTGATGGACAGGGATAACTACAACAAGGAATCTTTAAGACTACTGGGGGATGAAGAAACATACATCAAATTAAAGAAAAATCCTATACATGAATTTACAGAGGAGCTGAGGGTTCTGTTGGAGAGAGGAAGGCTCTTGGAGGTGTTAGACGAGGGGGAATATAAGTTTCTATACAGTGACAAGTCTAAGGTACCGGTATTTTACCAACTGCCAAAAATTCACAAAAGTGAAGTCAATCCCCCAGGCAGGCCTATAGTCTCGGGGATTGACTCACTAACTTCCAACTTGTCACTGTACATAGACATATTCCTCCAGAAATATGTCACTCAACAAAAGGCATACTTAAAGGACACCACAGATCTATTAAATACACTGAGCAAAGTCAGATGGGAGAAGCATTTCATAATGGCAACATGCGACGTTGTGTCGCTATATACATCAATAGACCACACAAAAGGATGTAGAGCAATAAAAAGATTTTTATTGAAAGATGCTGACCTAACAGACATACAAGCTAACTTTATTATTGATGGAATTATGTTCATTTTACAGCATAACTTTTTTTGGTACGAGGGGAGTCATTATCTACAAAAACGAGGAACGGCGATGGGGACCAGGTTCGCCCCTAGCTACGCCAACCTCTTCATGGCATCATGGGAGGAAGACAACATCTGGCCTAATGGAGAGCTTGGGGAGGGCCTGGTCCTCTGGCGTCGTTTCATCGATGACGTGTATCTAATCTGGGGAAAGGGAGAAAGTGAGTTACAAGATTTTCTAACAGGCATAGACAACACTGAACTTAATCTTAAATTTACAAGCGAATATAGTGACAGAAAAGTAAATTTCTTAGATCTAGAAATATATATAGAAAAAGATCAAATAAAAACAAAAACATTCTTTAAGAAAACTGATAAAAATAACTACATCTTACGGACGAGCTGCCATCTCCCGAGGTGGATGGATGGAGTTCCATCAAGTCAGTTTACCCGAATTAAGAGGAACTGTAGTGAGAGGGAAACATTTTTACAACAATCTAATGAACTAAAGGAAAGATTCATAGAGAAAAAATACAAGGAGGGAAAGATAGATGAGGCCTTATTAAAGGTAGACAAACTGGAGAGGGAAGATCTTCTAAAACCTAAATCTAAGGAAAAAATGATAAAGAACAAATCAGACTTTGCGTTCCTCACTGATTATAATGGGGAAGCCAGGGCAATCAGGAAGATCATAAACAAACACTGGCCAATACTGAAAAATGATCCAATTTTGGGAAGCGAACTGCCAGATCATCCAAACATCATCTTCAGGAAGGCACGCAATTTAAAAAACACATTAGCTCCCAGTGTCCTGAAACAGAAAGCCAAGCCCCAGAACTGGCTACAATCCAATAAAGGTTTTCATGGGTGCAAGACATGCAGAGCATGTCAATTTAAATCGAACAACAAATTGGAATTTACATCTAACATCACAGGGGAAAGATTCAATATAGAATCCAGTTTAACTTGTAGGTCAGACCATGTTGTGTACCTCCTGGAGTGCCCCTGCAAACTGCAATACGTAGGGAAGACTGAGAGACCAATAAGAACAAGGATCATCGAACATTTGAGCAGTATTAAGAGATCTCTTTTAACTCACAGTCTCTCCAAACACTTCATGGAGAAGCACCAGGGGGACTCGACAGGTCTGACTTACACACCTATAGAACAGGTCTCGGGCCACTGGCGGGGAGGTGACCGCAATCTGGAACTCATGAGAAGGGAGACCTTCTGGATTCACAGGCTGCGGACACTCTCCCCCAGGGGTCTCAATATGGAAATAGAGATTACACCGTTCCTGTAACCTGTTGTAAGATGTATAATTGTCGATGTGTTGCACTAACCGGTTCTTCTGTCTTTTCCTCCTTCTGTTGTTCTCTCACACAGCGCGCAACTGCCATCCGCTATCTTTTATCATAAACTACAATAGAACTAAGATGTAACACACTGCCTGTCACCCCTAGGTTAGGTGTATTGTTTAGGATTTTATGCCATTTGTATAAACTAGTATCTGTGTATGTAGACACCCTCGTATACATATATATGGAATATCTGTAAGGTGGTCTGTGATATGGACTTATTGTTCACATTCCATCATGGTATCTGTGTTATATATTTGAGTTAATGTCCTGAAATGTTTTATGTCCATCTTATATCGTGGAACCCCTCATAAAATTATAATGCATTCCCATATTATAGAAGATCTATATCTATGACGGAGCTCCCCCACTCTTATATAATTTTGAAGTACCACAATATATATCTGTGTGACAATTGTGAATAACGTGACTGTCATGCCCCCATAGTCCTGCCATGAGAAATTCTATCTCCCCCTATAGAATATAGACATAAAAAAACTTACTTAAGCCCTTTTAAACTCTTCCCTGGCGGGCTACAATATTAGAAAAATTCATTTTATAATAATTAAGCCTGCTCTAAACCTGTCCCATATGGGAACTATTATAATTATACTATTAAGAGTCTAAATTCTCAGTGAAAATAAATAAAACATCAATTGAGCATCAATTATTAAATTAGACCACCCATTCCCCTTAAACGTAGAGAACTACTAATTTATTTTACCCATTCCCTCTAAATATTAAGGAATATATGGTTCTTTTATCCCACATAACCATGCCAAACTACATTAAGATGTATAGGATTCCACTCCTGTTAAAAAATGAGCTCCTTCATACAAATGGATACATAAACAGTGCAGACCAATTGATTTTACAAGTGTTTTATTGATTAATTAAAAACCAATCATGGAAGGTATATATAGAGAGTTGAGAGGAGGGGGCGGTACACTCCTGAGGAAGCCACACACCTGGCGAAACGCGTAGAGTGCTAGCCACCCTGTGAGAAGAGAGGAGAGATCTGGGAGCTGACACCCTTACAGCCGCGACCGGAAGTGACGCAATAGACCAAGCGGAAGTGACGTATCGGAGGAAGCAAGGCGGGACCATCGATCGGTGAAAGAGCTGGAGTCTGAGTCCTCTACAGCACCTGCATGCACCCAGCTAAGGTAGCCGATTAGCCCACTTAGGAGGGCATTTCTGATGGGACGAGACCAGCGAGACAGCGAACACCAGCGGAGGTGAAAGGTCACAAAGAGCGGTGGTCCATACACAGTCACACCGGAGGAGGCGGGTGAGCCTGGAGCTAACCATTTTCTCTCCTCAATCACTATCAATGTGATACATGCCTTAACCAATTGTTTTTATTGTAAGTGTTTATTTTTACCCTATAAAGTCGAGTTTTTTATTGTTACTGGTCTGCACTATGGTACTATTTCTTTTACATATACACTGTTGCTGAGCTGAGAGTTGGAGATCCCTACACCTGGTTAAGAAATCTTCCTAGCAGAGACCATTGTGTGTCAAAACCGCTCGTTTTTGACTTACATCTTGTAAGTAGGCAACACATAAGAGCCGAGACAACACTAATGTATACACCCCTTCAAAAAACTGTCTGCACTTAGATTGTTTTTTTGTTTTTTTGTTCTATTTCCCTTTATGCTCCCCCTGGATTGCAGTTGGAGAATCTAGGTAGGCTGCGGCATAAGTCCTATGGGGCCTCAGTACCTTATCCATGAGTCTCTGAAATGTGGCTGGGGCTCCATGCAGTCCAAATGGCATTGTCACAAACTGGTATAAACCCATGGGAGTGGCAAAGGCTGTTTTGCATTTGGACTTTTCCTCTAAGTGTATTTGCCAGTATCCTTTTGTCAAGTCCAACGTGGATATATATTCCGCGTTACCAAGGGGGTCAATTAATTCGTCCACCCTTGGCATCGGATATGCGTCAAACTTGGATACCGCATTGACCTTTCAGAGGTCCACACAATATCGTACCTTCCCATCGGGTTTAGGGACCATAATTAGTGGACTACACCACTCACTACATGATTCCTCAATCACTCCTAAGTGTAACATTTCTTGTACCTCCTTCTCTACCAGAGCCCTACGACTTTCAGGCAACCTATAAGGACGGGAACGTACTTTTATCCCAGGTGCTGTCTCGATTGCATGGGAAATTAAGTTAGTTTGTCCTGGTAAGTCAGAAAAAACATCCTGGAATTGTGTAATTATTGCTAACAAGTCCCCTTTTTGTTCAGAGGACAACTGTTTACCCATTGGGATTTTATCGTCACTCACGATGTTGTCCCGTGGAGGCTGAGGACCCAAGTCCGTTTCCTCCTCCACCGGGTGGATAAATAGAGACCGCTGCATCTTCCAGGGTTTCAGCAAGTTCACATGGTAAATTTGTTTACCCTTCCTGGACCCTGGTTGAGCGATCTCGTAATCCACATCACCCGTACGGCGGAGTACTTCGAATGGGGCCTGACATTTGGCCAGGAGTTTACTCTCGCAACTGGGTAACAATAACATCACCTGGTCTCCTGGATCAAACACTCGCATTCTGATTGTAATGTCTCTCCTGACTGTCCTGGGCTGATCTAAGATTCTCCCTGGTGAACTGGCCGACCACATCTAGGCGCTTCCTAAGGTCTAGTACATATTGCAGGGTATTCTTAGAAGGGGACTGCTGTTCCTCCCAGGACTCCTTTGGAAGGTCTAGGTACCCCGGGGTTGGCGGCCATAGAGCAATTCAAATGGAGAGAATCCCGTGGAGGCCTGGGGAACTTCCCGCACTGCAAACAGCAGAAAAGGGAGAAGTTCATCCATGGCTCTCTTCTCTGAATCTACAATTTTCCTCAGCATCCCTTTTAGAGTTCGGTTAAATCTTTCCACCAATCCGTCAGTCTGTGGATGGTAGACCGATGTCCGAACAGACTTGACCTCTAGTAACTTTAAGACATCCTGCATCGGTTTAGCCATGAAATTTGTACCTTGGTCTGTCAACATAATCTGGGGAAGTCCGACCCGTGAGAACAGTTCCAACAACTTGTTGGCTACTTGCTTCGCTGTTGCTGTTCTCAGGGGCAACGCCTCAGGATACCTTGTTGCATAGTCCACTATAACAAGGATAAACCTGTGTCCTTTCGCAGAAGGTTCTAGAGGTCCTAAAAGTCTACCCCAATCCTCTCAAAGGGAACTGACACCAAGGGAAGAGGAACAAAAGGGGCTGGTTTTTGTCCTTTTGGACTAGTTAGCTGGCACTCCGGACATGCTGCACATAGCTTAGCAATATCACTATGCATCCCTGGCCAATAGAATCGGAATGAAATACGGTCCAATGTTTTATCCCTGCCCAGGTGACCACCCCAAGGGACAGTATGGGCTAGAGTGAACACAGATTTAACAAATGCCTTGGGAACCAATATCTATCTGGTGACCTCCCCTGTTTGTGTCTGCCTATTCACCCTATATAGGATATCCTTTGATAGCTCAAAATGGGGGAATACTATCACCCCCTGTGCATCTAAAATCTGTTCATCAATTTTCACCACCTTGTCATACTGTCTAGCAAGGACTGGGTCTTCCCTTTGCTTCTGGCGAAAGTCAGGGAGGTACAGGTCTGGTAAATCTCCAGGGCCCATATCCCCCTCCCTCTGGCCATCCCCAGCCATCACTTGTGACCTCTGACTACTAGAATAGTCACCTTGAGACCCAGATTTCTGCAACCAGTCCTGTTTGTCCAAGCGTCTTTGCTTCCGAGTCTTTTGAACCCGGTGTCTACTGGGAAAAAGGTCTGCCGAGAAGGGGAACAGTTTGCCAGGGTTCTCTTGAGCCCTAGAAGGAGGCTCCTCGTGAAAGACTGGGGCCATTAGGTCCGAAAAGAAAGGCCAGTCCCGACGGGGGCAGGGAGCCAAGGAGCGACTCCTACTTCGAGGTAAGCCTCCTGACCTTTTACCTGTAGCCGGATTTTGGCCATCGGATAGCGTTTTACATCGCCGTGTATACATTCTATGCTCCATGGGGAGTCAAAAGAACACACGTTGGGCGGTAACAGTTCCTGGAGGACCAGAGTTTTCCCAGAGCCCGAATCTACAAGGGCCTGGACATTTTTTCCCCCAATCAGGGCTGGAAGTAGCCAGGGCTTGTAATTTTCCTCAGTAAAAGCCGAGGCGACGGTTCTGCTGAATGAACACTCCATCAGTGGACAGTCCACATACCGGTGGCCTTGTTCTCCGCAGGCGGAACATGGAGAGGGTTCCCTCGCAGGAGGGGGCTGTGGATAGCGCTCTGCTGGACCGGTTACTGGAGACAGGGCATCTGGTGGGTCCTGTGGGCGACGTCCTCGGAAGTTCCTCTCACTTTGCGACGAGCCGACATCCGGAAGGAGATGAGGGCATTTGGACTCCTTCCTTGCTGGAACTACTGCTCCTTCCGTTGGACTTGGCGGTTCCGTGACGGGCCGTAGGTTCCCCCTTGATCCGACCTCCCTCTTTGGGCGTCCGCAAGTGCCGGTGGAGTCGGGTCCAGGACACTCGCCTGCTGCTCAGCCCCCAGGAATTTCTCCACGAGTCGGACCGCCAAAGCTAGGGTTTCAGCAGCGTGGCGTTTTACCCACGAGCGTGCGGAAGGGGGTATTATTTGTAGAAATTGTTCCAAAACCACCTGCTCAAGAATTACCTCCTTAGTGCACTCCTTGGGTTGTATCCAGCGCGTACATAAGTCCAATAATCGCTGAGCGAGGACCCGAGGTCTCATCTTAGCGGTGTACTTCATGTTCCGGAACTGCTGCCGGTAGGTCTCTGGGGTCAGACCTAAGCGATCCAGTATGGCGGCTTTTACTTGTCGGTAGTCCATTTCCTGATCTGCTGGGAGACACTTATATGAGGCCTGGGCTTCTCCTATGAGGAGCGGGGCCAAAGCAGTTGCCCAGCGATCGGTAGCCCAGCCCTGAGCTTCGGCAACATCTTTCAAAAGTCAGTAAAAAAGCCTCTGGATCCTCGTTCGGAGCCATTTTCCTCAGGAGTATCGGGGGTCTGCTTGCAAGTTCTGGACGGGCAAACCCCTGGAATTGGGTCAGCAGCTTGGCCATTTGCTCCTCCTGTGCTGCCTTCTGCTGGGTTAAGAGCTGGGTTTGCTGCTGAAAAAGTCTTTCATATCTCTCTGCTTGCAGCCGGGCGTGTTCCTGCATTAACTGTCCCTGCTGTCTGGTCTGCTCGCACAAAAACTCTTTCAAAAAATCTTCCATTTTTTTCATTCTTGTGTGTATGTATGGCCCTTTAACTGCAGGGGCCATTCAAAATCCTTCCCAATTCTTGACACCATATGTTGCAGGGTACATGCAACTACACACGTGGGTTTCTTGACAAGGCTGTTTTATTTTGCCTTGAAAAATATACAGCACACAAAACAAAAATAGCTCTTTTTCAGCAACAAACGAAAATGGCTTTTCCTTCAGCAAACCGAACAAAACAGTTTCTCTTTAGCAAACAGTTTATATATATATGCAGATACCCTTTTTCTATGGAGGGGACAGACAGTTCACAGTATCACTACTTTGCTACTCAGACCTTGTTTTTAGGAATCACTTTAGCAGCTTACTCCTCTCTCATCAACAGCCAAGATCCATGTGTCTATAGCCTGGGTTTTAACACACCTTGATTAGGCAGCTGGGATCCAACTAATTGTCCTGAGGTTCCCAGCTGAAGTTAACCTGTGGGCGCTTTCTTGGTTGCTCTCTCCGATGTGCTTCGTGCTCCTCTGGATAGGCCTTGGCTTTTAAGTGTGGCCATTGCAGCTGTCATGGCTGCTCTCCGTGGGGAGAACAGCGCTCCCAGGCCTCTCTTCCAGTCGGTGCCCACGGAATCTCCATCCGCTCCGTGGTCACGCACCGGAAGTGCGTCGAAGACCGGAAGGGGTGGTGGTGGATCATCCGGTCCGCGGACGGGTAAGTAGGCCGCAAGCCTCTCCTTCTCGTCCTCTGCAGGTGCCGTCTTCGCCTGGCGGGAGTAAGGGGATGGTGGAGTCTCCTTACCGCTCCAGGCTGATGTACTCATGGTCCTCCGGAGTCGTCCCGGACGCCATCTCCGCCGCACTGGGAGTCACCACGGCCGTGGGACTGCTACGGGTCTCAGGCCGCAACAGCGCTCGCCGTCGGATGGTGTCCAGACTCGTCTTTTCCTTTCCGGTAAGTGGACCGTCATCTTTGTTACAGCTGGGGTTGTTCGCCGGTAGGGCACCGATGGGCCGCCAACTTTTTCCTCCAACGATATTACGATCGGATCATCCGCAAGTGAGTCACCGGGTTCTTGGGCGATACCGCCAGTGGGTAGTGGCACGAAACGGGCTCGCTCCGGTACCTCCACTGTGGTCGCGCTCTCCTCCGCCGCTGGTTCTCTCAGCTCTGTAGCTGGCTGGGCCTTGGTTCTTACCGCATGGGTGAAGCGGGGAACTAGGGCAGCCTTGTCTTTCATCTCCGCCACCTCCGTTAGTGTTCCCGGAGAGGCACCCCGCGGGGTCTCGATCAATAGCCATGGCTCGTTAGGCCACAGGTAGTACATGCTGCATTGAGGGCATCGTGCCTTAGTGCTGGGGACCGCTCCGGGTATCCCGCAGTGGACACACAAGTACCGGAGGTATTCGTGGCCCTCAACCTCCACTACCAGTAAGCCTCCTGGTAGCTGGTAAATCGTGGTGCTCAGTTTGGCCATATTTCTCTCAGGGGTGGAACAGTTCAATTGCTCAGCTCCGCTCTCTGTGAATGTCAGACAGAAATGAAGCTCCTCGCTCTCACTTCCTGTCCCTCCCTTCGCTGGGGAAGGCTCTCCTGATTGGCTCTCCTTGTGCCCCCTCCCTCTGGTGGAAACAAGAGGCGGGGCACTCCTTCATTCAGTGTGACGTGGCCTGGTTTGTTGGCCAGTCACATAACAGGTGGGTGGGCTTTCGGCTTTCGCGCCGCTCCTCATGCAGGGGATCTGGGTTTGGCGCCAAACTCCTGCACATCTCCCGCCACATTTCTCGCGCAGTCTCTTTGCACGATTCACGTGCGCGCTCCAGGATTGGCGGGAATCGCCATTTTAGTTCGGCTGCTAACCGCTGGGCCGTGGATGGCGCGTTTGTCGCCATTTTGTATTCTTTCTTGCTCCGCGGAGCACATGTAGTGACGGCCGCCATCTTTGATGAGCCCACCAAATGTATTTGTGCACTATTCTCAGTGTCTAGTGCAAAACTCGTACCTAGACACTGACTGACCTCCACTTGCTCACTGAACACTCTCTGCATGCTTTCTGATGCTATTCTGACTGTTGCCCACTGATATGATGTATGGCATACCCCAGGCTAGGCAGAACTCCTTCTCTATGCACTGTACTCGGTGACTGTTCCTGCAAGTACTCTGTGGTACATTTTATGTGGGTGCTACCTAGTGTACCGGGCATCTCCCTAAGAATGGGCGTCCCTACTTTTGGCCACTCATAGTACGGGCCCTGGGCCATGGTCCCTGGACAAGTTAACAGGCTAACCCCCCCAGTTGCCTCACACTACCTGCCTCAAGGGACTAGAACAGCTATAGCTTGGCACCCATCTTACGACACCCTCTTAGGGCACCCAGGGCATACTGTGCGGGAGTCCACGCTCCCCTGACTACCCCTGGTATGACATGCCCTACTTTCTCCAGCACTTGCATGGAAAGTGCACTTCACTCCTCCCGTTCTGCTTCGCTGAAAGCCTGTCCTGTTTGGGATCTCAGCAGCTCGCCTCCAAATGTAACCCATGTTCCCACCCCCCCCAGACACAGATGCCATATCTAGGGTGTAGTGAGGGCTGGCTACATGTATGTTGGTGGTGCATATCTGCCGGTAACAGAAGGGCCTGAGTCTCCCGCGGTGATGTCGGGGATACAGGACCAGGCTTCTGGGGTATATGCCTCCATCTTCTTCTTAGCAATGGTGCAGCGCCTCCATCCTCTATAACTTCTTAGAATGTGGGGTATGACCCTTATAGAGAAATAACCCTGGTCCCAGGGTGAATGCTCCAGAACACACACACAGTCTGATGTAAAACCGCAATGTCTCTTTATTGTCTCTTATCACAGCAGCAGCACACAGTAGCCGCAGTTCAGATAAAGCAGCAAGTCCTGTGCAGCAGGCTTTCAAATGTATTGGTATTCCTCCTCTCCTTCCCTCCAGTAATGTCTCCAGACAGGATGGTCTAGATGGGGCCTCAATACCCCTGCCTCCACCTCCACCAGGGTAGGCCCTGTGGGTGAGGCTAGATCTCCTTCCCCTCCCCCCCTGAGCAGGGTGACGGCATTGGTCCACCTCTATATAGGTCTGTCCTTATCTCCTCTCAGTCCTACAGCACTTCAGACCGCACACTCTCCTCAGCTCCCATCTGATGCTCCCAGACTGACCAGCTACCCGCGCAGCTGTCACATGGTCATCTCTCCTTTCTCTGGTTCAGCAGACACACTGCTCTCCAGAGACTCCAAACTCTCACAGGCCTGACAGACAAGACTCAACTCCATGCACAACTGACTCTCCAACAGACTGAACTCACAAACACAGGACAGCCTACTAAAATAGACTCAGCCCCGCCCCCCCATGATGTCAGCAGGACCTCCCCTCTGTACAGCCTGCACAGAGCTCAGGGGCCTGCCTCCACCACAGAGGCGGGGCTTGGTGAGGGGGAAAAACCCATGGTCACTACTGGCGCCTGCCCTTACCAGGGCTTACTCCAGTAGTAGAAGGATAAGTAGCCCTTTCTGTTTACAGGGGGCTACAAATGCATAGTTCTTTCTCTTGACGTCAGCGCCTCCATCATCAGCAGACTCCAGGAGTGCTGGAGGCAACCACCGCTGAAGAACTATCCCACATTCCCCCAAATAGACTGCAGACTCAGGCCAGGAGTGTAATTGAACAGGAACATATTTATTCAGTACACTGCATACAGTATTATACCGGATACAGATTTCTCTTTGGTCCCAGACCTCTGGATGGACCCTGGGTCAGCTTTGAGGCTTCAGGCCTTTTCAGCTGCCTTTGCTTGGCCACAGCCCCCATGATGGGGGCTGATGTGATGATATAGTCCCACCCCAGAGGGCGAGATACACACAATGTATGTACTGTATGTGTGTGTGTGTCCAGGGTACTAATTCTAATCATGGGATCTTGTAATGAAGTTGTTTGGAGGGTGTGTAGGATCTCTGCTGGCTCTAGAAGGATTTCAAGCTGCGTTCCTGGTCCCAATGGTGGATAAAGGCATTTATTTATCTATACGACTGTGAGTGCGTATTTTACCATCAACTAATTATATTTGGTTGAATATACTACCCTATGATTGTTCTCCTCTTGGTCTTCTCTTCCCTATATTTTTGCGCCTAGGTAATTCTTCTGGCATTTACTTTTGGGGCAGAAAACAACTCGCGATCGACCACTTGCATTTCTCAACGCTATTGTAGACAGTGCTAAAGTGCAATTTTCTGCACTCGATAAAAACAGTAGTAAACTTACGTCTTAAGGCGGGAAAAGTTCAAGAAATCACACACCATGACCAGGTATGCAAAGGAATACAACCAGTGAAATGTTCGGATAAAGGCCGCTGCATCTGTATAAAACACCCCCAATGTATAGAGAAAAAAAAACAACACATATAAAAATTACCCCCCCCCCCCAATACTTTAAAAAAAAAAAACAGACGTACATTGTGGATGGTCAGGCCAGTGGTACAAGTTGGGCTCAACCTCTGGCCAGGCCCGGCTGCCGTTCTTCTCGTGGCCGGGCCCGAGCTCTCCCTCAGCTGCAGGCCTCTTCCTTACTCTGTCCCACGTGCTTCCAACGCTGGTGCGCGATTGGCCTCCCTCTCATTCCGGCGCGCTGATGTCAGAAAGGCCCATCACGTGCCAGCATTGGAAGTTCAGCGTGGGACAGAGTAAGGAAGAGGCCTGCAGCTGAGGTAGAGCTGGGGCCTGGCCGCGAGAGGACCGGCAGCCGGGCCTGGCCAGAGGTTGGGCCCAACTTGCAGCGCCGACTGGCTGGGCCCCCCGCAGATACCGGGCCTGGGACACCTGTCCTGGCTGTCCCCCATGTCGTCGGCCCTACTCATGGACTAATGGTTATTCAGGCCGCCTCTGCCTCAATATTTCACTATATGAAAAAGTATAGTTATTCATCTCTGATGGCGTTTCAATATTGAAAAGTGGCATTACAATATAAAATTGAACTAACTTATATATTACTAAATGCACTATATATGTAGAGTTGGTAATAAAGGGGTATAAGTATCGATAGAAAAAACCTCATATGGCGACACGTCATGCGTTATGTCATCTGAAGTAGCGACATCTCCGATCCCGTGCGGTTAGACGGATACTCAGTCAGGCTTGTATCCAAAGTGTTTTTTGTGCCTCGATATTAGACCCGCTGTGGTCTATGGTTATTACTTACCTGGTTATGCTTTCTGCTCTTCAGGTATAGAAGCATACATCTCCAGTAGCAGTGTGTGCACTATTTCCTCACTGTTATAAGCATACTATGTGAATAGAACAAAAGTGTATGGGGTATGTAGCCCCAATTAACCAGTGCTACAGAGCATATATGACCCACAAAGATTGGAAAATAATGTTTTTAGCTGCGTTTTAAACCGGATCACTTGGTGTGGTATTGCATGCTTGAGGCTATATGCATTGAACCCCTATATGGCACCAGGTATAACAGGGATGTGCGGAGTTGTAAGTGGGGAGTGTTTAAACCCCCCCTTGACCTCTGCAGTTTCCCTTAATTGAATAATCTTGTATGCCTGGGGTAGCTCTCATTTAAGAGTAGGTTGAAGCAATGCACAGCAAGGAGGGGGTGACAGCAGGTCTGGCAAAAATCTTCTTTATTATGGAAGCATTAAAATGTGGAAGGCTGCAACCTTCTACGCGTTTCGTGCAATGAAAGTTGCACTTTATCAAGAAGTCAGTTTGAACATGGTATGACACACTATATATAGGGACAGTCTGCCGTTTTGGCGCCAAAAAACACTCTTTGGAATTTGCATAAAGGTTTAATTAATACACAGCTGCGCCAGCGCTATGCAAGAAGCGACTAATTACCTGTTCAGCCCCTTGAGACATCCGCCTGCCAAACACTCCTGCTCTGTGGAACGCACAGCAGGGCAATGGAGGGCGAAATCTCGCGAGATGCGTTCCAGGGTGGTCCCGACTGCTCGCGCATGCGCAGTATGCCTTAAAAAATGAAAAAGAAATCCCGATCCCCTTAAAGGGAACTGCTACTATCCTGTAAGTGCGCGCATGCGCATGAGCGGCTCTGTGTGTATATATAATGCAAAAACGGCAGATTATTGGTGTAAACAACCACCACAGGAGAGACAGTGATGGTAATGCCCCATAACCTATGGAGACACCCATAACCTGTACCAAACTGATGGGGGAAGTAATACACCAACTGTGAGGCACATAAAGAGATCTAAATTGTATGAAACTTATTAGGCAGACTGTACCCCATACATACAAAATTTATAATAATTGTCAAATTAAAAACAAAAATTTTAATCAAATAATATAAAAAAATATATAACTTTTATCCTAACTTATACCTATATTAAAAACATTTATACAGCTATCCAGAAGAACAGAGGAAAAAACTAATCAGAGGTATTCAATAATTCCTTGTACACTATGTTACAGAAAATCAAATCAAATCAGGAAAAACAACTCAGAAAAAACAATCATAAGTATCTAAAGCACTTCTCCTTTGTTAACTTTTCTACAACCGTTATAAGTCAATAAAGTTGTTTCCATTGAGTAAAATGTCTTGCCCAACCTAATGATATAAGAAAACATTGCATATTGTTTTACAATTTTGGTACAAAGTTGCTAACTTTTCTTAAATAAACATTTCTTGTTAGCTACATGATTGTACTGCTTTATTTGGAACACTAGGACCAAATTGTATGGTCATGACAATATGATCCTCAGTCAGACATAATTGTTTTGCTTTTGTTAGATAAGAATTAAAATGTCTATCTATTGATGTTTTATTTCAGAAAATGATTAATACTCCATTCAATATTTATTCCATCAGGAAAACGGGTTTTTAGCGTGAAGATCCAGTAGGACTCTCTACAGTCTAGTCTTTTTACCAAATCTCCTCCACTCATTTTAGGTAAAATTCTCTCCATTCCCAAGAATGAAAAATTCTCAATACCCCCCTTCCCACACTCAGAAAAATGTTTGGACACCGGGTGTACCAGGTCTCCTTTTTTAATTAATCTAAAGTGTTCTTGCATTCTAATTTTGAGGGACCTCGTTGTTCTTCCGACGTATCTTTTCCCACAGCCACAATTGATTACATAAACTACAAAAGATGTATTGCAATTAATAAAATCTCTAATTTCAAAACGTCTGTGGGGGCTGTGGGAAAGGACATATCTGGAAGGTTTCATGTACCTACACATGTTGCAATTATTGCATCTGAATGAACCTTTAGTGCTGAAGTTGTTACTAGCAATGTTTACATCTGGAATTACACTAGGAGATAGATAATTGGAAATAGTCTTGGCCTTCCTATAGACAATTTTAGGACCCATTTTGGTATACTCTCCCAGGATGGGATCCATGCGTAATAGGCCCCAATGTTTATTAATTATCCTATTCACTTGGCCACTGGCTTGACTATATTGTGTGATAAACAAGGGGGGTGTGCTTCCCAGTCTATTTTTATCTTTATTAGTATCACTTCTCTGCCCAACCTCCCTCACCCTTGACTCTCTGGTGGGGAGTAATGTGCTTCTTTCTTTTTTAATTATTTCCTCCACTATGGGTTGGAGGGTTTCCCTGGTATAACCCCTTTCTAGAAACCTATTGGTGAGCGCCTCAGACTGAGTCTGGAATCCATCTAATGTGGAACAATTCCTCCTCAGTCTGAGGTACTGGCTTTTGGGGATGCCAGTAATCACCGATCTGGGATGACAACTGTCCGCCCGAAGAATCGTATTTCTTGAGTTGCCTTTCCTAAAGGTGTCCATTTGAATCTGTTGGTTCATATCCACATATAGTAAGATGTCCAGAAAGCTAATGTGGTGTGCATTGAAATTGGTGGTAAATTGAATATTGAGATTATTATTATTAACATATCCAAAAAAAGATTCCAATGTGTCTGTGCTCCCGTGCCAAATTATAAGTAAATCGTCAATAAAACGCTTCTAAAAAACTATATTGTGTCTAAATTTATTAGTGCTGTTATAAATAAATACATTCTCCCACCACCCCATAAAAAGATTCGCATAGGAGGGGGCAAAACTTGTCCCCATTGCTGTCCCCCATTGTTGCAAATAAAACTGGTGCTCAAAAAGAAAATAATTGTGTGTGAGAAGAAAAAGAATAGATTCAGTGATAAAAGTGGTCATTAACATTGAGCTCCCTGGACATTCAATGAAATGACGAACAGCTGTCAAACCCAAATCGTGCTCAATGATTGAATACAGGGAGACCACATCCATAGTTACCCAGAGGTAGTCAGGTTTCCATGTGACCTTTTGTAATTGTACCAACAAGTCACCTGAATCAAGGATGAAGGAAGGCAAAGCCCTGACAAAGGGCTGTAGATAAGCATTAACGTAACGGGATAAACCATCTCCCAAAGATCCAATGCTAGAGACAATTGGACGACCAGGAGGGTCGACCAATGTCTTATGGATCTTTGGGAGATGGTGAAACACTGGGATTAAGGGGTGAGGGTTGACCAAAAATCCCATCTCTTTTTTATTTAGAACCTGTGTTGCTGATCCCAAGTCAATTAAATCCTGCAATTCTTTCAAAAAGGTTGGCGTTGGATCATATGGTAGTTCAGAGTAGGAGGACACATCACCAAGTTGGCGAAAAGCCTCCTTGAGATAGTCTGTCCTACTCTGAACCACCACTGCCCCTCCCTTATCAGCATTTTTAATTACCAATATGGGGTTGTTCTGTAGTGTTTTAATTGCTGAACGTTCCTCCCCATTTAGATTATCATTACTAATACCTGAGAATGAGAAACCACAAGCCAGAAACCTAAGGTCACGGATTACCAGATTTTCAAACATTGACAAATAGGGACCTTTAGCAAAGGAAGGGTAAAACACCGATTTCTCTTTAAACTTGGAATCCCAGTCTCCAAAACCATAAGTCTGGGAATCTTCAACATAATTACTTTGGTCATCGAGGTCATTCAAATCTCTTAAGGCACATATATCTTTAAAAGAGTCCAATGTAACCTGTGGAAGGGGGGGGGGGGAATCAGAAGCACCTATATTCAAGGCAGAACCAGTAGAGTTCACTGGAGGACACTGTGAGTACTACTGGGGGCCAGCCCAATGAGGTTAGGGGTGGGTGTTTTTATGCAACTACCCCTGCCTTCAGGGCAACTGGAGCCCTTCTTATAGTTGTACTGTATTCAAGTCCCAGGAGGTTACTTCATTACTGACTGTTACTATTACAAGTAATGGGACTACATACTTGAGCACCATATTACCCTTTTTTAGCTCTCATTTAAGCAGCAGGTTTACTCACATGTGGTGTGAACGCTGGTTCTGTGTGCTCCATAGCTGACAAGGAATGCAGAGAGGGTGTACCTGTTCCGGTCTGGAAGAGGGGTTTCAGCGGGCACTACGAGGCAGAAAAAACGTAGCAAATGCTGGACTGTGCTGTAAAGAGTTCCTTTATTGATGCATAGTTAAAAAGAGGGGGGGAAAAGGATGCCCCTGCACCTCTAACGCGTTTCACCCAAGCATGGGCTTTTTCAAAGAGTAACACTACCCGTCTGCAGGCTACTGATATACCGGATGTGAACCGGAAGTGACGTCATACAGCGAATGGGCTGTAGGTATGCTGCATGCTGTATGATAGACTGCCAGGCTCGTTGCTTGACGGCGCTCACACATAGCGAAATTGCGCCACCTATGGTGCCTGTCAGCCAGTGAGCCGACACCCCACACACAGCAAGCTGCATGATGGAATACTGAGTCCCAGCTGGATGACATTCACTCGGCACCCATGGGCTTCAGTGTCATGCGCAGTAGGGACTAAAAGGTTAAAAACAGATGAAAACAAACATTTGTGCAATCTACTTTTAAACATTATAAGCAATACAATTCATATTATTAATCAAATATAAGCCTTAATGAAATCTAAATATATACAAAAGTAAATTTCATAATGTGTATATCATAATAGAAAGCAACAGATAAAAAAATAAATGAAAAAAATAATGAAAATTGAAATTAAAAACAAGTAGTGGCAGGGGTAGTAGGAATTTCCAATATCTAATTGATAATGTTATAAAGCATACTTTTAGTACATTTATGTTGCTATTATTACAATTCATAGTTAGAACAATTAGCTTGATCAGAACATACTCAGTTGTACTTTAGAGTTTTCATATATATAAATGTAATTGTATAAAATCAAATAACAAGACCAGCAAGACATTGCATAATTAGACATGCTGTTAATAATAATTTGATTCATCAATATGGTTAACCGAACCCACAAGTATGAACTTTGCAGATTTCATGATCATGGATATAAGTGGGGAAGGGAAGGGAAAGGTGGGAAAGGAAAGGAGAGGGAGGGTAGGGGAGGAAGGGGAAAGAAAAGGGGGGGGGAGGAGGAAAAAAGGGAGGGAAGGAGGGGGAAAGGGCATGGAAATGAATTAAATATTGTCAGATTTATAACAACATATTATAAACATATTGTAAACATATTGTAAACATATGGAATGGATTTAGTGAGCAAAAGATATATATATATATGATGTTTGGCATTCCTCGTTAAACATAATATAAAAAAAGGATCAAGTAAAAGATATATCGATATTTTAAATAAATGCTAGGTACTTAACATTCAAATAGACCAAAATATTTATTTTGTCAATGTTGTATTGGTTATGATCACTTACTCAAAGGAGTAAACTAATGGGCCATATGGGCGAACTGCACGAACAGGAACACATATTTTACAGGGCTCCCTGTGGCAAGAGATAGATGGTTCTATAGAAAATGTTTTATCTCCCAGTCCACGTTGATACCTCTGGGTGTCATCGTATCTAACGTGAAGATCCAGAACATCTCTTTTCTATTTAGAGTGTTCTGACGATCTCCACGTCGGACTGAGAGTGGAATGTGTTCTAGACCAGGGTTTCCCAAACTTTTTTTTCCGTGACCCGGTTATTTTTTGAACTTCTCCTTCGTGACCCACTAAAAATTTTATCGCCTATACTGGCCTATAGGGCCTGCACAGACACACACACAGCCACTGATACACACACACACAGCCACTGATACACACACACACAGCCACTGACAGACACGCAGCCACTGACACACACACTGATACATACACACAGCCTCTGATACACACACACGCAGCCACTGACACACACACGCAGCCACTGACACAAACACGCAGCCACTGACACACACACACGCAGCCACTGACACACACACACGCAGCCACTGACACACACACACGCAGCCACTGACACACACGCAGCCACACAGATACACACGCAGCCACACAGATACACACACACACACACACTCGCTCTCCCCTATACCCACACACACTCGCTCTCCCCTATACCCACACAGACACAAACAGTGAATTACAGGCAACGACGGATGTGAGTGACTGGAGAGGGGGCCAGGGGCACTTGGGTGGGAGGGAGGGAGGGGGCCAGGGGCACTTGGGTGGGAGGGAGGGAGGGGGCCAGGGGCACTTGGGTGGGAGGGAGGGAGGGGGCCAGGGGCACTTGGGTGGGAGGGAGGGGGCCAGGGGCACTTGGGTGGGAGGGAGGGGGCCAGGGGCACTTGGGTGGGAGGGTGGGAGGGTGACCAGGGGCACTTGGGTGGGAGGGGGACCAGGGACACTTGGGTGGGAGAGTGGGAGGGGGACCAGGGGCACTTGGGTGGGAGGGTGGGAGGGGGACCAGGGGCACTTGGGTGGGAGGGTGGGAGGGGGACCAGGGGCACTTGGGTGGGAGGGGGACCAGGGGCACTTGGGTGGGAGGGTGGGAGGGGGACCAGGGGCACTTGGGTGGGAGGGTGGGAGGGGGACCAGGGGCACTAGGGGGACCAGGGGCACTTGGGTGGGAGGGTGGGAGGGGGACCAGGGGCACTTGGGTGGGAGGGGGACCAGGGGCACTTGGGTGGGAGGGGGACCAGGGGCACTTGGGTGGGAGGGTGGGAGGAGGACCAGGGGCACTTGGGTGGGAGGGTGGGAGGGTGGGAGGGGGACCAGGGGCACTTGGGTGGGAGGGGGACCAGGGGCACTTGGGTGGGAGGGTGGGAGGGGGACCAGGGGCACTTGGGTGGGTGGGAGGGGGACCAGGGGCACTTGGGTGGGTGGGAGGGGGACCAGGGGCACTTGGGTGGGTGGGTGTGGGACCAGGGGCACTTGGGTGGGTGGGTGGGTGGGGGACCAGGGGCACTTGGGTGGGAGGGAGGGGGACCAGGGGCACTTGGGTGGGAGGGAGGGGGACCAGGGGCACTTGGGTGGGAGGGAGGGGGACCAGGGGCATCTGGGTGGGTGGGAGGGGGACCAGGGGCACCTGGGTGGGTGGGAGGGGGACATGGGGCACTTGGGTGGGTGGGAGGGGGACATGGGGCACTTGGGTGGGTGGGAGGGGGACATGGGGCACTTGGGTGGGTGGGAGGGGGACCAGGGGCACTTGGGTGGGTGGGAGGGGGACCAGGGGCACTTGGGTGGGTGGGAGGGGGACCAGGGGCACTTGGGTGGGTGGGAGGGGGACCAGGGGCACTTGGGTGGGTGGGTGGGGGACCAGGGGCACTTGGGTGGGAGGGAGGGGGACCAGGGGCACTTGGGTGGGAGGGAGGGGAACCAGGGGCACTTGGGTGGGAGGGAGGGGGACCAGGGGCACCTGGGTGGGTGGGAGGGGGACATGGGGCACTTGGGTGGGTGGGAGGGGGACATGGGGCACTTGGGTGGGTGGGAGGGGGACCAGGGGCACTTGGGTGGGTGGGAGGGGGACCAGGGGCACTTGGGTGGGTGGGAGGGGGACCAGGGGCACTTGGGTGGGTGGGAGGGGGACCAGGGGCACTTGGGTGGGTGGGAGGGGGACCAGGGGCACTTGGGTGGGTGAGAGGGGGACCAGGGGCACTTGGGTGGGTGGGAGGGGGACCAGGGGCACTTGGGTGGGTGGGAGGGGGACCAGGGGCACTTGGGTGGGTGGGAGGGGGACCAGGGGCACTTGGGTGGGTGGGAGGGGGACCAGGGGCACTTGGGTGGGTGGGAGGGGGACCAGGGGCACTTGGGTGGGTGGGAGGGGGACCAGGGGCACTTGGGTGGGTGGGAGGGGGACCAGGGGCACTTGGGTGGATGGGAGGGGGACCAGGGGCACTTGGGTGGGAGGCAGTGACTGGGTGGGGTGACTTACCTTGCCACCGGACGCTTTCCCCTGCTGCCCCCGATATCCCCTGCTGCCCGGGACGGGAGGTGGGCTTGGGGGGACGGGAGGTGGGCTTGGGGGGACGGGAGGTGGGCTTGGGGGGATGGGAGGTGGGCTCGGGAGGGGGTGCCACGGGAGGTGAGCTCGGGAAGCTGGCTGCGGGGGGAAGCTGGCCGCGGGGGGAAGCGGGCCGCAGTAGGAGCTTGAACTTCCCCCTCCGTCCCACGTAACGTGCGGGATGCAGAGGAGCTGGTACTTCCTCCTCCGTCCCACGTTGGGAGCGGGGGGGGAGGAAGGGAGCAGGCCCTGCTTGCCCTGCGCAAGCGCGCGGGACCGCAGGGGGAAATCGCCGGCATTTTTTTAAAATTGAGCAGGGGGGACGGGAGACACCGCGCGGCCAGCCTCGCTGCGACCCGGCAATTTTGGTGCCGTGGCCCGGTGCCGGGTCGCGACCCACCGTTTGGGAAACGCTGTTCTAGACCACTGAATGTAAGCTGGTCCAGGTTTCCTTTAGGACATTCCATAAAATGTCGTGCCACAGGGAACCTCTGGTCTTTGTTCTTAATACTTCTAATGTGCTCCATTATTCGAAGTTTTAATGGTCGTATTGTTCGCCCTACACTGGCGACACACTTTATTCGAGCTTGGCTAGTCCCACGAATTCGGGTATACCCGGGTGTATTGAGGTTTGTGACTGTTTTCTGCCCGAGTGCATTGAGTTATTTTCCAAGCAGGGATTGAAGCATTTTATTCTAGCTGGCTGCAATACTGCACAGTATATATATATAAACTGCATTACAATTCATGAATTTATGCCATCTGGTAGACACGCGAAGCATTGCAGCCTATTAAATCCTAATCATTATCATTTAACAGATCAGCCGCCCATCAGCCAGGCATGAACCCAGGCTGGGAAGGCAAATGCAACGGGGCTTGTCAGAGGTGAGGAGTGGCGCATTCCAGGTATCTGCCAGGTACATACCGGGTATTTGCTCGAATAAAGTGTGTCGGTGCAGTATGTAGCCCATACCACAGCCACATGTCAAGAGATATATTACATGGTTGGTGTTGCACGTAATAAAACTCCTCAATTTAGTTTTGTTTTTGTTTATCTTTGACTGAATTGTTTTAATTGGTTTTGCATAGGAACAGACTTTGCAAAAGCCACATTTGTAGAAACCCATAGGAGGGACAAAGCATTTAGTTTTTGTATGTGGTTTTGTATACATACTCGGTGATATATAATTGGAGATGGTCTTAGCTTTTTTGAACACAAATTTGGGTAACTTTTCAATGTGTGGCTTAAGTTTATTATCCAATGACAAGATGTTCCAGTGTTTTAATATAATGGAGCGGATGTTATTTGCTTGGCGACTATGTTGTGTAATAAAATAGAGTGGTGTTGATTCTTTTTTACAATCTATTTTAATCTTTTTCTTCAACAGTTTGGTACGTGGGATATAAAATGCATGATCAAAAGCTTCCTGTAGGTCCGTTTTACAGTATCCCCTTTTGAAAAATCTCAAAGCCAATTCTTTAGATTGCTCTACAAATGAATCATCTGTTGAGCAAATACGTTTCAACCTTAGGAATTGTGCCTTCGGTATGCCTTTTATTAGAGGACGTGGGTGACCACTGTTGGCTTTTAGAAACGTATTTCTTGAATTTGGTTTTTTGTAGATGTCAGATTGAATAGATTGACATGAATCTACAGATAAAAGTAAATCAAGGTACTCGATCTTCTTTTCGTGATGTAAAAAAGTAAAATGTAGGTTGTAATCATTCCTGTTTAACTGGTCCACAAATTCCGTCAGAGACCTAGTGTCACCTTCCCAAATCAAAAACAAATCGTCGATAAATCTCCGATAAAAAGTGATGTTATTACGGAAAGAATTAGTGTGACTGAAAATGTGTTTGTGCTCCCAATATCCCATGAATAAGTTTGCATAGGACGGTGCAAATGACGTGCCCATTGCGGTGCCTCGTGTCTGTAAATAATAAGTGTTGTCAAAGAGAAAATAGTTGTGTGTGAGTAAAAATAAAATAGATTCTAAAATAAATGTGACCTGTGCTGGTGATAACAGTGATTGATTAAGAAAATATTGTGCTGCTGCAATACCTTGTGAGTGATCAATAATTGTGTAAAGGGATGTTACATCTAAAGTGACCCATAGATAGTTGGGGGACCAAGTGAATTTAGATAGTGAATTTAATAAGTCAGTAGAATCCTGTAGGTATGACGGAAGTTTGTGGACCAGTGGTTGCAAAAAAATATCGATGTATCTGGATAATCCATCTCCCAAAGATCCAATACTAGATATAATTGGTCGCCCAGGAGGGTCGACCAAAGATTTATGGATCTTTGGGAGATGGTGAAAAATGGGGATTACCGGATTTTGAACGGCCAGGAAGCTTCTTTCCTTTTCGCTTAACACTTGTAGAATTACACCGAAGTCAAGGATGTTATTTAGCTGTTTTGCAAAAACATCAGTTGGGTCAGATTTGAGGGTTTTATATGATTTTATGTCCTGTAATTGTTTTAGTGCTTCTGATCGATATTTAACACTACTTTGTACAACAATTGCACCCCCCTTGTCGGCGTTTTTTATGACCAAATTTTTGTTGGTCATCAAGCTTCGAATACTCAGCTTGTCATTTTTGGACATATTATTGCCGGCATGGGGGGTGAACTTGTAACCTTTTTCTAATAGTAGTAAGTCTTTCTCGACTAGTTTCTCGAACGTGGCTATGTGTGGACGTTTGATGTGAGAGGGATAGAAGGTTGAGCGTGTCTTTAAGCCTGAGTCTCTATAACCTACCAGGAAGGAGAACACTGATGTCTCCTCCTCCTCTGTAGTCTGTTCATCTAGAAGACTGTTCATGTCTTGAAGGGTACATAGCTCGGTGAATGATGTTAAACCGTCATTTGTTGACTCAGAATCCTGAAACATAACAAGGGTAGAATTAGTTACATCATCAGTTATAATCGCATCATCTTTATGAAAAAACTTTTTCAACACTAGTTTTCTAATGAAACATTGTAAATCTATTATAGTATTGAACAACCTAAAGTTTTCCATAGGAGCGAAATTCAGTCCTTTGTTTAGTAAAGACAGTTCGTTCACAGAAAGAGGTATCCCAGAGATGTTAATGACATTATTTTCAGAGCTCATGTGTATTTTTTTCTTTTTGAGACTGCGCCCTCGTCCCTTAGAGCGCCTAGTCCTTGGTCGTTTTTTGATTGGGAAAACAATGATGGTGTAGATCTTTGCTCACTTTTGGATCCATGTCCATATTCTGAATCATGATCACTGCTATATTCACCTTGATTGGGTGTATGTCTGGTGGAAAAAGACACTCCATGTGACCGATAATCACTATCAGAGGCGTCTGAAAAACTTGATTGGTCTCCTGTTCTCTTTTTGAGTATAGAGGGTTTAGAAGTAGATTTCTCTTTGGAACCTTGTACATGGTGTTGACCTTTTTGATTTATTTTTTTAGGTTTATTGGGAGCGTTGGGATTCCTTAATGGACGAGGGTTTTTTTGCCAGATGTATATTTGGCCACGCTCATAGTCCAAGCGGTCCCTATCAAACTTAATTTGTTTCTTCTCCATAATTTCTTTATCAAGTTTGGAGATATTTTGATATAACAAATTATCATTTGTGGCAAAGTTTGGTAAATCTTCAAACTTGTCCAGTTGGTTTTGGAGTTTTTTAATATTCTCTACCAACAAATTCTTTTCAGTTGTTTTAGTATGTATGATAAGCTCCATTAGTTGAAGTGAGCATGAATCTAATATTTTGGTCCACTTTTCTTCAAAGTCTCTACTAATGAAACCAAATGATGGTGTTTTCTTTATTCTTAATCCTCTAGGGATACGTTTGGTTAATACGTAGTTTTCCAGAGATGTTATCTCCCACCATAGCTTAATTTTCTGACTCAATAGCTTTTCTAATGTCACAAAATATAATGACAGATTCATTTTGTCATCACATGTAATATCTTTAGAGTCATTGAAAATGAACACAGCTTGTCTGGAGCGTCTTGCGTTATCAGAGCAAAGTGCAACATATAGTGTTGGTTTTGCATTCATATCGCAAATATCCTCATTCTCTGAAGAAGCCATAATATCCAGTGTGGTATTGAATTGATGTTTGGTAATAGTTAATTACACTTGGATCAAATTGTATTTTATACAGGAATTGTATGTATAATAATCCTTTCTTTGGTATAGTATTATGTGTTCTATAGTCCATAAATGGAAAAAATCCCCATAACTTTGAATCTAAGCTGGATACTATGTGAATATCCCGCATCTTCTCCTTACTAAAGTACTACCATATTATACATATATAGAGGCTATAATTACATCCTGACTATTTGTGCTATACTTTGTTACCCTAGGATATCGTTTTGAATGATAATTATATGTATATTCTTAGAATACGGTGAAAGATCACAGAGGTGACCTAAAAGACTCCTATTTGCACTCGCTAGACCAAAATTGCTAGGCTAGGAAAAATTCAATCCTCGGAGTTGCCCCCATAGCCATTGTGACAAACGGCTTACTCCGGGGCTCCGTCGTTTGTCCGGGACTGTTTAGAACACTCTCTTTTAGGGTAGGTTAAATGATGAGGCGTCACGTACTGTTCCTTTAAACAGGCTATGCCTGGTTTATTCAGTCCCAGGCACTGAGACTGCCACAGTGCATACAACAGAAAACAGATCAAAACAAAAGCTGCTCACCTGAGCGATAACTTAACTTAGATATCCCTGACTCAGGGTTGGAAGTGGCTTTTCCACTCCCAACAACAAAACAAGGTACTTTTGCAGTCTTACACAAATGAACAGAAAGATTGAACCTGTTTGGGGAAGAGGCTTCTCCCCTCTGTAGTTCAGCAGCCTTCCAGCCTCCTGGCTCTTGTGGAGAGACCAGAGCAAACAGGAAATCAGTCTTTCATACCTGATTCCTAATTAGCATGACAGGTGACAGAAATCAGGCAGCAGACAAACTCTGGTCTGGATCTCTCATCCCTCAGTTCCAGCGCTTGCCAAACTGTGGGATGGAGTGTATGTATTATAAGGCTGCACTCCCAGGCCAAACAGGATAGAAACTGTCTAGTATCCTGGGAGCCCTATATACGGAATTTATTACCATCCCCTGGTTTCTGTCACATATCCTCCCCCCCAGCTCAGACCTCGAGGGATGAGCGACCATGGATATTAGGGAGTGCATCCTTGACAACCCGTCAGCATTGCCATTTTGTGCCCTGACCTGTGTTCCACAGAAAATTTAAAAGGGTTGTAGGCTTAGGAACCACCTGGTCACTCTAGCATTCTTTTCCCTGTTTTGACACATCCAGGTAAGGGGTGCATGATCTGTGACCAACCGGAATTTTCTCCCCAACAGATAGTATTTGAGCGTCTCTACAGCCCACTTTATTGCGAGACACTCTTTCTCTACTATGGAGTAATTTTTCTCCTGGGGATTTAGTTTCCTACTTAAATAAAGGATGGGGTGCTCCTCACCTTGAGACTCCTGGGAGATTACCGCCCCCAGCCCTACCTCAGATGCGTCGGTTTGGACTACGAACTCTTTGGAGAAGTCAGGTGTGACCAACACTGGTTGGGCACAGAGAGCTTCTTTCAGGCTTCTAAAGGCCTGTTCGGTTTCGGGGGACCACTTTACCATTAGCGGTCCTCTTGCTTTTGTGAGGTCAGTTAGTGGGGTTGCCTTAGTTGCAAAATTGGGAATAAACCTTCTATAGTACCCAATTAACCCCAAAAAGGTCCTTACTTGTTTTTTTGTAACTGGCCTTGGCCAATTTTGTATCGCCTCCACTTTGAGTGTTTGGGGTTTGAGTAAACCTCTGCCAATAGAATATCCCAGATACTTGGCCTCCTCCAGACCAATAGTGCATTTAGCGGGGTTAGCAGTTAGTCCAGCAGACCGGACTGCGTCAAGCACAGCTTGGACCTTTGGAAGGTGGGATTGCCAATCTTCACTATGGATTACCACATCATCCAGGTAGGCGGCAGCATACCGAGCATGTGGTTTTAAAATTTTATCCATCATTCTTTGGAATGTGGCGGGAGCTCCATGTAAGCCAAAAGGCAACACCTTATACTGAAAGAGGCCGTCTGGGGTTGAGAAGGCTGTCTTTTCTTTTGCCCTTTCTGTGAGGGGAACCTGCCAGTACCCTTTTGTTAGGTCTAGGGTTGTGAGATATCGGGCTTTGCCCAGTCTCTCTACAAGTTCATCTACCCTGGGCATAGGATAAGTATCAAATTTTGACACCGCGTTTAGTTTCCGGTAGTCATTACAAAACCTTGTTGTACCATCTGGCTTTGGGACTAAGACTATAGGGCTGTTCCACCCACTTTGGGATTCCTCAATTACACCTAGTTTTAGCATTTTTTTAACCTCTAAACTTATAGCCTTTCTTTTGGCCTCTGGGATTCGGTACGGTTTAAGGTTAACTCGGACCCCCGGTTCAGAGACTAGGTCATGTTCAATTACGCTAGTTCTACCTGGCCGTATAGAGAAGATTTCTTTGTTTCTTCTCACTAAATTCTGAACCTCTCGTTTCTGATGAACAGACAGGGTTTCAGCTATGCTAACCTCTGGGTCAGTTTCTTGATTCTCTGACGGACCTGGGGGTACTAGGGTTAACAAGACTTCTCTATCTTTCCAGGGCTTGAGTAGGTTTATATGGTAAATTTGCTCAGGTTTCCTCCTACCTGGCTGTCTTACCTTATAATTTACTTCTCCCACTCTTTCCAAGACCTCATATGGCCCATGCCATTTAGCAAGGAATTTACTCTCCACGGTGGGAACCAGAACTAGTACCCTATCACCTGGAGAAAAAATTCTGACCCTAGCACCCTTATTATATGTATTCCTCTGTGCTTCTTGAGCTTTCTCCATGTGTTCCCTCACTATGGGTAGGACTGCAGCAATGCGGTCCTGCATCTGGGCAACATGCTCTATTACACTTCTGTAAGGGGTAAACTCGTGTTCCCAAGTCTCTTTGGCTATATCCAGTAAGCCCCTTGGGTGTCGGCCATACAATAGTTCAAACGGGGAGAAGCCTGTGGATGATTGGGGAACTTCCCTAATGGCAAATAACAGGTACGGTAACAAACAATCCCAGTTTTTCCCATCTTTATCAACCGCCCGCCGTAACATGCTCTTTAAGGTTTTATTGAACCTTTCCACTAAACCATCTGTTTGTGGATGATAGACTGAGGTTCTGAGATGCTTGATTTTTAGGAGTTTACATAGCTCTTTCGTTACTTGGGACATAAATGGTGTTCCCTGGTCAGATAGAATCTCTTTAGGAATCCCGACCCGGGAAAACAGAACTACTAACTCTTTTGCTATGTTTTTAGCTGAGGTGCTACGTAGGGGAACTGCCTCCGGATATCGGGTGGCATAATCTAATATTACCAATATATGCTGATGTCCCCTAGCAGACTTTATTAGGGGTCCTACTAGATCCATAGCAATCCGGTCAAATGGTACCTCTATTATGGGAAGGGGTACCAATGGGCTGCGGTACGCCTTGAACGGGGCGGTGATCTGACATTCTGGGCATGAGGAACAATAATTCGTAATTTCTGCCAGAACCCCAGGCCAATAGAAGCTTCGGAGAACCTTTTCTTTTGTCTTTTCCACCCCTAGGTGTCCCCCCAATGGATGACTATGTGCGAGGTGTAATACTACGTTACGGAATGTCTGTGGTACCAACAATTGTTTAGTTGTAACTGATTTCCTTTTATCAACCCGATATACTAGGTCGTTCTCTACCTCGAAGTAGGGGTAAGCAAGTGACCTATCTGGTTGGCCAGGAGTACTATTCTGGTCCCGTATATTTCCCCTTGCTACCGCTAATGTGGGGTCCTCCCACTGGGCCTTCTTAAAACTCCCAGGACTGACCTCTAGGTCAGCGAGGGTCTTATCCGGTTCTGGGGTGGTAAGTGTCTGCTCAACATCTTGATTTGGGGTATTCCCTACCAAAGTAGTGATGGGGAAGGGAATTTTACAGCACTCCTCCTTTTCCCCCTTCTTATTTGGGCCCTCGTCAACCTCCATTTCTGAAAAAGGGAAAGGATTTGTTTCTTCTAATACTTCGTTATGGTCCGCTATTGAACTCTGGGCGCTATTCTGAGCGGGGGACCACATTTTTAGAAAATGGGGAAAGTCGGTCCCTATTAACACATCATGTGCCAGTTTGGGTACAATACCCACCTTGAAATCTAAAGAACCAAACTCTGTTTCAAAAAAAACATCAACAGTGGAATATTCATGATTATCCCCATGTATACAACAAATTGCCACTCTTTGTGAACTGTTTCCCTGTTTCTTCTTAATGGGCAAGAGGTATTCGGACACTAGTGTGACCATGCTCCCAGAGTCAAGAAGTGCCCGAACCCTCTTACCATTAACCTTTACAAATGCCCACAGATGGTTATTCAAGGGGTCCTCTGGGCTAGGGCCCATACATTGGGACAACAGCGAATAAGGTTCCACGCTGTTGCATTGCATGGGCTCATCATTTAGTGGGCAGATTTTTGCTGTGTGGCCCCTCTCATGACAATTTACACATTTAGGTACATAGTCTGTGTCCCACTTAGAGCCTTTTCCCGGCTCCCCATGTTGGCTATTGCCCTTAGTGTGCGAACCACTGTTGCTTGTGCTGCGTGAAGGGGGTCGCCGCTCTTCAGCGCCCCTTAACCCCGGTACCCTTTTACCGTCTCTGGAAGAGTCCTGGAACCTCGGGTAGTGGGGTTGCTCCACGACTGTGGGTTGCGGGTGCTCTTCTGCTGCATTGTACCTTTCTACGAGGGCCACAAGCTCATCCGCATTGTGGGGGTCACTCCGACTGACCCAACGGCGTAAGGCAGAGGGAAGTTTCCTCAAGAACTGGTCCATGACCAACCGTTCCACGATGTGGCTGGCTGAGTTGATCTCGGGTTGTAGCCACTTCCGGGCGAGGTGGATGAGGTCATACATCTGGCTTCGGGTGGCTTTATCCATCGTGAAGGACCATGCGTGAAACCTTTGGGCGCGAACAGCCGTGGTTACGCCGAGGCGGGCGAGGATCTCGAACTTCAATTTTGCATAGACGTTAGCTTCGGCTGGCTCTAGATCAAAGTAAGCCTTCTGGGGTTCGCCGCTTAGGAAGGGTGCGATTAGACCAGCCCACTCAGCTTCTGGCCATCCCTCTCTCTGTGCCGTGCGTTCAAACGTGAGAAGATAGGCTTCCACATCATCCGAGGGTCTCATCTTCTGAAGGTAGTGGCTTGCCCTGGTCATTTTCGGAACTGGGGCTGCTGCTGCCAGTGGAAGGTTACTGATAGTCCCCCTCAGGATCTCGAGTTCCTGCTGTAAGCCCTGAGCGAACCGCTGTTGCTCCTCTCTCAGCAAGCGGTTTGTCTCTTGCTGGTTTGCATTCGCGTTTTGCAGGGCTTCATTCGTCTGTTGCTGGTTTGCATTCGCCTGTTGCTGGTTGGCATTAATCTCTTGCTGGGCTATTAGCAGCTGTTGCTGGGCTGCATTCGTCTGCTGCTGGTTTGCATTAGTTTCTTGCTGGGCTATTAACAGCTGTTGCTGGGTTTCATTCACGTCTTTCTGGGCAGCGACATTGCGTACCAGCGCACCCACCACGTCTTCCATCTTGTTTGCAGAGGATGAAAAAAACTTTTTTTTTTTTTTTTTACTTTTCTTTCAACGTTCTTCAACCCGCAGACCCCCTAGTGCTCTGCCCGCATTCTCCACCATATGTGACAAACGGCTTACTCCGGGGCTCTGTCGTTTGTCCGGGACTGTTTAGAACACGGTCTTTTAGGGTAGGTTAAATGATGAGGCGTCACGTACTGTTCCTTTAAACAGGCTATGCCTGGTTTATTCAGTCCCAGGCACTGAGACTGCCACAGTGCATACAACAGAAAACAGATCAAAACAAAAGCTGCTCACCTGAGCGATAACTTAACTTAGATATCCCTGACTCAGGGTTGGAAGTGGCTTTTCCACTCCCAACAACAAAACAAGGTACTTTTGCAGTCTTACACAAATGAACAGAAAGATTGAACCTGTTTGGGGAAGAGGCTTCTCCCCTCTGTAGTTCAGCAGCCTTCCAGCCTCCTGGCTCTTGTGGAGAGACCAGAGCAAACAGGAAATCAGTCTTTCATACCTGATTCCTAATTAGCATGACAGGTGACAGAAATCAGGCAGCAGACAAACTCTGGTCTGGATCTCTCATCCCTCAGTTCCAGTGCTTGCCAAACTGTGGGATGGAGTGTATGTATTATAAGGCTGCACTCCCAGGCCAAACAGGATAGAAACTGTCTAGTATCCTGGGAGCCCTATATACGGAATTTATTACCATCCCCTGGTTTCTGTCACACCATACAAAAACAATTATAAAATCACATTTATTAAACATATATACAATGAACCTTTTGTCTAAAACACCACTATGTGGCTCCAGGATAACACAGAGAAAGTGGGGGTTGGGGAATAAATGCTAATAAAGTTTATCCAAAACATGGGAGACTATATTTGTGTACAGGAAGGTATGTGAAGTGTCTATATATTCCTTGAGAGACTTCCCACCATAATCCACTATTGGTATACTTAAGGCATGTATCCTATATGGTGTGGGCAGGAGTCCTGGCGTGGAGAAGGTTGCTGCGTAGTGGTAAGTCCCTTATGTCAATGTTGCTAAGGGATATATATTCTCCTTAGGTGGCGTCCCTATATGCAGTATGCAGACGGTGTGGTGCTGGTGCCCCAAAACTACTTGTCCCTCTGCGTTCCTGTTTCAGGTGCAGGTGCCGCCAAAATTGTACCGTTGTAGTGTGCTAGTTATAGGCGCATCACTCGGTCCCTAAGGTAACAGTCAGGGCGTGACTGTGTACAGCGTGGCGCCGTTATCTCTCAAAGCAGATCAGTCTCGCTGCTTTACATTTGTTCTGCCATTGGTAATGTCCAAGGGCAGACACCGGTGAATATACCACTCTCAGCTCCCTTATGTACTTATACGACCTGATAGCCTCTCAGTGCTGTTGGCTTCCCGCTTCCTGGTTCTCTGTGTTTCCGGATGACGTCACCGGAAGTGCGTCATCACGTACCGACGCACGTTTCACGCTCGTAGGCGCTTCGTCAGGGTAATGGGAGTGACTTCTCTAGTCTCTTCCCTGCTGTAAGTACTGGTTGGTTGGGGGCGTGTGACGCTTCTAAACCAATCCAGAGAGTGTTCCCATAGGAGGACAGGTGTGTCTAATCTCCGTTAAGGAGTGTGTGGATTAGTTGTCCGGCTATTTGTTATTCATGTTGCCTTGGCAACTTGTCTGAATAAGGGAAATGAGATACTAAGGTTCTCATAAGGAGCGGGAATGATTGTACATGATCCGCACGGCATGCAATGTATGGATGCTGTGGCGAACTGATGTAATGGGTATGGATGGTCAGGAGGATGGCTGCTGCTGCAATAAAGAGATGACTAACATGTATGGTTTGAACAATTTGCTGTCCTGTAACCTGTATGTCTGTTTGGTGTGTACTAATCACCATACTGTATAACAGTCATCAGTGGGTATAGACTTGAGTGATAATAGTAATCCACTGGTGTATATCAGTGGTGTAGGAATGTATGCCTATACTAAAGTCCGCCTCTAAAGTCAATACGGACGTACTGAGCTTAAGACTCTATTTATCTAGAGCTCCGTCCGTGTCCTATTGTGTCATCTCTTTGTAATATGGGGGTGTAGTTTGGTTGTGTGACCACCTATATTGGTCACTAGCGTCACGTTCTCTTGTGTGGTATCGTGACCCTAGTGTATCCCACACTATAAGTCATCTGTAGTCGCAGCCCTAGAATTACCATCCTCACATGAATCCATCAATGGGGCAGAATTTGAGTGGTCCCTACAGGAATGCTGAGTAAATGTATCCCTCGTTAAGGCCTCCTGGTTGTAGAGTCTGCAGCGTGAATATCCATTGACACTCACGCTGCATCAGACGTCTATCCCAGTTACCTTTTCGAGGACCCCAGGGAATATGTTCTATCCCACAGAATGTCAGGAATTTGGGGTCACCATTATGTTCACTTAGAACATGACGGGCAACAGGGGTATCTTTGCTGTTTCTGATACACCCCAGATGTTCTAGGACCCTCACCTTTAGGGCCCTATGGGTCTTTCCTACATAGCGTGCCCCACATCTGCACGTGATGAGGTATATGACCCCTTCAGACAGACAGTTAATGTGGTTCTTGATGACATAGGTACTACTTGATGGGTTAGGGATGGTTTTGGTTACTTTCATAAATGGACAGGCCTTACAGCGGCCACATGGGTATGACCCCATGGGTATACTGTCTCCTAGCCAAGTTCTTAATTTAGTTTCCTTGTAGTGACTATGTACTAGTCTGTCCTTTAAGTTTCGCGCCCTCCTGCATGTCATCGTTGGTGAATCTCTAAGGACCTGTTTCAAATCAGCATCGCTAGTAAGGATGTGCCAGTGTTTATTGAAGATCTTTCTCAGATCCTGCCACTGGTTGTTATATGTCCCGATATATCGTATAGTTTTGCCAGTTTGTGTTAGTGGGCGCTGTCTGTCTACTAGAAGCTGAGCTCGAGGTGTATCGATTGCCCTCTTTTTAGCCTTGCGTACATTGTTTTTTGAGTAGCCCCGGCTAATGAATCTAGCAGTCATATCATCACCTTGTCTTCTAAATTCCTCTACGGTTGAACAGTTCCTTCGTAACCTTAGGAACTGTCCCGTAGGGATGTTATGGATGATATGTTTTGGATGGTGGCTGTCAGCCCTTAGGAGACTGTTTGTCGCTGTTTCTTTTCTGTAGATGGTTGTAACAAGTCTACCGTCTTTCTGTTTGCTGATGGTCAAGTCAAGGAAGTTCAGGGTGGTGTCATCTATGTTGGAGGTAAGTCTTAAGTTGTGGTCATTGTTATTCAACTTATCAATGAATTGTTTAAGGAGGGGTGTGGGGCCTTTCCATAGGAGGATGATGTCGTCAATATAGCGCCCCCACCATTCTACATACCTTGTGTACTCCTCCAGGGCTTCGCTGAAGACCACTGTTTCCTCCCACCAGCCTAGGTACAAATTGGCATAGGTGGGGGCACAGGTGGTCCCCATAGCGGTGCCCTCGATTTGGTGGTAGAATTTCTGGTTAAAAGTGAAATAATTCTTAGTGAGTACAAAATCCAATAATTGGATTACAAATTCATTGTGTTTATTATAGTTGTTACCTCGTTGTTTAAGAAAGTGAATTATAGCTTTCAAACCAACGGCGTGAGGGATACTTGTATAAAGTCCCTCAACGTCTAGACCCACAAGCAATGTGTCTGCACTGACAGTAACATCCTCAAGACGTAAAAGGACGTCTTTGGTGTCCCTTAGGAATGACGGTAGGGAGTTCACAAAAGGTCTCAATACTACGTCTAGATATTTGTGTTATCCTGGAGCCACATAGTGGTGTTTTAGACAAAAGGTTCATTGTATATATGTTTAATAAATGTGATTTTATAATTGTTTTTGTATGGCTATGGGGGCAACTCCGAGGATTGAATTTTTCCTAGCCTAGCAATTTTGGTCTAGCGAGTGCAATTAGGAGTCTTTTAGGTCACCTCTGTGATCTTTCACCGTATTCTAGTTAACTACCCATCCTGTATGCACCCTATCCTTTCATTACCAGTACATTGTTAATAAATCTTTAAGGTGAGCGGCAGCCACTCTTCTACCTCAATGTATATTCTTAGACAGATATCCAGGAGAGTAAACACTTATTAAACATGTATTATCCTGCTGGGATCACACCATAGATTCTAATACTATGGTATCTATTTTAGAATAGATGTTTAGAGATAGTTATACTGACTGAGACACAGGGGCTTATGCAGAGAGGTACGGGCGTAACGGCAATAAATTCGCCATAGGATTGCCTTTTAAATGCGTCCTATGCAGGGTACTCCGGTAGCCCTGTGTAAAGTAAATGGTAAATTTGTCGAGTTTCACTTGGTGTGAAACACGGAATGCAGAGACGCGCAGTCGTTAGCCAGCATAAAGCCAACTTTTGTTGGCGGGCTAAATAGTACACAAATGCGCCATTTAATAGCCCCGATTGGCGCATACAAGCGCATCAAAGCTACTGGCATACTGCGCGTTCTGAAAATGGCGAATTCAAGCTTCTCGCCACCCGTCTGGCTAATATGTTTGGAAATTAAATAATTATGGCGGATTTGAATTTTCCCGCAAAGTTCTCGCCACGAACACTTTCACAGCGGACATTTTTGGCAAAAACCTGGCGAGATTGTCCTTAACGGACGTCTCTGCATAAGCCCCACAGTCACCTATCTAGCTACACTGGCGACACACTTTATTCGAGCTCGGCTAGTCCCACGAATTCGGGTATACCCGGGTGTATTGAGGTTTGTGACTGTTTTCTGCCCGAGTGCATTGAGTTATTTTCCAAGCCGGGATTGAAGCATTTTATTCCAGCTGGCTGCAATACTGCACAGTATATATATATATATACTGCATTACAATTCATGAATTTATGCCATCTGGTAGACACGCGAAGCATTGCAGCCTATTAAATCCTAATCATTATCATTTAACAGATCAGCCGCCCATCAGCCAGGCATGAAACCAGGCTGGGAAGGCAAATGCAATGGGGCTTGTCAGAGGTGAGGAGCGGCGCATTCCAGGTATCTGCCAGGTACATACCGGGTATTTGCTCGGATAAAGTGTGTCGGTGCAGTACTTCCATTAGGAGTCATTTTAAATGTGTGAATGTAGTTAGGTGCTTTTAATCATATTTTGGAATTAATAAAATGTTATTATTTTTTCTTGGTCTTTTCGGGTACTAAGGGTCTAAAGACCCATACAGTAATTATCTGTTGGATTAATGTTATCCATTTATTAGAACCCAACATTGAGTGCTATGTATAGAGGAAACCTTTTCTGATCCCTTCTGGATCAACCCTGTGAGTAAAGACACTATACTGTATACCAGGTGAGATATATATAAATAATAGTAGCACCAATTAAAAGGTGAATGTGAAATTATAATTAAATGTGTGCAAAATTGCATTAATTAATAATAAATAGTGTCTAAGGAATTTTGAATGGATAGATTTCTAAAATATACACCAACTAAATAAGGATAATGATGGATAAGTGAATTCTACAAAGTGAAAATGTTGTTATTAATAAATGTGAAATACTATAGCTAAAACAGATAAGACAAACAATACAGAAAACATAAACCCTTCCGAAAATAGAGTCCAAATGAACAAATCTATCAAAATTGCTTGAAGTGTGGGAGTCCAGGCTGCTTTCCCAGAAGGAACCACATCCAGTCAGAAAGACCTAAAAAGTAAACAAAATAGAAAGTGCACGTTCCATAGTGTAAAATTGTATATTTAATTAAAAAGAAGGGGAATGGACAAAGGGGGAAACAGGCACACTTACAAAAGTAATTAAAACAGCAAGTGTGAATAAAATATCACCAACAGCTTATCTCCTCCGTAATCACTGTCCTCAGAATGGTAGTGTCACTCACTACGTCATCAAGCAGGAATCTAGGGCCTCATGCACTAAGCGCCGAAAAAGTGCAATCGCCAAGTGCTCCCTATCGGCATGATTTTGGCGATTTGCCCTCGCAGTATTCAGTAAGGGCCGAATCCATGCCGAATCCCTGCCAAATCACTGCGAAAGCAAAATGCTGATGAGCAGGTGATAAAAAAGCCTGGCTCCCGATAAGGCCGTTTCTGCCGATATGTGTTTGCAGCAGAGAGAGACCTGCCACTCTCTCTGCGCAAACATCGGCAAAATAAAAAGATATCAAAACAATTTTTACTCATAGTGTACATGTGCAGAGGGTCTCCGGAGCTGAACCGCTTTGGTTTTAGGTCCGGGGAGCCCTGCTTCCCGAGATACAGGCCCCTTTATGAGGTGCCGTAATCCCTCTGCATTTAAATGTCCCGATTACGTGACCGCGGAATGTAAACAAAGCAGAGGGATACCGGCACCCCCTAAAGGTGCCTGTATCTCGGGAAGCAGGGGGTCCCCGGACCTAAAACCAAAGCGGTTCAGCTCCGGAGACCCTCTGTACATCTACACTCTGAGTAAAACACACATATAAATAAACAATCATTCCTTACCTTAGCAGCTATCCGCTATGGTAATTAAGCAGCCTTAATGTATTTTTAATAATATTGTGCAGGAGCAGGGGATCCCCTGAGCTGAACCACATTGATTTTTGGCTCAGGGACCCCCTGCTTCCCGAGTTACAGGCCCCGGTAAGGGGCATCGGGTGCCAGTGTCACCGCCATCTTTATAGAGCCCACGCCGCGTCTTGGACGCTATAAAGATGGCAGCGACACTGGAACCGATGCCCCAAACCGGGGCCTGTAACTCGGGAAGCAGGGGGTCCCTGAGCCACAAATCAATGCGGTTCAGCTCAGGGGAACCCCTGCTCCCACATAATATTATTAAAATACATTAATGCCGCTTCATTACCATAGCGGATAGCCGCTAAGGCAATAAAGGGGTTAAGGCATAATACAGTAATGGGCAAAATTACTATTATCCACAAATGGATAATAGTGCATTTGTCCATTTAAAATACATAAAGAACAATAAATACATTAAATACATATTGCACTCACCCATGTCCGGCTGCCACGATGAAGGCCATCCTCATCTTCATCCTGCCCATGCCCCCTCTGCTGCTGCAAAACAGAAACAAGAATAAAAACATCCAATGTAATGTCCCTTAACCCCTTAATCACCATAGCGGTTATTAACCACTACAGTCATTAAGGGGTTAACCCACCCTCACCCACCACTCGGGAGGCCTACATACCCTCCCCCACTAACCCGCCACCCCGTGAGGCCTAACCACCCTCACCCACTACCCAGCCGGGAGGCCTACCCACTTACCCTTGGGTCCAATACCCTCTCCCTCTACCCCCAGTACCCAGAATAAAAACAATACACAGCCCCACAATAAACATCATTCTATTTATTAAATACATAACCCACCCCCTGTGCCCCCCCTTAAATACATGATTTATTCTTTTACATACAGGGTTCATACCCCAGGCCCACGCGAGTCCCCGGTGGGCCCAACGGGTCACCTGACAGACCTAAAGGTTACCAGCAACTTGTTTCATACAGGTTCTGGAGGCCTGTTGGTGGGTCCCGCCAGGTGCCATGGCCCACCAGGTGGTCTCCGCGGGTTACCGTGGGCAACAATTGGGTCCCCTCGGTAGGCCTGCGTACGGTCGTGAAGGGGTTAAGTGCACCCGCAACCCCCCCGCAAGCCCTTAACAAGCAACAAGGGCCAAATACCCCCTTCACCCACACCCGCTACCCACAATAAACCTGGCACGGCGGGTTAACCCCTTAATTGCCTTAGCGGTTAGCCTATATTGTCTCTGGGAGTATATGTATATGTTTGAATGTGTGTTATTGTTATACATTGAGGGGAGTTTTTTACCTCAATTATTACGGTTAATTATTCTGATACATTCAAACATGTGTGTATATATCTGGGCATCAGTAAAGTTTTATTGAGCCATTTGGTTGATAGGTGACTATTTGATTAATGCTATTAATCTTTTATTATTATTTATTTTAATAAGAATTTATATTTATATATGTTCTTGCTTGCATTACCTGTATTAGCTATATACTTTGATTGTATTAGCAGTGTTTATTAATTATCTTTATCTCATATGTGTATATGTATATTTTTATTATGTGCATTTTTTAATATGTACATTTTGTAATGATTAGTTTATATTGCTTCGCTGCTATACAAATGAGTAATCTAATTGTTTTTAATTTCAACCCAGTCCATCTCTGTTAGTTCATGTTTCTTTTTGGATAATTCAGGATGAATATTAGGTGCAAATTATATATATATTTAATTATTTTATATCAGTAATTTGAATCTATTCCAAAGTATTCATATACAGGGGCTTATGCAGAGAGGATAGATATGGAAATTGTGCCATCTTCTAGCCAAAAAACTCGCCACAAAACCTTTTACTCGTGAGAAAATGGCGCGATTTTTAAAATCCGCCAGAACTGTTTTCTGAAGTGTAAAAGTCACCAAACACGTGGCGAGAACCTGGAACTCGCCATGCTAATATAGCGTGCAATTCCAGAAGGTCCGAATCGCGTGAACGCGCCAATATGTGCCATAGTATGGCGAGTTTTAGGTATCCAGGAAAAGTTGGCTATACAGCTCGCGCTACGGTATGGCGAGTTTAAAGCAAATCGGAACTTGCCTAAATTGACACCACATGTGTAAAAAGAGGTAACGACGTTTTCAGCATATGACCTTAAGTAACGGCAATTCTGTGGCTATTTTATTGCCGTTTTACAATTATATAACGTTCCTCTCTGCATAAGCCCCACAGTATGAGTTTTAATTGAATTATGTATTGGTCTTTCAATAATATCCTTCCTGCTATATTTATTTATATATTTAGCTTTACTATCCATATCCTGTTCTTATGCCAGATATATGATACATCTTATATAGCAATGTCTACTTTAACCAGAACATCAAGGGTTAAACATTCGTTCATTTATGGGTTGCTAAGCAACGAACTGGCTATAAGTACACAGGACTGCAGTCTATCCAGTATCAGCCCTTTGAGAAAGTCGCCCGTTGGTGATGAAACGCGTCAGGGACTCTGATAGCGCAATTACGTCACTACGATGCTGCGCACGCGCACGAGGCCGTATCAAGTGTGGGATACATTCGGCGGCCATTGAGAGTGGAGAGGCGATTTTCCGATATCCTGTGGACTGTACTTAGCCGGCAAACAACACCCCTGGTATCCGGTGAGCTACGATTCCTTCACGCAGCCCTGAGGGAGCCTGTACGTGCGGACATTTGCAGCAAAGATACCGGATGGTGGTGATATTATCACAAATTGCCTAATTATCATTTTAATCCTGTGAGTGCGTTTCCTTCCCCCCAACTTTCCTTTCCCTTTTACTATTAAACACACAGTTTTATGCTATGGGGCGTGAGCTCTCTCTCTTTTCTTGTTTCTAGATACCCCTGGATGTGGTTCATCCCATGTGAGAGCAGCCAGAGACCCCTTTACCAGCAATTTCATCTATTATTCATGGACTAATATCAAAGGACTGGTTGGACTATTTATATTTACATATTTTTTCCCCATTTTTTTCACTTATATTTATTTTGTTAAGTTTATTGTGATACACATCATTGCTTATGGGCACTTATACTTAGATTAGATTTTATGTAGTATTTTCACACTAATTAGCTTATACACTTTAGTCACTAATTAGGAATATTTCATTTATAGTTATACTCTGGCGCTACTACTTTTGTTCCTATATATATATATATATATATATATATATATATATATATATATATATATATATAAAAAAAAAAAAAAGAAAAAAGCTGCGCCTCTAAGGAACATGTACAAAAAATATATATATAAATATATATATATATATATATATATATATATATGCTATAACAATATGGGATAAATACCTCAATTATAAGCAATACATACACACATATAGTAATAGGGACCTATAGTATTATCAGGCCCAGAAAACATGAACAATATGATATATTAAAAAACATGCAAAAAAGGATAAACCAGTCCTCAAATAGTCCAATGAATGGTATAGGTGCTGGTATGCAGGGTCTCCGGCAGCTCTCAATATGGACTAACCACGTCCATAGAATATCTATAGAGGAAAAGAGAAGAGAGAGCGCACGCCCATAGCGTATAAAAGTTTTAATGAGGGGGAAGGGGGAGAGAAAGGGGTAAAAAAACGCACTTACAAAAATGCAATTAAAATCAAGCATATGTGATATATATAATCACCACCATCCGGTTTAACTGTAGACTCTTGGGGCAGTCCCAGGCTCCGTTGGTAAAGGAGCAACGTCACAGCAGATTCCCAGGGCTGGTAACACCATCCGGTCAAACTGCAGACTTTTGAGGCCGTCCCAGGCTCCGTTGGCAATGGAGCTCAGTCCCAGCAAATTCACAAGGCAGGTGTGCTATGTATAGTCCAAGAAAGAGGTCCCGTATGGTGCCTGTAGCACTCGCGCCTGGATTAATACGCTCCAGCGCTTAGTGTAGACTCCAATGTCTTTGCGTCTGACGTCACGACGCTCCCTGATGCGTTTCGTCAGTCACGGCTAACTTTCTCAAAGGGATATCATGAGAGGGGGAGGTCCGGTATTATATAGGCAACCTCCTGGTGGTAATTAAGAGAAGTCCCCTCCCCTACTCAACTGCAATAGTTTATCGTACTGCTGCACACTTATATACACACATATGGATGTAATACAACAATTAACCTAAAAAGATTGGAGGAGATAGTGAGAGTAAAAACAAAATTAACACTTTAAATACCAGTCTAAATCACAATGCTTTTGGGATGAATGGCATATATTCTGCATATATACACATAATAACAGGTCATTATATATAAAAGACCATAAATGTACACCATATGTATATTACCCATAGACTGGTATAACATTGTTCATAAGAACAGAAAAAAAAAAAACAGAAAAAAGAAAAAATCCTAAAGGTATCAGACCAGTATAAACACATACAGCCTGCATGTGACTCAAGATATCATCAGCCAATAATTGTTAGTTTATATATTAGGGATATGCTATAATCAGTTAAATGATATTTGAGCACACCCAGTATATATAGAGGGTTGACTCACACACAGGCTAATATAGAATATAATTAATGAAAAGACAGAAGATCACATAACATCATATACAAATAGATAAAATGCAATAGTGTGCAAATATACAAACACAATCAAGTGCAAATAACCCTTGGCGGGTATGTAAATCATTTAAAAATTAAATATAGACAATGAATCATGTGATCCTAGTAGGAAAAGAAAACTGATCAGATAAGGGATAATATAAATCAGTCTAGAGTTTGTATGCCACAAACAAGGCCAGGACCCGGAGAACTATTAAATAAGTGCATATTTTGATTAATTATATTGTTAGGTAGTATGGATGAAGAGTGTAATTGTGTGAAATATGTAAAGAAGTGTATATATGGAAATAAATTTAAAATAAAAATAAAAATTAAATAAAAGAAAATTTCTTCCTTCTGTGTCATTCCCCATTATTTACTCCCCGGGCTCTAAATGGCCAAACTTAGTGAGTACTTATTCAAGTGATAGTTAATTTTAATTTTATATGAAAACTATACAAATATTATAATAGTGTATGTGAAGATAAATATCTATTACCGTCTATTGAACCTTGTGACAATCTTATTTTTAATTTTAATAAAACTACATAAATGTGCAAATATAAATATTCATAGATATATCCATTGTCTAAACGGGGGGAAGGATAAGGTGGGATAGGGGGGGAGGGGAAGGGGGGGGGGGGGTTGGAAGGGGGAAGGAGGGTGAAGAGGGGGAGGGGGGAAGGAGGGGGGGGAAAAGAGCGGGGGGAAGGTGAATCTCTGGAGGAGATCCAGACAAAGGATGGACTGAGAAGCAGAGGAGAGAACAGGAAGAGACATCCAAGGAGTGACTAGACTAAGGTACTGACATCCAAACATTCGTTAAGTCCCCCAGGATTAAGCGTGCCCAATTGGTGAATCCAAAAGGTTTCCCGCCTACACAGTGTCTTGAATCGGTCGCCTCCTAGAACACAAGGAGAAATGGTCTCTATTCCCATAATCTGCATTGTCTTGGGATTTTGTTGATGAAATAATTTAAAGTGTCGAGAGACACTATGATTATTGAGACCCTTGATAACATTTCTCCTGTGTTCCAGGAAGCGCGTTCCCAATGTTCTCGTGGTGCGTCCAACGTATTTTAGACTGCACCCGCACTGTATAAGATACACAACGTAAGTGCTAAGACAGGTGATAGAGCTACTGATGGCATAGGTGATGCCCCTGCTGTGAGAACAGACATGAGTGTTATTCAAAAGATGCCTGCACGTAATGCATCGACTGCGGCCACAGGGATGGTTACCCAGTGGTCCCTTATTTTTTGCAGTATTACAGATCGAGGAAGACTTAAGCCTAGTGGGAGCTAATATACTTTTTATACTTCTAGCCTTCCTGTATGTGACAGTAGCTCTATCCGGCAGGATGGGTCCTAGATGGGGATCACACTTGAGAATGGACCAATTTTATGTAGTATTTTCACACTAATTAGCTTATACACTTTAGTCACTAATTAGGAATATTTCATTTATAGTTATACTCTGGCGCTACTACTTTTGTTCCTATATATATATATATATATATATATATATATATATATATATATATATATATATATATATATATATAGGAACAAAAGGAACATATATATATATACACACACATAGCTGAACCCCGTTATAACGCGGACCTTGGGGTCCAAAGACCTTAATAATTATTAATAATTAATAATTAATAAGAATAAGAATTATTAATGAATAATATATTATTAATAATTAATAATTATTATATATTGATACTTAATACTTAATTAATTATTTATTAATAATTATTCATTATTACTTACTAATAATTATTATACATTATTATTTATTATTCTTTTATAAATTATACAATATAATAAAAATAAAACAGGGTAGAAGAGATGTGATGCATCCAAAATTAGAGAGAATTCCGTTCAAAGCATATATAGATAATCAGGATGACAATGGGAAGTCCTTGAGTAGTAATTGCGTGTACATAGGAAGGGTTAAGTGTCTAGTAGGGTCCACTTGACCTCCACAGCTTAAACACAGTATACTCCCAACCAAATGACCAATATCACAATGTAAAAGCACAGGTATGCATATATATATATGATAGGGCACTGCGGCCTTTTACCTTGGTGCTTGAATGGACATCCAGATATCCAGGGCGTGCAGCCCATCCAGGTAGGTAAACAGCAGAGTAGAGGATGATGATGGATCGCACAGCCACGAAGATCCAACTCCAAGTGGAACCGGAGGATATGAAACAAAAGTGCACACTCCAATTTGGCAATAGGTCTGGTTTATTGCAGGTAGGCAGAGCAACAAGACAAACACGAACACAACTACGCATTTCGTGCACAGGGCACTTTATGAAAGTGCCAAAATAACACACTGCTGCTTGATTTATACTCACCTTAGTTGTCCTCTGCACTACCGGGTGTGACGTCATCCGCCAGCGTCTCAGAAGAGTTGTTTTATAAAAAATGGATAGAAAGTTAGAGTTAGCTTATCACCTTTCTTGCCCAGCCTATGGCTGTGTACGCCACGTCACCGCGACTCTTCTGAGACGCGGGCGGATGACGTCACACCCGGTAGTGCGGAGGACAACTCAGGTGAGTATAAATCAAGCAGCAGTGTGTTATTTTGTCACCTTGATAAAGTGCCCTGTGCACGAAACGCGTAGGTGCGTTCGTGTTTGTCTTGTTGCTCTGCCTACCTGCAATAAACCAGACCTATTGCCAAATTGGAGTGTGCACTTTTGTTTCATATCCTCCGGTTCCACTGGGAGTTGGATCTTCGTGGCTGTGCGATCCATCATCATCCTCTACTATAATAAAAATAAAAGAATCATTTATAAATCATTATTTAAATTTTTAATTATACCATATCATACAGGAATAGAATCCAGGGCCTTTCATATGCTAGTTAAGCAAACCTTACCACTACACCACAGGGACTGTGTGATGTCAGAGACATCTAGAAATAAACTTAACAGTTAACAGAGTACACTCTCCTTACAGATGATAAATATATTTATAGGGTATGTCTCTTTCACACCCAGCCTATGGTAAGAGGTAAGAGGTAAGAGGTAAGAGGTAAGAGGTAAGAGGTAAGAGGTAAGAGGTATCATTGGAAGGTCATGAGTTCAATCCCTGCATGTGTCTTACACAAATGTACTAATGTTTAATTTGTATATGTGTCCGTTTGTCAATAAAGCATTTAATTGAATGTTTAAAAAAATGACGGCTGCAGAGAGGAGAGCACGTGGGCTTCTATGAAGTGAGGAGAGAGATGCTGGAAAGCGGCAAAACAGAGTTTTTAAATTCAGGAGCCATGCTCTGACCGCGTTAAAAGCGGATTCGCGTTCTAGCGGATTGTGCTATAACGGGGTTGAGCTGTATATATATATATATATACATTTATCACCTCGCATACAGTGCTCCCACTGCATCGAGGGATTCTGGGAAATAATATGCAAATGAGCACGCAATGTGTCACCTTTTGCCTGGAATATCCATTCACATGGAGCCCATTTAAGCACTCACAGACATGTTTGTACTTGCTATGCTAGTCCCATGCTGTGCTTAAAAGCTGTGTGAACGACAATGCATCTGCTTAAATGGGCTCCATGTGAATGGATATTCCAGGCAAAAGGTGACACATTGTGTGCTCATTTGCATGTCATTTCCCAGAATCCCTTGCTGCAGTTGGAGCACTGTATGCAATATATATATATATATATATATATATATATATATATATATATATATATATATATATATATATACTGTATATATATATACTATAGGCATTCCACCACCATTGTTTTGTGATATGTATATATATATATATATATATATATATATATATATCACAAAACAATGGTGGTGGAATGCCTATAGTCAAGAATCAAGATATATATATATATTTATTGCAATGCCCACACCACGTTGCAGTCTCTTTTAGTTCCAGATTAAGGCCGGAAACATTGTATTTCTCTATACAGCTGCAGTGGCCGTTATATGAACACATCACGCGTTGTGTACATCGGAATACCTATGTCATGATGCGGGATATCTTCCAACATTACCACCTTAAGACATGAGTGCGACGAGTGCAGAAAATTGCATTTTAGAGTTCTGGTTTTTAAACACCTTAAATTTACACAGTAGCACAGTACTGCACACATTCCAATTCATTCATTTCATTGCACCCAAAGAAACAGAATCCATGAAATTCAAACAAAGCAACCGCGATAAGCGCGGATACCTGGGGCGATTGGCCGTGTTCATGCCGTGTGGAGTACAGCAGAGCACATGAAATCAGTGCCGTGATTTGTTCGAATAACGGCCGCTGCAGCTGTGCATGGGATTTATTTACAGGATTAAATCATACACCAACAGGTCCACCGTTCCATTAAGTCAAATCAAAACATAAAAATAACACCTATTCCCTTTAGGGAAAACTAACTACACCGTAGCTGGTTCCCACCCCAAAACTGGTATCATTATATTTAAACATACACAGTCTCTGCACACAGCAGTTTCTGTTTGGGCTCCAGGTAGTTCCCACTGGACCCTGTGAGAGTTCAGAGAATCCCTCCTGTGTAATTCCAAGGTTATGGACCGGATGTCCCTGCTTCAGCGTGATCTCGCATCCTTCATTCTTAGGGGAGCTCAGCCCCACGAGGGCTCAGAGAATCTCTCCTCTGTAGTTCCCTTACTATGGACTTGACATACCATGCTTCAGCACGGTCTCGAGTCTTTCCTTCTTCTTCCCAGGCAGTCCCAGCAGGCTCCACGACCACCATCCACAGAGCCAAGGGGACTGTGTCATCCAGCTTCCCATAGCTGGCGAGACCTCTGTCTCTCCTCCTTCTCTGAGGAAAATCAGTCTCTCTCAATGACAGCTCTCATTCTGTCTTTTAAAACACTTCTGTTCACTCAGGAGTCAAGCCTGATTAGCTGCAGCTGAACTAGCTTCTCTGGGGAGATTAACTCCCTGTAGGCTGGAAAGATATGATCTGCCACCCTCCAGCCATTACAGGGATAGTGATTGTATAACAAAATATATATACAATATATATATATATATAGACTTAGCTGTTAAGTGGGTGCCGGACGGTCCGGGGTTACCTTGCCACACCATGGATATACAGGAACAAATAGAAAAATGTCCACAGCACTCCAAATACAGAAAAGTCAAAATAAATATATATACCTGTAAGTTTTATGCAATTGTTTTATTGTTTGTTTGTATGCCAATTTTTCTATTTCTTACTGTAAAGAAAATACTCCTATTTAACCTTAAATAATACAGAAATGTTAGTTCGTAAGAACTGTCTCTATTTTAACCTTACCTTTCTCATATTTCAAACAGTATATACTATGTGCAGAGTTGAGGTACTGTAAATGATAGCTATTTATAAAGATGTTAATGTAGTCTTGTTCAATAGATATATAATGTTCGAGAGACATTTAATGAAAGTAATCCATATTTATGTAATGAATTTGTAAAGTGCATTATGCACTTGGCAAACATACTGTACACTATAAATTAAATTAAGATATATTGGCAGAATTGCTAACATCTCCTAAAACGTATTCCCCTTAACCTTGTTACTAACAATTTTATATGAACGCAAAATAGTAATGCATACACAGAAACATAAAATAGCTAATGTTATTAATGTTTCTTAAGACATGACTGAAACTAGTATCCACCATCAATATAATGGTGTGGGACATGATTTCAAAACTGTTAAATAGACTAACATAGCCCCAGAATATTTGTGATTATTTCCTGGAGTTTTCACACTGACTATTTAAATGATGACTTCCTCTGATTACTCTAATATGTAAAACTCAATAAAAAGGGTGTGTTTAAAATGGATACTAAAAAATACTGAATATAAATTATACTCAGGAGCTTGAAATCCAGAGATTTGCAGCGGAGCACAGCTGAAGAATGGGGCCAGCACCAGCAGTGAAGGGTTAAAAATATAGATTTATTGAGACATGGTATAAATGGGGGGGGGAGACAGAACACACTCTGAGGCGTTTCAGGCTATGCAGCCCTTTATCAAAGAGTACAATCGCGTCTCACAAGCCCGCAGTTATGAAGGGGATTCCCCGCCTCCATTACCCAGTGATGCCGCGCGGTTTTGGCGCCAGCGCCAACATACAATGCTATTGGCTGAAACAGGCTTCCAATCAGAAAGCTGATTCGGAAGGTGCGTCTGGGGCGGCTAAGGTCTCCCGTTCAGCTGCGGGAGTGGAGGAAAAGACAAGGGATAAAACACAAAGTTAAAATATACAAAACACCAGCGTATAACATATATATTCTTATTGTATACGCAATTGGTTCATTGTATGGATGTGAACAGGACATGAAATATGATTTGCTTGTTGATTAATCAAGTTGAGAGTATAATCTTAATACATTGTATAGAGTTAACCCTTATGAAAATGTGCCCTTGTATTCTCCAACGTCTTAGCGTGAAAATACACCGTCTGCCGACTCGGGATGACTTCACACCTCCGGAGGATTTAACCCACTCTTATAGCGCTGATGATCTGGGAAAACAAAATGGTGGACGAGCTCGGAGGAAAGCAGTAATTGAGTCAGACAGTGAAGCTTTGTCAAGAACTGTTCTCCTGTTTATTGAAGGGTATACAGCCAGTTTATATAGCAAACTTGAGCATAGAAAAAACACACATATGAGAACATACTTCCCCTTTTTAATTTACAGTCTGTCTATCTCAGCAAAATAACAGTTAGACAGCATAGACAGTTTATAGTCTGGGAAGGGGCCTTAATACCGAACTTGGAGGCAGTTAAAGGAAATGTCAGTCTTTAGGACAGTATGTTGAGTAATGCATTCTTGTGTAACTCATGCTCAATATGGCTGGGAAGAAGTTCCTGTTTCTACAGGGCAAAAAATAAGTCTGAACAAATACAGTTCAGCTAGTGATAAGTAGGTGATAGGTCAGGTCACTTTCTCAGACTGCCTGGACAGCACAATTACGTATGGCATATAGCATGTGGTTAGTTCCTGAGACTTAAATGTTAGTACAGAATAGTTATAGAAAAATGGTTATCCAGCAATCAAAATGGAGTCCCCCCTTATATGCACAAAGTTAAAATATACAAAACACCAGCGTATAACATATATATTCTTATTGTATACGCAATTGGTTCATTGTATGGATGTGAACAGGACATGAAATATGATTTGCTTGTTGATTAATCAAGTTGAGAGTATAATCTTAATACATTGTATAGAGTTAACCCTTATGTCATATATAATACATTATATAGAGTTAACCCTTATGTCATGTGTGGTAAATAACAGTATCATGTAGAAATTGATATAACCAATAAATTTCAAGATGACAGTCTAGATATTTGACAATTTACATCATTAAGAAACAATTTTTGTATTAATCTCCAACATCTGGACAAAATAGCAAGTTACATTTGATAAACCCTAAACACGAGAGAAATGATAAATAAAGGTAAATGAATGGGGGGGGAGGGGGGAGGGGGAAGAAGGGGTGGGGGGGGAGGGGGAGGGAAGGACACAGAGGGAAAGTGTAGAGAGAACCACAAACACAAAATAAACATATTTATAAAATAAATAATCATAATATATATTTCGTGTATAAAAAATCATCCTTCAATTTATGGATGTAAATAATACGTATTATGCAAAATATGATTTACTTAAAAAATGTTTGAGTTCCCAGTCCTGGTTCATGCCCCTGGGTGCCAATGTCCCAAGGCATAAATCCAGAACATCTCCCTGAGATTTAGCAAAGCTTCTCTATCACCTCCCCTAACATGGGCCTGAATATACTCAAGGGCACTAAACAAGAATGATGCTAATGTTCCTAAGGGGCAGTGATTAAAATGTCGGGTGACAGGAAATCTATCGTCACGTTTTTTGATGCTCCTAATGTGCTCATTTATTCGAATTTTGAGTGGTCTAATGGTACGACCTACGTAACCACTCCCACAAGGACAACTGAGTAGATACACCACAAAATTAGTGTTGCATGTTAGAAATGTTTCAATACGATAAATTTGATTGGTGTGTATATTCCTAATAGATTTGCGTTCTTTAGCGTATTTGCATGTGTTACAGTTTCCACACTTGAAAAATCCCTTTGGTAATTTGTTAGTGTTAGTCTTAGTGGAACAAAATAGACTGGGGGACACATGATTCCCAATGGTTTTAGCCTTTTTAAAGACTACTCTTGGATTAGATTTAACAAAGCATTCTAGATCTTTATCCAGTTTTAAAATGGACCAATGTTTTTGTAGGATAAACCTAATTTGTTCTGCCTGTTTCGAATACGTTGTTATGAAGAGTGGTAACTGGATTGATGCATCTTTCTGAACAAAAATTTCTCCTTTTTTTCTCTTATTATTTTTTCTATTTTTGTTTAAGAGCTCTTCTCTATCCATTTTTAGTGCGCTCTCAAATGCAATTTCCAGATCTTTCTCTCCATAACCTCGATTCAAGAACCTTTGTTTAAGTTCTTCGGCCTGAGTGAGGAAGAATTGTTCCGTTGAACAAATCCTCCTCAGTCTGAGGTATTGTCCCTTTGGAATACCCCGGATAAGGGGTCTAGGATGAACGCTATTGGACCTGAGCAGGGAATTCCGCGAGTTGACTTTTCTGTAGACATTGGTCTGTATGGTTTGGTCAATGTCTATATATAAATGTAAATCAAGATAGTCAATTTTTGTGTCATGACAAACATAAGAGAATTTCAAGTTGTAAGTATTTGCCACCAGATATTCAAAAAATAAGTGTTATGTGTCCGTGTCACGATTCCAAATACATATTAAATCATCTATAAATCAACGGTAGAAAACAATGTTGTGTCTAAAAGGATTATTGTCACCAAAAATGTGTGTGTTCTCCCAAAATCCCATAAAAAGGTTTGCGTAAGAAGGTGCGAATGACGTGCCCATTGCTGTGCCCTGTGACTGTAAATAATATTGTTTGTCAAACATAAAATAATTATGCTGTAACAAAAACATTACTGAATCTAGTAAGAAAGTGCTCTGTGCTACATTTAAATTGGAGTGATTAAGAAAGTGACTTATAGCCTTGGTGCCCAAAGTGTGATCAATTATGGTATATAGTGAGGTCACATCCAATGTGACCCACATGTATGTGTTAAGCCATTTGATATTTTGGATATCTAGAAGCAAATCTGAAGAGTCCCTCAAATGTGAGGGGAGCTCTTTCACCAATGTTTGCAGAAAATAATCAACGTACCTAGATAAACCATCTCCCAAAGATCCAATACTAGAGATGATGGGTCTGCCAGGAGGGCTAATCATAGATTTATGGATCTTTGGGAGATGGTGAAAAATAGGCACGTTGGGAAAGGGGTTGTATAAGTACGCCGCTTCTTGTTTATTTCCCTGCCCAGGTCCAATAGATCACGAATTTCCACTAAGAAAGCTTGTGTGGGATCCTTATCCAATTTGCAGTACGCTGTGGTGTCACTGAGTTGTCTTAAAGCTTCCAAGTGGTAAGCCTCCGAGTGCATGATAACCACTGCGCCTCCTTTATCCGCACTTTTTATGACTATATTGGATCTGTTTTTTAGTGTGGATAGGTGTAAGTGTTCCTCTTTAGTCATATTATTAAAGGAAGGGGTGGTAAATGAGTAACCTTTGGCCAATGTCTGTAAGTCCCTCTCGACCAATTTTTCGAATGTCTCAAGATGCGGACCTTTAGTGAAGTTGGGACAAAAAATTGACTTATTCTTAAATGAGGTATGTTTGGTACCAGTAAGAAATAACAGTTGTTCTTCCCTATCTATGCAATCTGCAACCTCTTCTTCACCTATGAGATCTGTTAAATCTTGAAGTGCCCCATATTCTCTAAATGATAATCTATCCTCCCGGGCATCATCGATCACATGGTGGGGATCAAAAGTGTCCCCAGCATTTGATAGAGGAGACCCAGGTATCAAAACCTCTTTAGACGAGAAGAATTTCTTTAATGAAAGTTTCCTGATAAATCTCTGGAGGTCTATGACTGTGCTGAATAAATCGAAATCATTCATGATAGCAAAATGTAGGCCTTTATTCAGCACAGCCAGCTCTCCATCCAGTATTGTAATACCCGATATGTTCAAGACATTATCAATGTGTGTTAGGGGTCAATCTTTCTTTTCTTTATTGCTACGTCTTTTTGGCGAGCGCCTTGTCCTTTTGAATAGTTTTTTGAAGATTTGTTGCTTCTTAATTCATAGGATGTGGACGCTTCTCCTTGATGTTTTTGTTGTCTGGATTCATAATCGGTGCTGTCCCGGCATCTGTCTGTGTCCTCATCCGTCGAGAATGACACTATTTGTTGGCGGGTTTCCCCGTCCGAGATATCCGAGATGCTAGATGTTTCGGGAGATTTCTTCAGGATTGATCTTTTAGATGTTGATCTTTTGGGATGTTCCTTTTGAGACTGTGGATTCTTGTATGTGAAGCTTTGGCGAGTAGATGTTCTGGGTGGTGGTAACCGTTGCCACACATATACCTGGTTCCGTTCATAATCGACTCGATCTCTGTCGAATTTTTGTTGTTTTTTAACCATGATCTCTTTCTCGGCCTTTTCCACATTGTTGGATAGTCTCTCGTCCATGGTCTCGAAGCCCTTCATTTCTTTAAATTTGTTGAGTTTTTGTTGCAGATCCTTGATGTCTTTTTTCACACTGATCCGCTCCTGAACCTTTGTTTTTATGATTAGGTCCATCAGTTTGAGGGAGCATTCGTTCAAAACGCTGGTCCACTCCAGTTCGAAATCTTTGGAGGGAAAGCCAAATGAGGGCGTTTTTTTAACGCGGAGTCCCCTTGGTATCCTTTTGGTAATGATGTAGTTATCCAGCGTGGTGATATCCCACCATAATCTAATGTTGGTGAGAAGGGTCTTTTCTAGTTTGTTGAAATAAAAATCAAGATCAGCTTTGTCTTCACATATATCCTGTATTGTATCCATTCATTTACCTTTATTTATCATTTCTCCCGTGTTTAGGGTTTATCAAATGTAACTTGCTATTTTGTACAGATGTTGGAGATTAGTACAAAAATTGTTTCTTAATGATGTAAATTGTCAAATATATAGACTGTCATCTTGAAATTTATTGGTTATATCAATTTCTACATGATACTGTTATTTACCACACATGACATAAGGGTTAACTCTATATAATGTATTATATATGACATAAGGGTTAACTCTATACAATGTATTAAGATTATACTCTCAACTTGATTAATCAACAAGCAAATCATATTTCATGTCCTGTTCACATCCATACAATGAACCAATTGCGTATACAATAAGAATATATATGTTATACGCTGGTGTTTTGTATATTTTAACTTTGTGTTTTATCCCTTGTCTTTTCCTCCACTCCCGCAGCTGAACGGGAGACCTTAGCCACCCCAGACGCACCTTCCGAATCAGCTTTCTGATTGGAAGCCTGTTTCAGCCAATAGCATTGTATGTTGGCACTCACGCCAAAACCGCGCGGCATCACTGGGTAATGGAGGCGGGGAATCCCCTTCATAACTGCGGGCTTGTGAGACGCGATTGTACTCTTTGATAAAGGGCTGCATAGCCTGAAACGCGTCAGAGTGTGTTCTGTCTCCCCCCCGTTTATACCATGTCTCAATAAATCTATATTTTTAACCCTTCACTGCTGGTGCTGGCCCCATTCTTCAGCTGTGCTCCGCTGCAAATCTCTGGATTTCAAGCTCCTGTTTACCTACTCTGCGTGATGCACGCACCGATGGAGAAAGGATCAAGTAAGTGAGTATTGTATCTCCCCACCAATGGATCCAAGGAGAGTTGCAGACCGGTAACAGTGCAGCAGGTAAGAGTTTCTTTTTTTCTTGTGAGGTGCCATAAGGCATTGAATACTCCCTCACTAAAAGACATTATATCTTATGACACATTCCTGCGTTTGCACTGGGTCCAATACTCCTACAATTGCAATATACCTCTCCACTTCTTGTTCATAAATATATACCATTTATTGGTGCACCTCATCTGCTGAAGCGCCGCTTTTGGGAATCTCTCCCATCTCTCCACTATAAATTATACTCAATACAAAATATTAATATAAATCACCCCTACAAATATATATGCATAAAATTGTGATTAAAAATGTTTTTTTTTGAGCCTATTAAACCTCATAAACGTACTTTTTTTTATGTTGGGACCTCATTCTGGTAGTTTCAATAATCAACTCGTCAAGGATTTTGAGCAGCTATCGCAACATTTTTATACTATGGGCATGATTAGCAACTATAGCAGTCATTGGGCAACCTAAAAAAAATAACTGCACCAAAAACAAACAACAGTAAACAATACCCAAGCACCTACTGCTGCGGCGCATCTTATTCTAACAAATCGCCTGTTTTTCCCTGGCTTTTTCCTGGAATGCGACGCACTTCACCGGGAGCATGCCGCATTCATTTTACGTTCTCAGCATCGGGTCATGCGCGGTTGACGCGCGGTTGATGCGTTTATTGAGAATGGTTCGGATTTAATAGGTTGCAATTCTTCGCGTGTCCGCCAGATGGCAGATATGCATGAATTGCAATGCGCATGCGCTTCAGTAATGTGTCGACTTGCAGGTGTTTCGTTTAAAAAAGATACAACAGTGTGCTATTGTAAATTGGCCTTGAGACTGAAGGAAGAGGTTGCAAAAATGTATCAATTTAGGCTTTTCATATTAAATAAAGACAAAGACCAGTTTCTGTTACAGTATTCTCCAGAGAGCCGTCGCCATGAGTGTTCAAGTGCAGCCCGTTTTCCAAACACCCGACAGAAGTTACGCGTATTTGATATGGGCCGCGATTAATGCAACAGATGATAAGATGGCAACAGTTGTTCAAATTTATCAGTATTTTAGCGAAAACTATGACTTTTACAAATTTTTGCCAGCTCCTCATACGTGGAAGCGTGCAATAAGGAAAATGTTATGTAGCGATCCCTGTTTTTATCGTATTGAGCCACAATTTGTTGGAGGGTATTGGTGTGTATCACCGGGTTTTTGCTGTATCTATGATCATGCAGACGGCAAAAGGCAAAAGGTCGTGTTAAAACCAACTAAGAAACGACAGTCGCTGCCAAGCAATGCACCAGCACCAGCACCGGCTTCCAATAATGGTCCCACCGTCAGTGACAACCCTTGCTGTCTATCCAGCAAGCCTGAGCCAGATTTCGCGTGCAGTTTCGATCAAGCTTGCATGTACCTAAGCAATTTCCAGCCTCATCAGCTGACTACAGGTGGACTAGTCCCGCTGCAAACTATCGACGTAGATGATCAAGAACACTGGACTGGCAGTGGCCCGGCGCCGGCGCCAGCTGAATGGGAAATTCTATGGTGAGTATTGTTGCCGTATTATTTTCTGTGTTTTTTTTATTTTGACAATACAGTATCAATATCGGCGCGATTCAAAAGTCAAGCGATTCTCCTGTAAGCAATATTATTGGCTGAGTGGCTTCTCCAGTACTGTGCTGCAGATACTGAACAATTGGTGGAACGCTAGGCGCATGCGCATTGGAACCTTCTTGAAACGCATATGCGTGTCATTACATCGACGGTAGGCGCATGCGCATGTGAACAGGAGAGGCCCCCCGAGAAAATTATTGGTGGGACTGGCTGGGAACTTCTTTAGGGGGCTGACCATTACAGTAAAACTTTTCTTTTTGTTTTTCCTCAGAAAAGAAAACGGCTAATGGAGGGATTTCGATGGATAATATCGCTTTGTGTAACAATGACTGCACATTGCTGAATCGGATTTAAAAACCCACGTACCGGAGTCTACAGTTTAGTGGCCGTCGTTATTGATTAGGATAGAATACTGTAGCTGAAACAGTATGCTGATGTTTTCCGGCCATACAGTATACAATACTTTTTTATATACAGTATACTGTGTAATAACCCCCCCCCCCCAAACAACTATGCATTTATTCTACATGTATTACAGTACTGTACATACAGTATCTGTCTTCTATACAGTGCCAGTACATACAGTACAGTACAGTACTGTATGTGTCTTCTATTTTTTTTAATACTCTTGTGCAGGTCCTGTGTGTGTGTACAGCAAGTTAAAACATTTCTGTATAAATACAAGTTAAAAAACACACAACAACATCTCCTTTATTTCAGTACAGCAGGTCAAAACATGTACAGTAAAATACAGTTCAGCACAACAGTATGGTCTTACCTGTGATTAAAAAAAATCTTTATTCATAAAATACAGTATACAAAACGCAACATCTCCTTTATTAAAGAAACATATACAGTACAGTGGGATGGTGTACAAAAAAATCAGTCAGGCCTGCACCACTACAGTCCTCAAGGGCAGCAAACAGGCCCGATTTTCAGGACAATCTTGAAAACCGGGTCTGTTTGCGGCTCTCCGGGACTGGAATTGTGCAGGTCATATGTGTGTGTACAGCGAGTTAAAACATTTCTGTATAAATACAAGTTAAAACACACAACAACATCTCCTTTATTTAAGTACAGCAGGTCAAAACATGTACAGTACAGTTCAGCACAACAGTATGGTCTTACAGTACCCGTGATTAAACCAGAAAGTCCACCAGATTGTCCGTCCATGGCTGATTCTTGCATGACGCAAAACGCCATTAATGCAGTCTCAAACGCCTTTCATTACAGGATCTGTAATTGTATAAAAGCGCCGCAATTCCCCCAGTATGGTCTTTCTTAAATTGGCAGGAAGCGCCTTTTTTACGCGTTTTCCTTCGTAGTTCACTCTGAAGGCCCAGTCGCAGTACAAAGAGTAGGGCACATGGTGCTTAAAAAGTAACATACTTGTGGGGTGCACCAGCACTCATCATCCTATACTTCTCCCTGAGTGCCGGTGGCAGATCGCACAGGGTGATGTCGGGCACCGTATCGATGCGAGCGAATGTAGGTCTTCTGGGAGCGGGTGTGCTTGAGGCGACGGGCGATGGTAGGTTGTCTGGGAGGAAGCTTTCCTCTGGTCTTGGTTGCCGTGTTGTCTCCTGGCGTGGTCTTGACGGGGTTGTCATGTCCTCCTCAACGGCATACATGTACTGGTACACTACATCTTATGGTGGAGGGGGTGCGCTTGGTGATGGAAGGGGGTCGATGCTCCCATTCAGCACATCCATGCTACCCTCCTGCTCCGGCATCGGGGAAACAGGGGCATGAACACCGAGCAAATGATGTATACCCGCTATGTCAGCCTCTATCTTCTCCATCCGTCGATCCATCCGTTGATCCATATGTAGCATCCGTTGATCCATATCTAGCATCCATTGATCCATATGTAGCATCCGTTGCTCCACATTTAGCATGGTCTCCAGAAGCAAATCTATCTTTGCCAGCACAATAGAGTTCCCGGGGATATCCACAGTTATCCCATGCAGCATCCAGTCTAACGAGCTGCTTCTTGTGCATGGTGTGTGGACATCTGGGTGGATGGGTGTAACGGAGAATGAGATGGGGGTTCCATGGAGAGAAGCGGCAGCGACGTCGAAGAAGGGTGGAGGAGGTGACCTGTGGATATCCGGTTGAGGAGAAGCGGCAGCGTCGTCGAACAGGGATGGAGAAAGTGACCTTTGGATATCCGGGCGAGAAGCAGAGTCATCTAAGAGCAAAGTAGAAAGTGACCCGTGGATTTCAGAGGCACCAGCGGCAGCGGCGTCGGATAGAACTGGAGAAGATGGCCTGTGGGTCTCCGGGAGGGCGGCGGCAGCGTCGAGTACGAGTGGTGGAGAAGACGGGCTGAAGATTTCCGGGACAGCAGCAGCAGAGTCGTCGAAGCGTATGGGAGGAAGTGGTCTGCGGGGTCGATGGGTTGGCTCCAATTCATTTTGCGTCAAGAGTACATCACCGTATTTCTTCTTGACATAATAAGGCTGACGTCTATGTAAACCCTTAGCCTTTGGGGTCAGCAGAAGGTTTTCTTTATTGGCCTTAGCCTGTCGCTTTTGCCTTGGCGTGGAAATGGCAACCGCCTTTCGCTTTTTCTGCACAACAGGCACGGCAGAGGCGAGTGGGTTCCTGCGTCCGTAGAATCGGGGTTGATCCATGGAAGCAGATTACATAATGCAGTATCTGGACAGGGCAAGTTCAGATAAAGATCATCGAGTGGTGGGCTATGCAAAGTGTGTAACCTTTTATGCATGGCGGCGAGGTACAGGTGTTGAAAGTGGGCATACTCTAATGTGAGTCATTACCGTATAAATACACCATCCATTTTGTGGATTCACTGCACATTGAATACACATCGACTAAACATCGAATATACATTCTTGTGTTTGTATTTCTTTCTACTCTCAGCAATGGCTGTTAAAAAGACTTCCAAGGAGCGCAGTATGCGAATTTAGGAGATGTACACGAGCGGACACCGAATTGCTGCTATCCAACGCTGGTTAGCCACTTCTGGCCTCGTTGTGCCAGCAACCACCGTGAGCTATCATGCACACGGAAAAAACAGAGAACGCAAAAGGGCACCAAGGGTAACAAACGCGTAAGTATATTTATACAACTTAAAAAAAAATTATATCAAATAATGTACTGTAGATCTACAGTAGTGTATCTAATATTTTTGTTATTTCTGTAGATTTATATTACAACAGTATATATATTTGTTCTATTTATATTTATATTGCAACAGTATATATATTTTGTATATTTATATTACAACAGTACTTTATATATATTTTTTATATTTATATCACAACAGTATATATATTGTATATTCATATTTATATTACAACAGTATATATATTTTGTGTATTTTGTATATTCATATTACAACAGTACTGTATATAATTTTTATATTTATATTACAACAGTATATATATTTTTTATATTGATGCATATTAATAGAACAATATATTGTATCCTGTTGATCTAGTGTCTCTAATATTTTTACTTACCGGATTGTTTTTCTTTACATTGTAGGGAGACAACTCTTCTGGTGGACAAAATAAGTGAGGAGAATGATGAGAAGAGTGCATTAAGGGTCAAATACACTCTGCAGGAAAATCACAATCTCACTGTATCCGAGACCAACATAAAGAAGATGAGACGCAGCATTGGATGGAAATATGGACGTGTGAGGTTAGTACTGGACAGTACAGGAGGTAAAAGTGTTGTTTAGGAAATTGTACTGTACCGCTAAAATTATTAATTCCTTGTCATTACAGAGCGTACCCTGAGATACGGGACGTAAACAAAATAAAAAGAGTGGTCCAGGTCCAGGCATGGATTGACAGTGGAGAAACTTTCCAGGATTGCATCTTCACTGACGAGTCTACTGTGTCGCTGGAGAGATTTGCAACCTTTGCATTCCACAAAAAAGGCCGCATATCTTTGAAGCCGCGCCCAAAACACCCCGTAAAGCTGCATGTGTGGGGTGCCATCTCTAGGCGTGGACCAGGATGTATTGTCATCTTTGAAGGTAAAATATATAAAATATAATGTAGCCTTATGTACTGTACTTTCCTAGTGTAGCCTTACTGTATGCACTGTACTGTACTATTGTGCAGTTTTTTGAGCACTTTTCTTTTCTTGCTATAGGAATCATGAATAAAGCTTTCGTCCAAGACAACATTGTCCCTGAGATAGTGCAATATATCACACGCGAGTTCCCGGATGGTCACCGTTTCTACCAGGACAACGACCCGAAGCACACCGCGTCAACAGCGCATATCCTTGAGCGCGGTATCAACTGGGTGAAGACGCCAGCGGAGTAAGTGCGGTAACCGTGTCTCATTTTTTCCCCACTGTTTTTACTGTGTACTGTATCTCTTAAACTAATTGTCCTTTTTTTCCAATGACAGATCGCCAGACTTCAATCCGATCGAAATGGTCTGGCATCAGCTGAAGGACCATATCCGGAAAGTGGTGAAACCCTCCAAAAAGGACGAGTTGTTGAAAGGCATAATGAGTTTTTGGAACGATGTACTCACTGTGGAACACTGCAATAAATATATAGACCATATTGCGGCTGTGTTGCCCATTGTGATCGCGCGTAATGGGCAAGCATCAGGAAAGTAGTACTGTACTGTAGTATTGTAAGTACAGTATGATACAGGTAAGTATGGCACAGATTTTTTAATTCCTAATAGTCAGAGTATACAGTAGTTAGTTTTTTCTTTACAGAGAGAGCAGCACCAGCCATCTGGTTACATAGTATTTAACAGTAGTCAGAGTATACAGTAGTTCCAGTATACACTAGTTTGACAGTAGTACAGTAACTGCCTACTAACTGCTCAATTTTTTTCTTTCCAGAGAAAGCAGCACCAGCCATCTACAGTACAGTAGTACTACACATCACACAATGCCATAATACAGTACGCACATACTGTAACTGCACTAATTTTTTGTTTTCTTGTCGTTTCAGGAAAAAAGGGTGGCCTGGGGGGGAGGTGGGGTGTTGTGTCCAGTCTAATCTGTTTGTACAGTCAAATGTACAGCATATAAACAGCAGTAATGATGTACACAAAACCTCTCCTCTCTCAATGAACTACTGTACTGTACACAGAATGAGGAACAAGATAAAGACGGAAAAAATAATATTACTATATATATATATATATATATATAAATATATATTATACATTACAGTATATAGTATTAAATAATATTCTTATAAATGTGCATTATTCATATTTATCCATGTTTTACAAATGTTTTCTAAATGTTTATCCAATTTCAATCTGCCAGAAGAACTTAATAAAGACAGCATTATGTATTATTCATGATTATTTTTATATTTGTATTTTTTGGTTCCTGATAAAATAAAATGAATATTTATTCACATTCCTGCTAATCATAATCATTGACAACACCCCCCCACCCCTTCAGTACACCAATGAATAAGAATGAATGACAAAACAACATGAATCAGTTAATGGGTTTTTTAACTCTCAATTCCCACAATTCTGTGCAAATTAGATTTACATTTCAAATTCGAGAAGGGATTTTTCAAAGCGTTACCGTAAACAAAGCCTAAAAGAGTTGGGGGGAGGGGGTGGGGTGAGTCATGTGCAGTAATCAGCTAGCTCCCATCTCAAAAAGGATTACACGCAGGCACAGTGAGGCTTTGTAGCTCGGCTATGGACGGATTAAGAACACAATGACTAACTAACTTCAGAAAATGAATGACTCTGTGGAGGTGTCTTTCGATAAGAGTTTGTGTGTGCGTGGGGGAGGGATGAAGGATTAGTTGTGCAGCAGTTCAAAGAAATTACATAGAGTAGAATACAGTACAGTAATTTCAAAAGGCAGTTCATCGTAATACTGTAATTTGATCCCTACACCCCCAAATACAGTACATAAAAAGCACACAAATCAACCATGTGCAGGCAAATGCACAGATTGAATATCGTAATATCAAGATTGTTTTTGCAGGCTTGTGGATAAAATAACAGTTAAAAAATCCTAATTAAAAAAAATTTGGGGGGGGGCACTCAAGCAAGCAGTGGTGGGTGAAGTTACAGGCGCATGAGCAGGAATCAACTAGCTCCCATCCGAAAGAGGTTTACACACAGGCGCATAGAGAGGTGATGCTCTTTGCAAATCAAATTCGAGAAGGGATTTTCCAAAGCGTTGCTGTAAACAAAGCCCAAAGTTCCCATCTCAAAGAGAATTACACGCAGGCGCAGTGAGGCTTTGTAGCTCGGCTATGGACGGATTAACAACACAATGTCAAGATTCAGAAAATTAACGACTCTGTGGAGGGGGGTTGGGTGAGTCATGCGCAGTAAGCAGTTAGCTCCCATCTCAAAAAGGATAACACGCAGGCGCAGTGAGGCTTTGTAGCTCGGCTATGAACGGATTAAAAACACAATGACAAGATTCAGAAAATTAACGACTCCGTGGAATTTCAAATCCTTGAGCTAGCCTTGTGTGTGTTCATGGGGGAGGGGGCTACAGGGTACAGCTGCATGAAGTTCAAAGATAAAGACATACTTTAATTTCAAAAGACAGTTCATCATAATAATACACCCCCAAATACAGTACGTAAAAAGCACACAAATCAACAATGTGCAGTCAAACGCACAGGGTCGCAGTCAAAAGCTACAGCACAGATTGAATATCATAATATAATAATATATCATAATACAGTAAGATGGTTTTTGCAGGCTTGTGGAGAAAAAAAAATTACAATAAAAATTTTTTAAATTTTTTTTTGGTCACTCACTCAAGCAAGCAAGCAGTGGTGGGCGAAGTAACAGGCGCATGCATAGTAATCACTTGCTGTCAAGCAGGAATGTGATTGAAACCAGACACACGTACAAAGGAATGGTGTGGGAGAGATGTACTGCATTGTAGAGAAGATAAGAAGCTGAAATACCCTGCAGTGCAGTTAATTATCCTGAGCGAGGGGAGGGCGCTGTACAGTATATGCCCAAATGTGACACTGTTACAGTACTGTACACGCCAATGCGTTTCAACAATTTTCAAATGAGACATACTGTACAGCAGCACAGCACTGCAAATGCATGCATACTTAAATATGCAAATTTACAATTACTGCGCGCACACACACAGACTGTGTACTGACGTAGGTTGAATCGCGAAGGTATTAGACTTCCAAGACAACAGCTCGCAAACGCCCCCCTGAGTTTTTACACGGCATTGCAGTATTGCAGACGGCGAGAATAAAATGCTAAAATCACGAGAGCTAAAATAACGCAGTTCACTCCGGGAGAAACAAACAGAATACCACACCTAACTGGGATAATCTGAGAGCCGCGGATCTAGCCGACTTAGACTCAGGTCGGCCGCCACTGTATACAATAGAAGAATAAAAAAACAAAAAAGCCTAAACAACACATCAATAAAAGAAATCAAACGCCAAAACACCAGAATAATTAAATTAACCTAACACCTAAACACCAGAATAATTAAATAAATCACCCAAACACTAGAACACTAAAATAAATCTAACCTCTAACCAACAGAACAATAAAATAAATCTAACCAGGGATTCCCATGCAATGCTGGAATCCCCATACAATGTTTAAATGTCCAGCATCACGTGGCTGGGGCTTTTAAATGCATAGGAGATACCGGCTCCCCGTATCGGGGCCTGTATCTCAGGAAGCAGGGGGTCCCTGGACCTGAAATCAACACAGTTCTGCTCCGGAGACCCCCTGCTCCTGCACACTAGTATTTAAATTTGAATAAAAACACTCCAATCGCCTGCGAGAGCTGCGCAGGTAGAGGCAGCTCTCCCTGTGCAGCTCAGATTGCAATAAAGTCGCAGACGGGAGAACTTACAAAAAAATTCACATGAGTTTGCTGCTACGCCGAATGGTTTGGGCATTTTCCTATCGCACAGCTTGAGAGGGTTTCAGATTCTTTCTGAATACTGTGATAACTCAAATGTCAAACCATTCAGCGAGAACATGCCAAACCTTGCGAGATAGCAGCAAACTCATTGAAGCTACTAGAAAAAGGCCCAACAGGTTTTAGCCTCATGGAAATGCATTCAGGATGCATTACTACAAATGTCCACCATGCTGTAGACATTAATAAACTACAACTCCCAGATGCCCTGCAATGTTGGGACCTATTTAAGACCAGGAAATGCAGCACATCTAGCATTACAACTTAGTTGCTGTGTTGCCCACGCTCCTGTACTTCTCCTACCCAGATACTACTATATATATACATATATATAATATATGTATATTGCTACAGTACTGTATTTTGATTACCTGATTATGACCTTGGATTAATCTGGACTTTGCATTGATTTAACCCTTTTATATATCTTCCTTCCTGAGCCTTTCTAATTCCTCCGTGTTCTCAGATTTTGCAATGCCCTTTTTTGCTCCTGAAGGAAAATAGCTCTTTAAAAGTTGACATAGTTTCTTCATGAATTTGCGGATGGAGGTTGGTACCCTGCATACTGAGAACGCAAATAACCGTGCGGACCTGCATGTTGCTCTGTAACAGCTAGCTTCAGTCGCTATCGTGGCATCGGCTGAAAATACAATGCATCTACCCTTACCTGAACGATTCAATCGGAACCCTAACAAGTTCCGGAAAAAAAATTTATGCAATCGCATGTACAATTTCTATTTACTGTAAGCCTTTGATTTATGCTACCAATAGGGCTATAATTGCCTTTATTATTGGAAGCCTTACAGGAGATGCCATGCTCTGGGCTTCACCACTATTATTCACAAATAGTCCCTTTCTTGAAAAATATAGAGACTTTGAAAAATAATTAAAGGGGATCTTTGAAGGAAAGACCCAAGCTTAAACCAGAGAGAATTCGTTGCTACAGTAGATACTGTATGAAACAAGGTTCTGGGAATCTCGTCACTTACTGTATATTGCCAAGTTTTGTAATCTTGCAGAAAATGGATTGATGCGAGTTTATCCACATTGATTTGTTGGGGATTAAAAGACGAATTAAAGGATGAATTGGCTCGAATTGAGCTTCCTTCCACTTAATCAGTCTCATAGATTTATCTTTGCAAAGAAACCAACGGCTGTCCGAACTCAACTAGACTAGCGGGTACTCCTCTAGAACATTCTCAGGTACTATAATGATGCTAGTCTCTGATAGGAAGCGGACCCAGACAGCAGAGAGGCAAGGTTGGAGTCACAGGCTGGGGTCCACAAATTGGAATTCACAGACATGACAGTTAAAATGGCCAGAGCTGGAATACAGAAAAACAAGAACCTGGAACAAGACTCAGGACACTGGAACTGAAACAGGACTAGTTTAGAGGGCACAGGAACAGATAGGGTCCATGAACACATGGAACAGAAGACGATGCTCGGGTAGGAGCTGGGTGTAGCTGGCTGCTGCGGCGAATTATAAACTCCAGGAAGAGGTTTGCCAGGAACCAAGATGGCTGCAACAGTCACTTAAGGGCAAGGTCCAGGAAAACCTTGGACTGGAACCCTTAAAGGTACAGACCCTGATTTTTCCCAGGAAAAGACCCTGAACCCATGCAGATCAGAATATCCTGTAGCTCTCTAACACCAGCGGAGAGAAATCGACATCGCCAATCCAAATTGTGCTTCTATTGTGGGATAGAAGGATATTTTCTCAACATTTACCAACTCCTCCATCCCATGAAAAATTATTTTGCCTGACTGTAAAAAGTGGGTTTTCGTAGAGAAAAATTAAAATTGTGGAACCCTCAATGGATCTTCAGGTGGGGCTAATAATGAACATTGCCCCATGGCTCGCAGATTGAGCCACAGAAGTGTCCGTCCGCAGTAATCGCTAAGGTTGCCCATAATACCACTGATGCTGTAGAGCTTCCCAAGGTAAAGATCAGAGATATAATATGCTGCAGCCTAGAGCAACAAGCACAATCATCCCAGTACTGGCGGCAAAGGAGAAGGATGAGGCCTTGAACCCAGCTAAAGATGCCTTAGTTTATGCAGTTCAATGTGTATGGGATGAGATTAATTGCCTCTAGGAAAGATTGGCTAAAGAGCAAGAAGCCAGTTCTAATTTGCAGAAGATAAGCCAGACAGCTTTAAGGAAGGCCGCAGAGTAAATCTCAAGAGGATATAATTCGCTCTTACTACTATGATCCTCATGAGAATTCATCTCATCCAGGGCCGCAGGTTGTGTTACCTCTGTAAAATATTCTGCCATCTCTGGTGAGAGCAAATCTTGCAGCAACCCAAGGCTGTTTTGAAGCACTGGAAGAGGAAGTTCAGCAGCAACAGAACTAATTGTGTTGGGTCTCAGTGGGCAAGCCTGAAGTGGGCATGGACGATAACCTTGAGCTCCATGGGGCCACCTGTATTATCCATTAGCACCATGTTGAGCAGGGGTGCGCAAACGTTTCAGTCCGCTTCCCCCTGCTCGCGCCCTTACCTCGTCTCCGGCATCAAATGACACAGCAGGGGTCATGTGACGTCATGTTGCCATGGCAATATGATGTCATGTGACCCTGTGGCATAATTTGACACTGTGTTGCCATGGCGACGTGTCGCTCTAAGCCATCGGAGACAAGGTAAGTAAATTTATAGAGGCCTCGCGTGGTTCCCCTGGCATTTAATTTAAATGCTTTGAGATAGAGGAAGAGCGCGGGACCTCTGTAAGCACCGCTCCCCCCAGAAAATCTCATAACCCCCTGGCTTGCACACCCTTGTAGAGTATACTAAGTATTCCACTGACAGTGATGACTCATCCAACTACAGTATGAAGATATTGACACAGATGGAACTTGCACTAACCAGGACCTTGATGTAACGCTCTATGATGAGGCTGGGATTCCACCGGCCAGGGCCTTTCAATAGCTGTCACTAAAGTACCATACACACTTCCCTTGCACTGGTCCTCGGCCATCGGGAGCCGCCCCTAGAAGGTGGAATACTGTCAGACCGGTTCATCTGTGCTTGACTAAGATATGTAATTAAAAGGTTTTATCCTCATGGAAATACATTGAGGATGCATTACTACACATTACACCAGGCTAGAAACATTAATAGACTACAACTCCCAGATGCCCAGCAATGTTGATCTCACCCACTTACTGGTTGGGACCACTTTAAGAACAGAAAATGCAGAATTCCTAGCATTGCAACTCATTTGCTGTGTTGCCCACGCTCCTGTACTTTTCCTGCCCAGCTAAGTATATTGCTATTTTGCTTACCTGTGTATGGCCTCGGATTTGCTATTGACTATTGCCTTGCATAACCACTCAAGTATCTTGCCTGCTATTTTAATTACCTGTGTTTGACCTCAGATTGCTCTGGACTTTGCCACTGATTAAACCCTTTCATCTATCTTCCTTCATGAATCTTTGTCATTCCCCGGTGTTCTCAAGATTTGTTCTTCATATATGAGCCTTTACTTTTTTTGGTATTTTAATGCTCTTTAAATATTTTGTTTGTTGATAATTGATTTCAAATATATGCTGACAGTTTAAATTGAATAGTTTTTTCACCCAAAGTGTGTGGTGACTGTCACAGGAGACCAGGACTAACACACCAGGGATCAATTTGCCAGACAGAAACACAGAGTTTATACTGTAAAAGTAATTTATTGGTGAAATGGAATATCCATTACTATTTACAGCAAAACAACACCCACACCCACAACTGAAAAACTGGGGTACCCTATATAAATAAGTGCAGGGAGCTCCTTAAAGAGATTTACACTGTGCTTGTTTCCCTGCAAAATCCTCTGCAGCGTCTCCCAGTTGCTCACAACTTCTTCCCAAGCTGTTTCTTCTAACGAAATCTGCTTCACAACTAAACCACTCTGAGATGAGCTTTGCTCATCTGGCTAGGAGTTATGCAACAACAAACCCATTTACATGCAAAAAGTTACTGGGAAAATTCACAGACCATTTGGCCACATTCTAGCTGAAAACAAAATGAACCCCTGGCCCCTGAAGTGCTGGACAGGGATCAGGAGGGACAGATTACCTTGATGTCTTCCTCTGGTACTGCGCCTCCAGCCATCGAGGATCCCCTTTGGATCTTCAGGGGATAGACCCCCACTGACACTCCTTCATCCAGAGACAGTAACTCCCACACAGCATGTCTTTTCTGTATTTATTCAGCAGTCAGCTCCAATGCAGCGAAACAGTATTCACATGGTTCTTATCATCATCTGCTTCTTTCTCTACCTCCTCTAAATCAGAGCCCTGATTTAGGCAGCACGATTCCCTTCCCTCCCAGCCCAGGCAAGGTATGGGAGGGAGAGACAGTTCTTCCTCTAACTGACTTCTCTCAGGCCATCTCTCAACTTACTAACTACTGATTATTTTGGAGGATGTCCCAATTTGAATATCTTTGGGGAGTGTCTCTAACTCTGACTCATAGCAAGCCAGAGCCGGATACAGATTGGCCCACACAAATCAGGGGGCATTCCAACCAATATCCACCCCTTAGATTGACATCCTCAGAGTTGCTAGGCCTGCCCTTGAATGCAGATACATTATTAAAGGCTGGAATACACACACACAGGCCTAATAAAGGAATGAACCTTTCCACTGCCTGCACTAACAGGACTGACAGAGGAAAGGCCCAGGAAAGGAAGTAACTGCCGGGAGGCTATGTTACATAAATATATATATATATTAATATATATATTATATAAAGGGCTTGACAAATGCACTCGCCCGCACGCCACAGGCGTGTGCATTTTGGCCGTAGGCGAGTCATCATGGCCGCCTAAACAACATGTGGTTCTTTAAGGATTTTGCCCTGCAATTCAAGCTGTGCGCACCTAAAAGTTACAATCCCCAGCCCCTGATTTGTCAAGGTGCTTCCTCCTTCCTCCCCTCCTCCTCTCCGTGACTGATTGGTGCATGCTGCTGCTGAGATGCTTGCAGGAGATAAAGGCAATGTACAGGGTCTGTCTCTCCTGGCACTGACTCTCCCCTTCTCTTGGCACACTGTCCCCGCCTGTCTCTCCTTTCCCTGGCACTAACTCTCTCTCCCTGACCATCTCTCCTTCTCCTAGCACTGACTTTCTTCCCTTAACCATCTCTCCTCCTGGCACTCACTCTCTCCATGACTGTCTCTCCTCCTCTGACATTCGCTTTCTCCTCCTGGCACTCACTCTCCCTGACTGTTTCTCCTTCGCCCAGGACTTGGCAGCAACTGCTCTCACCAGTGCCCCACCCCTCAATCACTGGTGGCCCCCCTGCCATCACCACCCTCCCTGCAATCACCGGCCCTCCTGCAGCTACAGGGCCGGGCCTGACTACCCCAAAGGTAAGTCTATTTTTTATATGTACTGGGGTGGGAGTATTGTTTTTTTTTAGATGTGGGGTCTCTTTTAGATGTATTGGGGTCTATTTTAGATGTAGTGGGATCCCTTTTAGATGTAGTGGTGTCTCTTAGATGTATTCGGGTGGGAGTATTTTCATATGTATTGAGTTTTTGTTTTTAAAGATGTATTGGGGTCTCTTTTAGATGTATTGGGGTCTCTTTTAGATGCTTTTTTTTTTTTAAATAAGCATTGCAGGCTTTTTTTAGATGCATTTGGGGAGTTTGTATATATTTGGGGGTGGAATTTTTTTTATATGTATTTGGGGATGGGAAGTTTTTTGCATTGGGTGTGTTTTTTTTGGTACATATAGTGTGATGGGGGGAGGGAATGAGTGAGAGTGGGGTAATTGACGGATGGAGGGTAGAGTGAGAGGAGAAAGGGGGTGAGTGAGGAAAAGAGAGTGAGACGCAGGGGAGAGAAATACATGTGAGTCGGGGGCTGGGGATTGAGAGTTAGTGGAGTAATTGATGGAGAGGAGGAGAGTGAGAGGTGAGACAGAGGAGAGAGAAATACATGGGAAGAGGGAGGGAAATAGAGGGGGCCCACACGGTGTGAAATGGGGGGAGGAGGCACGAGGTGTGAAATGGGGCTCGCAACACTGCCGATGGGTGGGGGGGCCCAGTCAGAACTGTAGTCCTGGGCCCCTGGGAGTCAATATATTTAATTATATATTTATTAAAAACTTTTCATTAAAATGTATTAAATATTAATGGGAAATTATTTATTTTTATTTTATTTATAAAATGTTTTACCAGGAAGTAATACATTGAGAGTTACCTCTCGTTTTCATGTATGTCGTGGGCATAGAGTTAAGATGACAAATAATACATGGTTACAAATACAGTTACATAAGTGAACAGGGTATACATTATATACAAGAGAAAGCATGCACAGTTAGAGATAATATATATTATAGACGTATGTACAGTAGCAGTTACAGACCAGGTTAAAATGTGAGACAGCTTTAGTTTTGAAAGAACTTAGATTGGTGGAGGCTGTGAGAGTCTCCAGTAGATTGTTCCAGTTTTGAGGTACACGGTAAGAGAAGGAGGAGCGGCCGGATACTTTGCTGAACCTCGGGACCATGAACAGTCTTTTGGAGTCAGATCTCAGATGATAAGTGTTGCATGTGGTGGGGGTGAGGAGCTTGTTCAGATAGATGGGTCGCTTGCCCAGAAAGTATTTGAAGACAAGACAGGAAAGATGGACTTCGCGCCTAGACTCAAGTGATGACCAATCTAGTTCTTTAAGCATTTCGCAGTGATGTGTTGTAGTTGCATTGGAGAACAAAACAGCATATTGAATTGTAGAGGGTATCAAGTTTGCTAAGGTGGGTTTGGGGTGCTGAGCTGTATACTATGTCCCCATAGTCGATAATTGGCATTAGCATCTGCTGTGCGATACGCTTTCTGACTAGCCGACTTAGGGAGGATTTGTTCCTGTAAAGTACACCTAGTTTGGCATAGGTTTTGGATGTCAGGGTATCAATGTGCATCCGAATGTTAAATGGGAGTAAAACCCAAGTATTTGAAGCCCAAGTATTTGAAACTAGTAACAGGAGTTAGGGTCGTTTTAGCGTTGGTTCTGATCTGGAGCTCAGTCATTGAAGCTTTCAAAATGTAGCCTTGGTCTCAAATACCATTGTTACAGTCTTGAAAGTGTTTAAAAACAGTTTGTTTTGGGAAATCCAATTTTCAAGTCTCAAAAAGTCAGATTGAAGTATGTGTTCAAGGTCGGAGTGGCTAGGGCTGTGTGCATATAAGATTGTGTAATCTGCATACAGGTGTATTGAAGCTCTCTTGCAAACTGTAGGAAGAGCATTGATGAACACTGAGAAGAGAAGGGGCCCAAGAACAGAGCCTTTCGGAACACCACGGGTGATATCCAAGGGGTTGGAGTTAGAGCCTGAGATGGACACATGTTGGGATCTACCATGATAGGTAGGAATGAAACCAGTTTAAAGCATGCTTCCCTATTCCAGAGCACTCGAGTTTGTTAAGCAAGATAACATGATCAACAGTATTAAAAACCTTTGCAAAATCTAGGAATATTTCACCAATAAGTTGTCCCTGTTCCATTCTACTCTGGATTTCATTATAAACTTTTAACAGGGTTTTTACCATGGAGTGTTTGGGGCGAAAGCCAGATTGGAATTATCTAGGGAAATTTGTCTTTGTATAGTAATCGCTTAATTGTGAGTGTGCACACTTTCCCTTGACTTTGGATAGAATTGGGAGAAGAGAGATTGGCCTGTAGTTTGAGGCATTGTTTTTGTTCCCACTTTTGAAGATTGGGACAACTCTGTCAGTTTTTCAGGTTTTAGGGATATGGCCTGCAGACCGAATAGAGTTGACTATGGAAGCAATTTGTTTGGCAATGGCTGGGGCACCAAGTCTTAGGAACATAGATTGCAGTATGTCAGGTCCACATTGGCTGCTAGTTTTAGTTTGAGGAGCGCTTGTGTAATCTCCTCTTCAGATACTGGGACAAATTGAAAATTGTGAGCAGGGTTGGGAGAGGGTGGGGCTATAGGGGTACTCAGAATAAGGTTCATGTTTGTGGTTTGGGTTGCGTTTCACTAACAAGTTAGTAGCACATCTCACAAAGTAATCATTGAATGCATTTGCAATATCAGTGGGATGTCAGAGTAATGCCGTCCTTAGTGATATTACTTGGTTGTGGTGGCTAGAAGGCTGGAATATATTGTTTATAACTTTCCAGTAGTTAGCTGGGTTTGATGAATTTTGGTGAAGATTGTCAGAATAATATTGTGCTTTTTCGTGTCTTGTTTGCCTTGTGCACATGTTCTGCAGGCATTTGTAGTGATTAAGATCCTTGGCAGTGCCAGTTACTTTGTAGCTATTCCACAAGGCATCCTTGAAATGGTAGAGTGCTATAAGGTCGGTTGTAACCCATGGAAGGTGGACCCCCCGCATTCTTATTTTGCGTAGTGGAGCGTGGGTATCAAAGAGTTTTAAGAACGGATTGAAAATAGGCGAATGCAGAATCAGGGTCGGGAATTAAGTCGATTCTGTATCAAGGGCAGTTGGTAAGGTCTGCCAGAAACTGTTGTTTGTTAAAGTTTCTAAATGTTCTAGTGAGGAGAACCTTAGGGCTTGATTGGGGTGGTTTAATTTTTATTTACACAGTACACTATTGCATGGTCACTGAAAATGTCAGGAAGGCTGCCAGAGGATAGGATTCTGCTGGGATTTGAGAGAACCTAGTCTACCAAGGAATGGTTGAGAGATTTCAGGTTTGTCCATGTGGGTTGGGAAAGTAGTTGCGTTAGGTTAAGTCACTTGAGTTGTGTCTGGATTTTGTGGTTTTTAGGGTCATGCCAATTGTAGTTGAAATCCCCAAGAAGTAGCAGCTCACTCTTGTCATTCAGAGAGGAAATTGAGCCAGGAAACTGTGTGATATCAGTCAGGGACTGTAGAGGGGCTTTAGGGGGGCGGTAGATGCCAGCAACCAAGTTAGGCTTAGAAAATGGGAGGCAGATTTTGCCAGCTAGGATTTCAAAAGAAGGTGGGTATGGGGGGCAATTTAACTGTGTAAATTGTAAGGTGTCTGCAATATAAAATAACTCCCCTCCTCCTCTCTTTGACCTATCTTTCCTAGAAATGGAGTATCCCTGAATGGCGATATTTGCATCAGGGGTTTTATACATGTATATTTAGGCACTGTACCGTATATAAGTTTTTCTAGATGTGCACTGAGCTTTGTCTATGTTTTATGTTATGTCTCTGGTTTTAAATATATATATTGTCATGCTCAGTAGCAGTCCTCTGTGAAACTTATATGCTTATATATATGTTGTGTGTATTTTGGGGGTTCAATATGAGCTTGTAGGTGTTCTGTATGTTTTAGGGGTTAACCATGTTTCTGTGAGAACAATAGCTTTGGGTTTATGCATAAGGCACCATGCCCTTAGTTCATCCAGTTTGGGCAGCAGGCTCCGGATATTTATATGGGAGACAGAAAGCCCTTTTTGGAATTTGAAGGGGCTATTCTCAGGGGTATGGGACAGAGTTGAAATGGTAGGGCCGGGGTTAAGTTCAATATCACCTGCTAAAGCGAGTAACAGTATGAATAGAAATTTGAGTAGTTGTTTGCAAGTTGTAAATGTGTGATGTTTGCCATTAGATTGAGCGGTAGTTGTGTGCTGTTTTTCAGAGTTCTCCACCAACATTCAGTAGATACAGTAGTGCAAGGCTTATGAGTAATCCGGGGTGTATGGTGATGTTGGGTGTGGGCCAGGAGGGAGGAGATTTTAGTGGATCGAGAGAGTAACATTTCCATGAAGCCACAAGAAAGAACAAAGTTAAGGTACATACCGTACCAGGTTCATTATCACTGAGGTAGGTAATGTTGCATGAAGCTGTTGTGAGCCAAGTGAGTGTGTGCAGACTAAACAGCAGAGGTGTGCCTTTTTCTTGTCAAAATGTTTTGCTGCATTGCAATGCTAGAGCCTATTCAGGGTTTGCAGAGGGTTGAGGGGTGGGGGGGGGGGGGAGGCAGTTGTGTGCAGTCAGTGTTGGGAAAGGCTGCAGTAAAATAAGGTGTAAGAGGGGGGTTAAGTGTGCTTGCTCCCAAGCATGGGATTATAGTGTGGTTAGAGTAGCTCACTGTTTGTCACCTTGTGTAGAAGAGTTTGCAGTAGGTTCAGTCCTCAATCTAACTATATATTTTCACTTAAAGATGATCACTTAAAGATGATCACTTTAAGAGGCATCACTCTTAAGAGGCCAATGCTAACCCTGCCAATGCGTCCCTTATAGTGGTGTTACTTTTATACATCTAAGCAGTCACATGACACCACCCCCCACCCCCACCCAATAAATCTGCCTGTTACAAGTTGGACAATTAGCAGCACACCGTTAAAAGAAAAGAAAAAACACCTTTTGATATTCAAACATACCAAAATCAATAATAAAGGCAGGGTGGGGTATTTCTTTTAAAACAGGGGGATTGCAGATCATTCAGTGGGTTAAAAACATACATGTGAAGAGATAATGCCATTAGTTCCATGTAACATCAGCTGAGGTTATAGATCTTGCATGAAGAACAATAAATAAAATAAAATGTTTTTTAAATTGAGTTTTGGGAACAACTCACCCGCACCTCCACACATCTGTCGGGGGGGGGGGGTCACTCTCACTGCACCCTCCCCCCCCCAGCAAGGGGTCAATCTCACTGCACACACTCCCCTGCAAGGGGGCCTAGTTGCACCGGGAAGCCTGGTGCGCTGGGGGGTGGGGCTGCTGAGAGAGTGGGAGTTGCGATGGAAAGGGCTGCTATACACACGCGGTGACGTTTATATGTACAGTCACAATCATGCATTATTATTGTGCTTAATGTGAGAAAGGTACCTTACTGTTATTCATAAAGTTTAATATAATAAAAGGTTTTCTATGAGGAGAGGCTAGCTAAATTAGATTTATTCACATTAGAAAAGAGGCGCCAAACAGAGCAGATATGATAAATAGGTAAAACATAGGAAGGATGTTGATCCAGGGAGAAATCCAAATGCCAATTCTTGGAGTCAGGAAGGAATTTATTTTTCCCTTAATGAGAGATCATTGGATAATGTGTCACTGGGGTTTTTTGTTTGCCTTCCTCTGGGTCAATATACTGTAATTACGGATATAGGATAAAGTATCTGTCGTCTAAATTTGGCATACAGTAGGTTAAAGTTGATGTACGCATGTCTTTTTCCAACCTCCTCGGCTGCGTAACTGAGACAAGGACAAATTTTAGTAAAGTATAAATGTAATACAATAAATAAACTAAGTTATCTCAAAAATGAATGTTGATATTAGTTCTTATTAGGAATTTATTCAATGTTTTTTTTAAGGGGGGCAGGGTTTGGGGTGGGGCTAGTTGGCTAGTAGCTTTTTTGAGGTAATTTGCACAGGCATCAGGTGCCCCAGATGAAGTGTTTAACAGATGAAACCGGTAGGGTGAGGGTCTCTAAATAGATCTCCCTGTCAGTCGGAAGTAAGGAGATTTTATTCTCTTGCATGTGCTGCAAAGGCTTATTCAAGGCTATTGGGACTGTGGAGTTTTATTTCAGTGCTTGTGGACACAGTGTGTAATCTACGAGGAGTTCCTGACACCACCAGCCCCTCTGCAGCAGTCACAGAAAATATTTTATCCTTACATGCCTGTTTATTTCGGTTACATTGTAAGTAGCCACATTTCTTGCGCTTTATTTGGGATGATAAAACGTACTTCACCATATTGGCATTTTTCTCTTTTATAGATTGTAACAGGGGCTTATCCCTGTTAAGAAACTTGCCTCTAATCCAGCAGTGTACTGGTTAATTGCACACCTGCAATCAACCAACCCCACCTGTCTAATCAGAACTCTGCCAGAAAAAGCCTGTTCAGAGCTCACAATTGGAGCTGACCTAGGAAAGACAGACCTGAGGATTTCCTTAGTGGACACTGGACTGACCAGCGGACAGATGTCTTGAGCTGCAAAGAGACTGCAGGCTGACAGCAAGACAAAGGGGAGCTGTATACCTGGACAGACATTGCCTTAGCACACAAAGGTGCTGACCCAGGAAAGCAGAGAGACGTCCCCTACAGCTACAAGAAACAGATAAGACTTTCTTATGGGACTGTTATATATCTGTATATATGTTTATATATTTGGGGCTGGTAAATAGCTTAGCTAACCACTCAGCTAGAGAGGGCTGGACTACATGTGTAGATATTCTCCAAAATGGAGCAGGTTTTTCTTTGACTTATTTTGAATGTTCTGCTGTGTTAAAGGGACAGGTGCAATAAAGCCTAATTTAAGTTTCACTTTAAACAGTCTCCATTGCGTACCTCTGCACACATCTCTTACTGTACATAGATCATATCTCGTCCTGGATTCTTATAAGGATATTCTACATATTTATTCCACAGGTGTTAGACATTTAACCACCTGTTGTCTCTGATTTGCGACTTTTGGATTTTGTCTTTATATCTATATATATATAATTATTCTGTTAATTAATGATCAGTACAGTGTTTTGTGTATTCATGTAAAGTTTCTTGTATAAGCCATCAATTGCGCCAATTAAAATTATTTTGTATTATATCTGTAACATAAGAATTTGTGTAAACAAATGGCCTTTCATGAATCTACACTTATGTAACCTCCAAGTATTTGGCACGATGTGAGGGTTATTCATCAAACCTCTCTGCAGCAAAACTGTGCCAAGGAACTGCATTAGATAAATCAAAGGGGGTAGGGGGTTGCTACTGTAGGATATTCAATACAATCTATCACATTTGTAAGGATTAAAAGCAGAAGGAATTTTACAATATTTGAACAGTCTGATTAATATATATATATATATATATATATATATATATATATATATATATATATATATATATATATATATATATATATATATATAAACCATAATACTGAGTTAAGTTATGGTGAGTAAAAAAAGTGACAAAAACCCTCCACAGGAAAGCAAATATGCAAATATAACTGTATGCTCTTCTGCATGTCTTAGGCAGATCTGCAACCCCGACTTTCCCCATTATCACCCAGCATACAGCACTTCCACTGCAGCAAGGGATTCTGGGAAATGACATGCAAATGAGCACTGTGTGCTCATTTGCATGTCATTTCCCAGAATCCCTTGCTGCAGTGGAAGTGCTGTATGCTGGGTGATAATGGGGAAAGGTGGGGTTGCAGACCTGCCTAAGACATGCAGATGAGCATACAGTTATATTTGCATATATATATATATATATATTTGCATATATATATATATATATGTAGCCAGGTCACCTGTTTTCCCCTTCGCCCTCCTAGGGCGCCTCCGTGGCCAGGAGAGATGCCGGGTGCTGCCGGAGGCCAGCGGCAGACCCGACGGCCATCCCAAGGGTGGGGGCCGTTGCAGGGAGCGGTGCGCTGTCTCCACGAGCGGGCCGGTTGCCGGGGACGCGATCGGGCCGTTGCTAAGGCCGCGATCGCGTCTCTAAGGTCCCGGCGGCCGGCGAAGAGAGCGCCGCCATTACTCCACCACTCGCGCATGCGCAGGAGTCGCGCGAGAGTAGGGACAGTGAGAGGGATGTTGCGGCGGCCATTAGGGGTTAGTGTAGGCAGAGGGGAGGAGCGCACGCGGCCCCAATATTATTGTAAGGGCCTCGGGACTACAATTCCCATGAGGCATAGCGAGGCAGGCACCAGGTGTCTGATAGGAGCCAATAGGGCTGCAGGACTGCCCTGGAGGGAGATAGATACATTTGGCGGGCTGGAGCTGCGAGTCAGTCAGGAAGAAGCAGGGCAAGGAGACAGACAGAGGAAGGAGGTAGGGTGCAGGAGCCGGAGACTCCCTGCACTAAGGCCCTAGTTAGCCCTGAGTCCCCAGTAGTGTGAGTGTTGCCAGGGACAGCCCTCAGGATAGGAAACCTGTCACTTACTTTAGTTGGCACTGGGGAACAGCAGGGAAGATAAGGACAACTGGGGGGTTTCATAGCGGTAACCAATCCGGGGAGCCATAGCCCAGGGTCCTGTTGTGAATTAGTGGCACGAGACAGCTGGGGGGTTCATAGCGGTAACCAGTCCGGGGAGCCATAGCCCAGGGTCCGTGTTGCGAGTGGCGAGGCGAGGGGGGGGTTCATAGCGGTAACCAATCCGGGGAGCCATTGCCCAGGCCGGCGTTGCGCGTAGTACGAGGCAACTGGGGGGGGTTCATAGCGGTAACCAGTCCGGGGATCCATGGCCCAGGGCCCGTATTATGAGTAGGGTGGGTACAAGACCTACCTATATAGGATAGGCAACCCCGAAGGCCCTAGGAGATTGACCCTTAAGCCACTTAAGGATGCTGTGTTATAGGGACGCCTATAGTGTAGTATGTGTCATGTTGCTATTGTGTTAGTGAGGGACTCAGCGGATGCGGCGGTTCCAGTGAAGGAGTTCGGACCCACATTGGGGTCACAGAGAATATCGCCAGGATAGGATCAGACGGATTCATCACGCGTCTGACCCTTTGTGAAGCGTTGCTGATCCGAGCACTGGAGTGCTCGGCAGGTATCTACAGTTCTAAGTGCACCACCGGGCCCTTAGCTTAATAGTGACTGCGCAGTCACCCATTGATTCTCTGCAAGAGTGCGGGACATTGGGTGGGGTTCTTTGGACACTGGGTGGGATCACCTAGTGTTGGGGAATCGTCCTGCGAGACGTCATGGTTAGTGTCTCCTCCTGAGAGGGACACAGGTTATGTTATGAATGTGATGTGTCGTATTACATGTTAGTAAAGTCCTTAGTTATTATACCCCATTGTGTATGTGATCATTGTGTTTGTCCTGCGAGGATTCACTTCCCCCTCTGGTGGGAGCCATCGCAGGTGGAGGCGCTGCACCTATTGAGTAAGTGGTTACCCCTAGTATAATTGCCCCAGGTTCCCCGTGGCGGAAGCTCAGCCCTCCTGCGAGCCAACAGGTAATGCACCACACCGGTAACACTGCATGTTCTACTCACCCACACTATATATGCGATTGGGTGGGGTGGAATACCCGTTACATTTGGAGGCGCTGCTGAGAGAGACCTGGGGTGCCCTGTTTTCATTTTTTTCAAATTGTCCCATTCATATTTTTCATCATGGCGGTGCCGTCACCGCAAGACGTCGATGACTGGGCCTTAGCGCGGCAATTATCCCCAAGGCGCGTGTTTGTAGTGGCCGGAGTATCCCATGATACGGAATTGTCCACTATGCGCGCCCAAGTAAGAACTTGTCCGGAATTGGCCACTGCCCGGGTGACAGACTTAAGGCTGGATACTGACGGCCGGGGGATTACCTATCTCCTGTTCACCACGCATGACATATGCCTAGAGACTGTTCCCCATGTATTAACACTCCCCGAGTCTTCCGCAGGGGACTGTCTCATGATCTATGCAAAAAGCTGCAGTGTAGTTGACAGGACTGTAGTTAAAATGGAGGCTCCTGCAGCAGGGAATGCTAACAGTGAGTCCCACCTAAAATGGCGGCTCCCGCCAACTCAAGATGACACACGTGCTTCTGACTGCCAGGCTGCTCAGAAAAAGGTTACAGAAAATCATCCGGGACTGGCGGGAAAACCAGAGCCCCGCCCCCGTAATGTGAGTGACTCAGTGCAGAGCCAGAGCCATCCAGTGATAGAGCACACCCCTCCTTTAAACTCCACCAGGGGGAGTGAGCACAGTGAACAGCCATTAGACCCTTCTATTCACCAGGAGGAGGAGGAGGAGGAGGAGGAAGGCATTGTCGTAGACATGGAATATTTTCTTTCTGAGCAGGAAACCGAGATAGACTGTCAAGGGATACACCCTAGTATGTATGTGGCCTGGCGTGCGCCCGGAGTAGATTCTCTTCTCTTCATATGCTCCTGCCTGCAAGAAGCCCACGCTCAGGGAGCCAAAGTGTCTCGGTTATCCCTCGACTACAGGACCATCGAGGTGGAAGGAGAAATGGGCATACAGTGTTTTAGCCCCACTTGTGACTGTTCTAGAGAGACATTGACATGGTGGTCCTACTGTGAGTGTTGCGGTGTGCGGTTACTGAAGTCTATTGTACCCCAGCATGCAGAAGTTTCCAGTGAAGAGGTTGAAGTCCCCTCGGTGGCGATGCGCCTACCGGCGGACCACCCCAACGATGATGCAGAGGATACGGACCCTGCTGTGGGCCCGTGTGCCCTACAATGGTCAGTCCGACCTACTACAGAGGTACCATCGGTCCTAGGCGTGGGACCAGTACCTACAGACGACCAGGAAGGAGAGAAACCCATCGCAAGCCAGCAGAGTGGTAAGGAACCCCCTTGCTCCCCACAGGCTCCGATGGAGGTGGCCGTGCAACAGGCCAGAGTTACGGTTCCTGATCTGAGTGAGAGCCCATGCGCTCCAACCCAAATGGTCCCAGGACTGGGATCCAACGCTCCCGAGTTTAAGGACAGCAAGTGGACTGCCCCAGAAGTACAGGGGGCAGGTCCCGAGACAGCCGAGGTGGGAACTGACAGCGTCCCCGAGGATCTGTTGGCCACTGAGAATCACCGCAGGGGTAAGGTGTCTACTCTTTACCCCCTGCCAGGTGAAGCAGAGACTTTGAGTAAAGAGACAGTGTCCAGTTCTCGCTTCTCAGTGGAAGCTGAGCACGTATGTAGGGACAAGGACTATATGGCAAAGGAGCTGGTAGAAGTTGCCTCCTTTGCGCCCAAGAAGAAGCGGCCCATTCGTCACGTAGTGGACCGAGGGAAAGGTCCTGGCCGCCTGGCCTGCCGCTTCCAGGCCATGGATGATCAAGTAAAGGTTGGTGTGAAGGACACTGCGCTATTCCTTCCACCAGGGGGAGGAAGTAGCACTGAAGCAGTGACTGTTACGCCAGAGTGTGCTTTCCGAGAGATTCACCCCGGGGAGGCTCACGGACGCAAAAGTGAGGTACCCCCATCTGATCAGTTAGGGGCACCCCACAAATGGTCTCAGCAAGCAGCTGATACTCAGCTGGCCTCGGGTAATAGTGGGTGTGATATGCCATGTAATTTTTCATTGTGTGAAAATGTGCCATGTTTTGAGGATGTTGCAGTCGATCTGTTAAGTGTGCGGGGTATGCCATGCCATTTTTCAGTGTGTAAAATTGTACCATGTTATGTGGTTCCCCAAGCGAGGGCGTTGGGTGTTTCACCAGGGGGAGAGTGTAGCCAGGTCACCTGTTTTCCCCTTCGCCCTCCTAGGGCGCCTCCATGGCCAGGAGAGATGCCGGGTGCTGCCGGAGGCCAGCGGCAGACCCGACGGCCATCCCAAGGGTGGGGGCCGTTGCAGGGAGCGGTGCGCTGTCTCCACGAGCGGGCCGGTTGCCGGGGACGCGATCGGGCCGTTGCTAAGGCCGCGATCGCGTCTCTAAGGTCCCGGCGGCCGGCGAAGAGAGCGCCGCCATTACTCCACCACTCGCGCATGCGCAGGAGTCGCGCGAGAGTATGGACAGTGAGAGGGATGTTGCGGCGGCCATTAGGGGTTAGTGTAGGCAGAGGGGAGGAGCGCACGCGGCCCCAATGTTATTGTAAGGGCCTCGGGACTACAATTCCCATGAGGCATAGCGAGGCAGGCACCAGGTGTCTGATAGGAGCCAATAGGGCTGCAGGACTGCCCTGGAGGGAGATAGATACATTTGGCGGGCTGGAGCTGCGAGTCAGTCAGGAAGAAGCAGGGCAAGGAGACAGACAGAGGAAGGAGGTAGGGTGCAGGAGCCGGAGACTCCCTGCACTAAGGCCCTAGTTAGCCCTGAGTCCCCAGTAGTGTGAGTGTTGCCAGGGACAGCCCTCAGGATAGGGAACCTGTCACTTACTTTAGTTGGCACTGGGGAACAGCAGGGAAGATAAGGACAACTGGGGGGTTTCATAGCGGTAACCAATCCGGGGAGCCATAGCCCAGGGTCCTGTTGTGAATTAGTGGCACGAGACAGCTGGGGGGTTCATAGCGGTAACCAGTCCGGGGAGCCATAGCCCAGGGTCCGTGTTGCGAGTGGCGAGGCGAGGGGGGGGTTCATAGCGGTAACCAATCCGGGGAGCCATTGCCCAGGCCGGCGTTGCGCATAGTACGAGGCAACTGGGGGGGGTTCATAGCGGTAACCAGTCCGGGGATCCATGGCCCAGGGCCCGTATTATGAGTAGGGTGGGTACAAGACCTACCTATATAGGATAGGCAACCCCGAAGGCCCTAGGAGATTGACCCTTAAGCCACTTAAGGATGCTGTGTTATAGGGACGCCTATAGTGTAGTATGTGTCATGTTGCTATTGTGTTAGTGAGGGACTCAGCGGATGCGGCGGTTCCAGTGAAGGAGTTCGGACCCACATTGGGGTCACAGAGAATATCGCCAGGATAGGATCAGACGGATTCATCACGCGTCTGACCCTTTGTGAAGCGTTGCTGATCCGAGCACTGGAGTGCTCGGCAGGTATCTACAGTTCTAAGTGCACCACCGGGCCCTTAGCTTAATAGTGACTGCGCAGTCACCCATTGATTCTCTGCAAGAGTGCGGGACATTGGGTGGGGTTCTTTGGACACTGGGTGGGATCACCTAGTGTTGGGGAATCGTCCTGCGAGACGTCATGGTTAGTGTCTCCTCCTGAGAGGGACACAGGTTATGTTATGAATGTGATGTGTCGTATTACATGTTAGTAAAGTCCTTAGTTATTATATCCCATTGTGTATGTGATCATTGTGTTTGTCCTGCGAGGATTCACTTCCCCCTCTGGTGGGAGCCATCGCAGGTGGAGGCGCTGCACCTATTGAGTAAGTGGTTACCCCTAGTATAATTGCCCCAGGTTCCCCGTGGCGGAAGCTCAGCCCTCCTGCGAGCCAACAGGTAATGCACCACACCGGTAACACTGCATGTTCTACTCACCCACACTATATATGCGATTGGGTGGGGTGGAATACCCGTTACATATATATATATATATATATATATATATATATATATATATATATATATATATATATATATATATATATCATGCAGCCTATATCAATATATATATATATATATATATATATATATATATATATATATATATATATATATATATATATATATGTAGAGGTATATATATATATATATATATATAGCAACTGTAAATATTACTGTATGTTCATTTGCATGTCTTAGACAGGTCTGCAACCCTGTCTTTCCCCATTATCGCCCAGCATACAGCGCTTCCACTGCAGCAAGGGATTCTGGGAAATGACATGCAAATGAGCACTCAATGCCACCTTTTGTCTCAAGATCGTATTACACAAGCAAATCCTGAAGCCAATGCATGCTGTTTTAAACACAGCTTTTAGACAGAGGCTGGGATGAGATGCAGAGCCATTAAACCCACTCACAGACATGTTTCAACCTTGATGGGTATCATCAGTGTGAGGTTGGTTGTAATGGCTAAGCTGGTTTTGAGACTATAGACTAGGTAATCACCACAATTATTAAGGTTATGGTGAGCTTGAGACAAAAGGTGGCACTGAGTGCTCATTTGCATGTCATTTCCCAGAATCCCTTGCTGCAGTGGAAGCGTGTATGCTGGGCGATAATGGTGAAAGACAGGGTTGCAGACCTGTCTAAGACATGCAAATGAACATACAGTAATATTTACAGTTGCTTTATACTTTACTGTGGAGGGTTTTTGTCACTTTTTTTACCCACCATAACCTTAATATATATACTGCACCGACACACTTTATTCGAGCAAATACCCAGTATGTACCTGGAAGATACCTGGAATGCGCCGCTCCTCACCTCTGACAAGCCCCGTTGCGTTTGCCTTCCCAGCCTGGGTTCATGCCTGGCTGACAGGCGGCTGATCTGTTAAATGATAATGATTAGGATTTAATAGGCTGCAATGCTTCGCGTGTCTACCAGATGGCATAAATTCATGAATTGTAATGCAGTATATATATATTTATATATATATATATATATATATATATATATATATATACTGTGCAGTATTGCAGCCAGCGGGAATAAAATGCTTCAATCCCTGCCTGGAAAATACCTCAATGCACTCGGGCAGAAAACAGTCACAAACCTCAATACACCCGGGTATACCCGAATTCGTGGGACTAGCCGAGCTCGAATAAAGTGTGTCGCCAGTGTATATATATATATATATATATATATATATATATATATATATATATATATATATGTAGCCCTTGTACCCCGGGGGTACTGCAACTACGCGTGCTGCTATCACCTGTGAGGCTAACAGGAGGCCTGAACCTCCGCCACTGGAAGCCTGGGGTATACTTGCACACGGTGCAGCGCCTCCACTGATGAGGGATCCCAACGTAGTGGGAGTGTGCCCTCACCAGAACAACCAACATATACAGTAAATACACTCACAGTTGAATAAGAACAGTATTTACTAAGCAGGATAATAATAATCTCTTTACATAGACATCAGTGTATCATGTCCCTGGTTCATCATGGTACCACCCCACATGTCAATCATGCAATAATCTCAGTCCTTTCCGTATCAAGGTGCCTGGGCACTTAATCTCTGAGTGTCCACAAACAATAAGGTGAGTGTGAGTGTGAGGGATAGCGCTTCCGTGTTGGGGCCCGGTGGTGCACTTATACTACCTCCCTGGTCATAGTGCTGACCAGGATAATCATCAGTAATCAGCAACTCTGCAATGTGGTCCTGCTGCGCGACGCGCTCCTCCTTGCAGGAATGATTCCCCCGTCTGACTCCTCTGGGGAGGGATCCCCAGCCGGATGATCCTTTCAGAACAGTCTCTACTATTGAGTCCAGATCTCCTTTCAGCTATCAAGCTGCACTGGGGTTCAGGCAACGTCCTGCAGCATATCTCTCTCTCTCTCTAGCTATATGGAAAGAGTCCCTATCTTAATGCCTTCCCTATGTCACACACATAGAAAACTTCTACAGTGGCTCAGGGAACTAACTGGGCCCTGGGGAATTACCTCTGGCCTAGTCCCTGCATGCAGAAGATCTCTTACTGTAGATTCTGTCTGATCCCAGACTCTGGCAGTTCACCATGTGCAACTGGCACCGGTGATATCACATACACTGTGTATACTATAGAAAACACCACCCTTCGCAATGAGGGGCCTCTCTTGCAGCAGCCAAAGCTAACTACTGTGGCTACACTGCAAAGCAACACTGTCTCAGCTTAGCCATCCTGCTCAGCTAAGGTGGCAGCATCCCTATCTGGGGTCTGTCCCTAGCTGCAGCAACTCACTGGTGACTCAGGGCTAGCTGGGGCCTGGGGAGGTACTCTGACCTAGTGCATTGGTCCCTGAATCTGCACACTTACCTCCTCCCCTGTCTGCCTCCCATCCCTGAGGGACTTCCTTCCTGCAAGCTTGCTAATATCCTTAACTATATCCTCCCCTAAACAGGAGGATTCATCAGCCCTATTGGCTAAGCTAAAGCACCTGACTGCCTGCAGCTATGCCTCCTAGGAACTGTAGTTCCCATGGAGGCTCCTGCCTATGGAGACCACATGAGCGCCTCTCTAATGGCCGCCTACCTTTTTCTATCTGCGCCTGCGCTACCCTAATGGCTGTCACGCCACTTTCCTGCGCATGCGCAACCTCTAGGGGGCCTTCCTGCCTCTCTCCCTTCTCCTGCGCTTTGTCTGTCACCTCTAAGATCCACAACTCCTGGCACTCTGCAGCGCATGCGCGACCAGTTTGCCACGCACAAGATGGCCGCCGCATTTGTCCGCGGACAACTCCAACATGTCGGCGCCCGCCGGGATGGAGGCGCCAATCAGTGGAGAGCCGCCAGAACCTCCCTGCGCCTCTTGCTGCCAGCTATCTCACCGCACTGCCTTCGCTGACCGCGCGGCACCTAAAGGGAGAAAAGGGGGCTTGCGGGGAAGCGTACCATAGTCGACGACCCACGCTGGTAAGGTGACCATGGTTATACATATACACACATACAAATATATATATATACTGTATACACATATATATATATATATATATATATATATACTGTATACACATATATATATATATATATATATATATATATATATATATATATATATATATATATATATATATATATACGTAAAGATAACAGCAGGCACTTCAAAGGCTCCAAAGAAATAGGTGCTTGTTCAACAAAAATAACAGGAAACCATGTGTCCCACCAAGGAGACAAAAAACAGCACTCAAGGTATATTGCAAAAGTGTATTTGAAAAAAAGCAGGCACATATAAATCCGGATTTATATGTGCCTGCTTTTTTTCAAATACACTTTTGCAATATACCTTGAGTGCTGTTTTTTGTCTCCTTGGTGGGACACCTGGTTTCCTGTTATTTTTGTTGAACAAGCACCTATTTCTTTGGAGCCTTTGAAGTGCCTGCTGTTATCTTTATATATATATATATATATATATATATATATATATATATATATATATAGCATACAGTTATATTTGCATATATATATATATATATATATATATATATATATTATATATATATGGAAAACAAAATTGGCATCCAATACTGTACATATTTTAGCTATAGTTAACCAGGTGAATTGAGGAAGGTGTATTGCTGCTATTACAGGAAGAATAATTTTGTATTGAACAAAGAACAATGAATTCACACAATAAAGTCAATATCAACAATACTCATTTTCTCCATGTTAACAGCAACATTGTTTTAAGGTCTGTTTAAAATAGTAAGAACAACAAATTGGGTGATGACTGAATCAAAAAGATACAGTTATTGATTAAAAGCAAATTAATCGAATGCCTTCTGCATTGGGCAGTCAGATTACACACCATACAGCACATCAAAACTTGCATTAAGAAAGTGCATTACAAAACAAAATCTAGTCTATAATCTTACTTTTATCCAAGCATTTCACAGCTACCTACTACATTTCTATTAATTGGCAATATTTTAGTTAACTACCACTGTGCTACCCATCTTAAAAACAAAAACAACATGTCTAATTAAGGCTTTATAAATCATGCTTTCTAAAGAAATATTGGAACATTTTAAATCTCAAAAATACCAAATTGTTATCTCAAGGAATTGGGGAAACAAAGGTGGGAAACATATAACATGTTAAAAAGTCCACTACTGGTAATAATGATCAAAATCCCTTATGGGGAGGAATGAATCACAGATACTGCTGCAACATACAGTAAGTATTTAAAGTGTACATTGTTCTGCTGCCCAGCGAAATAAAATCACTGAGTGGCAGAAACCAAAACCAACACGCAATAAGGACATCTTAAGAAAATGTACAGACAAAATACTGTAGAATAATCAAAAAAGGTTTATTAAGAAATACTGCTAAATGAATACAGTACATATATGCTCATTTGAAAGAACACATTTTTGGAAGATCAGTAAGTAATTAGTACTGCTCAATTTCAACATAAATACATAACATATATTTCCTGGCTAATGAATACATGCTTTCTACTATAATACTGAAAGTATTATTTTAAACACAAAATAACAGATGCATTTATTCATTCTAAGTGAAAGGGCAAATGTAAAATTAAAATATATGTTTCCTGTTTAGGTGAATGACACGAACTATGTGTATTTGTTTCTGAATACACAGCTCATCTATTTGGGATTGGTAAGGCTGCTATTTCTTTCTCCCTGAGCTTTTCCCACTCTTCCTTTTTTGTGTTAATGAACTTCTCCTCTCCTCTTCAGCGTGAAGAGCAGTTGCTGCTATAGATTCTTGCTTTTGTCGCTCAGCTTCTAACAACATATTTCTGTATGACTCTCGAGCGTTGAGAATCTTCTCGCGAGAGTTATCTAATGATAACTGCAAGAAAAGATATTAAAAAAAGAAACATCACATTTTTTTTAAATACAACATTATGTACAGTAGAATATAGTTTCTTGAATGAGAGTCCATACGTGCATGGAGAAAGGGAGGAAAAGAGGAGAGAATTAGATAATGTTAAATACAAGGCATTTGAAAAATAATGTATAGGGACATGCACTTATATCTCAAATTAACAGTTTAGAGTATGTTAGAAATGTGCACATGCAGCTCATGAAAGGGTAATAGTAAAAAAAAATTTTTTTGATCCAAGTTGTTTTATATTCTCTTATATAGACCTTCCCTCTTAATCCAAGTCAGGTGGAGAAAAGAAAAATTTGGGACTTAAAAGCAATTTTTAATATATGTAAATTGAGTTAACTAAAAGTGAATCTCATTCATAGAAAAAACTTCATGGTTTTCATCATAAACTTTTTCATACAAGAAAGTGCAGGATAGCATATTGTTTTTATACAGTACCACTAGAGAGCACTAGGTCAGAGGAGGTTGGCTGATGTCCTCATGAGGTCCCTGCCATTCACTCTTTCACCAGATGACAAAAAATGAAACACCTGTGTCCTAGATTGGACAATCCAAACTTCTAGATTTGCTTCTCAAAAGCTCCTGCGTGTCTCCAGTTCCAACCTACAGTATGCGTTTGTAGAAAACCCTGAGGAAGTGGAACTTTTCTATGAAACATGTAGGGTGGAACTGGAGACAGAGCTTTGTGGTTCCAGAGTCCCCAGATTGGATGAATATAACTTCCTGGTGACTCTAAAGGAAGGGAGGAACAAGGGAGCCCTCTGAGGATGTCGGCTCGGCTTCTCTATACAAGCATCACAAAGATAGGGAGAAGCTTTTGAGAAGCAAACAGATGTTTGAATTGTGCCAAACTTGGACACAGAACATCATTATTTTTTGTCATCTAACAGAAGGAGTGAATGGCAGGGACCCCATAAGGACACCAGATAACCCCCTCTGACTAGTGCTCTCCAGTGGTACTGTATAAAAGTAACATCTTAATGTAGGAGATGTGTGCAGAGGTGTTTACCACAGAAGACGTTTATAAAGTGAAATAAAAAATAGGCTCTTATTAGCCGGCGAGTTTAAATAACAAAAACACAGCTTATGTTTCAACAAAAACAGGGTTAAAGTAAAACAAACAAAACGGCTATCTCCCATAGGGAGCACTGTCTTGACCACACCACACCCTATCTATGGATTGGGGAGCTAAGCCCCTTACCAACAACAGTCATAAAAATAGTTCACAGATGGAGGTCAGTTACCTTCGGCTGGGGTAGGGTTCTTCAAGTCTGTGTGCAGGTTTCTCTCCAGAGTGGTCCAGGGTTCAGTAACTTCCTAGCAGAAAGAAATAGCCCATGCGTGATCTTTTCAGCAGTTCAGGGTGTTTCCCTAGACTACAGATCTCTGCAGTGAATACTGCAGGTTTTTTTAAAGCCTTTAATGAAACAGGTGAGCAGGCAATTAAGGCAGTCCTCTGGCTTTTAACCTGCTCAGTGCTGTCTCAGGCTCTGTCAATAGGTCTTATTACGTGACAGGGGATTCACTCTGTTACGCTGCTCCCCTGTTTGTGAGTATCTAGGGCTATCCATGGCGGAAGCCCCGTCCCTCCACTCTCTCTTAAGCCATGGGATGGGGGAGAATGGCTGTAGGGAGAGAGACCACATATTTAGTCTGCGTTTTTTCCTTAGAGCAAAGTCTACTCTTCAGGCGATCATCACTCCTACCATCAATCTTACTTTTCGCCTTTGTGACAGTAATCTTGTACTCAGGAGACGAGGCATAGCGGCTTGCTGCCTCTCCCTCAGTTCGTGGCCATTATATGTTGTCGCAATTGAAGAAACCATTGCTGACAAAGTTCTTATAGCCTGTGCAAGCAACCAGTGTCCCTTCCACAATACGCTCAAATTCAGCACGCTTTAAATCGCTCCTGGTTGACTCTTCCAAAGCACAGCATTTCCACAATGTGCTTAGATAGTTCATCAACCCTGCGGAAGACTTCTCGCTCAAGCTAACTTTTCCATTTTACCAACACATTTTTTACTTGCTTGGCAACAAGTTTTTTCATGCGTTGTGCAGTCTTTTCTTCCCTGTCACTATAGTGACCACCCGCGTCTCGCTGAGCATCATCGGGCAGCTCAACCTTGGCGAAGTTTTCATCAACTCTGATTGGCTCCTGTGGCATGTTCCTTTGGCAGTCTGCAGACTTATAGTCTTGAGCCTTTCTTTCTGGATGCATTAACTTATCCAGCCTGTGCACTTCTTCAATGTGGGGGGAAGTCCCAACTGATGTCTGGCAGAATATTTCTACTACAGTAGCACTGTCTTAAAGCTCCTTCAGTACCAGGGAACCCCGGCCTAATGCTTCCATATCCATCATGGACTTATCCGCAAAAAGCATGACCTCCTTTTCAGTAGAGGTCATTTGCGCCTTGTTCAGTGTCTTTAAATTCCAGTACATCAATCTTGTTGTAGTTTTCCTCGTACGTAACCATTACTCATGGCTTCTCTTTTTTGCAGTTGGCAAACCTGTATTATTGTGCCTTTTAATTGCAAAGACGAGTGGCCAACCAGAGTTGCATCTTTAGGGGCGCCACTACAGATACTGTTCTATCTTTTTCTAGCCAAAGACTGAATATTTATAGCAGCTGCTTTCATCGTGAGGCATCTGAACCAGGCCATGTGTGAACGGTAGTACGACTAGATTTGTATTGTGCTTCTCAGTCGTAATTCAGTTATTTTTTTCCAGACTTTTGTGGAGAGTTGATTGTAGCACTGAGACGGTATTGCGGGTGCGCTTATAGTAATGCATAGCTTGCTTGGTTGTGCTGTAGGACCGATATCTGGCCTGAATCATACAAGCAGCTTCCTTCATTTTCCTGTAACATCTTTGCTGCAGATACTTCTTAACATTTGACTGCACCACAATTACACATTGCTTCAAATGTTCATACTTCTTTCTTTGTCGTTGCATTCTCCACGTTGATTGGAGAAGGCAGGCTGCTTTATTCTGGCGATAAAGCTGCTGAGCTTTCGTTCCTCTATAGTCCTCTGTAAGACGACCACTGCAGAGCATTTGCACAGATACCTTTCTCTCCAACTTTCCTTGAATAAGAGCTCCGTAGTATTTCTGGAGTGTTAGAATGCTTCTGTTCTTTCTTTCAGAGCTTTCTCTGATCTGAGAAAGTTCTAACTGGAAACAACAAAGTGATTGCCCTTTTTCCTGCTCCAAGCAGCCTCTTCTCCTTTCAGTGCTAACTGCACTTCCAACTTTTCTTGCTCCACCTGTTTCTTCACCATTCTTACTTCATGAAGTTTCTAATTTTCTTCACTGACTTGGTCAGTCAGATATGAAACCTCCTCTGTCTAGTTTCTGTTCTCTATTTTTAAAGTCTCTACATTCAGGACCTTTCTATAGTCATCCTTCCATTTACACACCTTTGTGCTGAGACTTCGGATCACCTGGTGCAAGACTTCTAGCTGTCAGGAACAATCCTGACACAGTTTAGAAGTTCTCTCTCTCCACTTCTGTTCCTTGACTGTCCACCGGCTGTGCTGCTGTTTCTGCCTGCTCTGGGGTTTCTCTGTCTGTCTCTTCTTGGTTCTACTCTCTTCTGTCTATGTCTGCCTTTATAGCTTCTTACCTTCTGTTTCCTGGTTGCCTTTGCTTTATTTGTTACTGACTCACTCTGCCGCGATACGTTCCTGTTCTGTATGAGTCCTGTAAATATAAAAGGCCCTTGTCTATTAACTGGCTTGTCCCCATCTGTTTCCTGCTCCCCAGTTCCAGTCCTACTCCCCTGCTCTGTTCCTGCTGCCGACCCCTGCCTTTGACCCAGACTATGATTCCTGCTTCCAGCCCTGGATCCCTGCCTGTGAACCCGACGATCCTTGCCTGCCCCTGCTGTTCTGGCCATCGAGGTCCTACCTGCTCCTGGAATCTCCCTTGTGACATTAGCTCTGTTGAGAGAGCATGAAGTTCTCTTTTAGAGACTTTCAGATCAGTATTGAGACTGCAAACATCTTTTTGAGAGACTCACAATTCTGCACCGAGACTGAAATTCCTTTTGAGAGATTTCCAGTTCTGTTACCGTTGACCTCCTGGCGAGAGACATCCAGCTCTATGCTGAGAGTGTGAACCTCTTTCTGAGAGATTTCCAGCTCCGTATTGAGACTGCTAATCTCTTCCTGAGAGACTTCCAACTCTGTACGTAAACTACAAAACTCCTTTACAGAGATTTCCAGCTCTGTGCTGAGACTGTGAATCTTTGTTTCCCAACTCTGGGTTGACAGTGTAAGACTCCTTGTTTGAGAGTTCAAGCTCTGTACTGACATGGAGGGCCTTCTTTTGAGCCTCCTCATACCTCTGCTTCAAGTCAGCAATAACTACATCTGAGTGGCTCTGTTTCTTGTCCCTGGAAGTAACAATAGCGTTCGCCGTCTCTAAATCGGTCATCACTTGAGCCAGCCTTTCATCCTCTGCTGCTTGTTGCTGGGTTTGGAGTTGTTGTGCTGCTCAATATGCTGCTGTATTAGGTCAGTTTGCTTGGCCTGCTTGTACAGAAACTATTTTAACAATTGCTCCTGAATCTTCATGGCTGGTCAAGGAATTGTCACGTATTTGTCCCGGCTCTGCTCCCCTGGTATTGTTTGTCGAGGGTTTCTCACTGTCAGAACCAGACAGACACTTCTTCGAGGTACACAACTTCTGCCTTGGGCCCTCTGGAGATTCTGCCATTCTTTGGACGAATCTTCCATTAATTCTAGGCTGCAGGACATCTTAACCCCCTTCTGATGTTGCAGGGTCATCTGAATGATGTGTCTGTAACTACCACGGTAAGCAGAGAACATCTTTTCTATTTCTTCCTCTTTATTTTGGAAGTCTCTGGCACATCGTGGATGCTGAGGTCCCCTTCTTTGCTTAAAACTCCTGCAGTTTCACTGCACCAACCATGCTCTTCTTGCAGTAGCAGGTAGAAATATTCGGCGTTCAACGTTCTCTTTATTTTTTCTGACCGGGCCATTTAAAAAAAACATGTGTTTTTTTGTTGTTTTTCTTCTTTTCGCACACGTAACGGCAACACTTTGGTCACAGAATCAGTACTTTGTGTTGGTCACCGTCTGTAGCAGTCCCCTCAGTTAGACTGGTGTTTGTGGCTTTATCCAGTGCAGTGTAACTTTTTCTGCCTGGATCGGTAGCCCTTTATTCTGGTCATCTATACACATGGTTCTTCTGCTTTCACTCCTGTTTCTCAAGCTGTTGTATGAACTGTTGCAAACAAAAGAACAACAAAATTCCCTGTTGGTCTCCAGGGGCCCCTTTGAAATTCAAGGGCCACCTCATCTCACTTCTTACACCATATGTAGGAGATGTGTACAGAGGTTTTTTTTTTTTTAGCACAGGAGACATTTTTAGAGGCAAAATAGTCCCTGTGTGATCTCTTCAGCAGTTCAGAGCATTTCCCGGACTAGAGATCTCTTTGCAGTGAATGCTGGATGCTTTTTAAAGGCCTTTAATGAAGGAGGAGAGCATGCCATTAAGGCAGCCCTCTAGTTTTAACCTGCTCAATGTTGTCTCAGACTCTGTCAATACCGTATGTCTAAATACGTGACACAGGATTCACCCAGTTACACTTATCCTCCACTTACTTGCATGAAAATGTTTATGATGAAAACCATGAATAAGTTTTTTTCTATGAATGAGATTCACTTTCAGTTCATTCATATTAAAAATTGCTTTTAAATTCTATATTTTCTGTCATTTTTGTTTTCTCCATTTTATATATTTTCCCCTCCCCACTGTTTGAGTACCAACTTAACTTGGATTAAGAGGGAAGGTATACAATATATAACAGAATATGAGACAACTTAGATAACAGGAAGTGTCTTACATTTTCATTACTAACCCTTCAAGAGCCGCATGTGCATATTTGTAGCATACTTTAAACAGTTAATTTGATTTATACGTGCATGTCCCTAGAAATAGTTTAGTTTATTTTGTTTAACATTGGCATTTAAGATTATCTATTTCTCTCCTCCTTTCCCCATGTGCCTATTGACTCTCAATTGAGGAACTATTTAAAAATAAAAATAAAGGTTTTGGACTTTGTCCGAGAGATTTTTTTTGTGTGAGTCCGGCAGCAAGAAATAGGGATATAAGTTGTATCTTTTATAGTTTTGTGAATTGGGGGTTTCACTGCACCATGTGAAATACATTTTAACTAATAGATTTAAGTTCACATATGATTGTATAAACCACTTTGCTTTTGCACATTGTACTTTTCCTATCACAAAGTTTCTCAGCGCCCTCTATTTCTTTTCTTTTTATTTAGTATAATATGTTTGATACACAATGTTAACAAAACACAAATGTTTGATACACAATGTTAACAGAATATGCATCTAGATATAGAGAGCTAACAAGAACTCTCCAATGGTGAAATACGTTAAAAGCAATTTATTAGACAATTCATAAAAAATATTGCACTCACGAATTCTGCTTATTGAGTAAGCATATAGGGCTATCCGAAAGTTTGGTCTGTTTCTGGGACTTTCCCTCTCTGTCTCCGATGTTTTACTCTGGTTGAGAGGCCACTGGCACTGGTTCGCTTTGTGTCCTGTGGATCCTGGTGCAGGCTTGCGGTATGATGTTAGGGATCTGGGTGACGTTGCAGGGGGTTAGTGCGACTGCTGCGGATGCATTTACAGTCCAAACGTCCTCCAACGAATTTCGCAAGTCACGGCTTGATTTTCTCAGTGGAAGGAAGGACTGAGTGTGAAGACCAGCCGGAAGCTGAATTATATACCTACTTCTGCCATCACGTGATGAAGAGTTTACCAATGGTAAGTCAAAATGGGTTTATAGCCTCTAAAGTCCCTTATGAGTTTTGAACTGTATCAGTAGATATAAAAGCGTATACACATTGTGCACAATTAAAAGTTACACTACATACCTTGGTGTGGAGCACATCATTATTGGGACACATACACATTAGTAAACATATAACTATAGATGGGTTAATAAATGGTGAACCATTGTAGAGGTACTGTAGCTCAAATAGTGAATTGTGCTGAGATCATAAGAACATATTGGTAGTGGGCAAAGTAAAAGTAAATGTCTATACATTTCATCATGTGCTGTATGTATATATGTTTATATATTCAATTTGGAGACGAAAATCCAAAAAGTCTCATGTGCACGTCATTTTTTGAAACCATAGATTTAGTTCTCCACATAACACACAGAGATATGATCACAAGCGAAGGAGAGTAAAAATGAGATCCCCTAAAGAAAGAGAATTCAGCAGAGAAGGAGCTATACTTAAACACACTAGTGACTCTCACCATAATTTTTAGAACCGAAAAAGCGCCACCATGGAAACACGAACAATTATTGTGGACTAGAAACATTTCAGAAACCCCAGGAAAAGAGAGAGAGAGGAGAGAGAGGAGAGAGAGGAGAGAGAAGGGAGAGAGAGGAGAGAGAGGAGAGAGAGGAGAGAGAGAAGTCTATAAGACACAATGAGGAAAAAGAGGAGGAGGTATTCACTCCAAAAAAGAAGGAGGTATTCACTCCAAAAAAGAAAAGCACAAGAATAAGCTAGTGTCCTTCTCCAATAATTTTCAACTTATCACAATTTCCCCTAACACCTAATGAATTGCTACAACTCAGCAAAGGCTTATTCTTTTCCCCATGCCATACACATGATTCATTCAAATGGTTAATTGATTTAAATAAATGTATTTGTAAACTCACGCTTACTGTAAAAGATATTTCTCCAAAACTGGGCAGACAAAAATTGGCACTGAAAATATGGATATACTGCTTCGGCTCATCTGAGTCTAACACATCGCCGTTTTTTCCCTGGCTTTTTCCTGGAATGCGACGCACTTCACCTGGATCATGCCTCATTTATTTTGCGTTCTCAGCCATGGGTCATGCGCGGTTGACGCGCGGTTGATGCGTTTATTGAGAATGGTTTGGATTTAATAGGTTGCAATTCTTCGCGTGTCCGCCAGATGGCAGATATTCATGAATTGCAATGCGCATGCGCTTCAGTAATGTGTCGACTTGCAGGTGTTTCGTTTAAAAAAGATACCATAGTGTGCTATTGTAACTTGGCCTTGAGACTGAAGGAAAAGGTTGCAAAAATGTATCAATTTAGGCTTTTCATATTAAAGAAAGACAAAGACCAGTTTCGGTTACAGTATTCTCCAGAGACCCGTCGCCCGCCATGAGTGTTCAAGTGCAGCCCGTTTTCCAAAAACCCAACAGAAGTTACGCGTATTTGATATGGGCCGCGATTAATGCAACAGATGATAAGATGGCAACATTTGTTCAAATTTATCAGTATTTTATCAAAAACTATGACTTTTACAAATTTTCGCCAGCTCCTCATACGTGGAAGCGTGCAATAAGGAAAAGGTTATGTAGCGATCCGTTTTTATCGTATTGAGCCACAATTTGTTGGAGGGTATTGGTGTGTATCACCGGCTTTTTCCTGTATCTATGATCATGCAGACGGCAAAAGGCGAAGGGTCGTGTTAAAACCAACTAAGAAACGACAGTCGCTGCCAAGCAATGCACCGGCACCGGCTTCCAATAACGGTCCCACCGTCAGTGACAACCCTGAGCCTGAGTCGGATTTCGCGTGCAGTTTCGATCAAGCTTGCATGTACCTAAGCAATTTCAAGCCTCATCCGCTGACTACAGGTGGACTAGTCCCGCTGCAAACTATCGATGTGGATGATCAAGAACACTGGACTGGCAGTGGACCGGCCCCGGCGCCAGCTGAATGGGAAATTCTATGGTGAGTATTGTTGCCGTATTATTTTCTGTGTTTTTTTTTATTTTGACAATACAGTATCAATATCGGTGCGATTCAAAAGTCAAGCTATTCTCCTGTAAGCAATATCATTGGCTGAGTGGCTTCTACAGTACTGTACTGCAGATACTGAACAATTGGTGGAACGCTAGGCGCATGCGCATTGGAACCTTCTTGAAACGCATATGCATGTCATTACATCGACGGTAGGCGCATGCGCATGTGAACAGGAGATGCCCCCCAAGAAAATTATTGGTGGGACTGGCTGGGAACTTCTTTAGACCATTACAGTAAAACTTTTATTTTTATTTTTCCTCAGAAAAGAAAGCGGCTAATGGAGGGATTTCGATGGATAATATCGCTTTGTGTAACAATGTCTGCACATTGCTGAATCGGATTTAAAAACCCACGTACCGGAGTCTACAGTTTAGTGGCCGTTGTTATTGATTAGGATAGAATACTGTACCTGAAACAGTATGCTGATGTTTTCCGGCCGTACAGTATACAATACTTTTTTATAAACAGTATACTGTGTAATAAACCCGAAAAAATAAAAACAATGCATTTATTCTACATGTATCACAGTACTGCACATACTGTACAGTATGTGTCTTCTATACAGTGCCAGTACATACAGTTCAGTACTGTATGTGTCTTCTATTTTTTTAATACTCTTGTACCTACATGCCTACAGTATACAGTACAGTGTGCCTGGACAGTAGTGTACATTCTACAAACACTGTATTTTGTTACAGTAGCAAAGGAGCCAATGGAACAATGTAAAACAAATCAACATGTTCTTTTATTGGTGGAGTAAGTACAAAAACATTTATTTACAAATACTGTACAATGTAGAAACATTTTAAGTGCACAGCAATTAAAATCATCAACAGGTGTATGGTTTACTGCTACAGTAGTGAAAACATTTATGTATAGAAAGTAAAAACATTTACAGTTAGTCAGTATGGTTTACAGTCACGTTTTAAAAACAAATTCTTTATTCATAAAATATACAAAACGCAACATCTCCTTTATTAAAGTCAAAACATATAAAGTGGGATGGTGTGCAAAACAGTCTGCACCAGTACAGTCCTCGAGGGCAGCAGACAGGCCCGGCTTTCAGGACAACCTTGAAAACTGTGCATGTTTGCGGCCCTCAGGGACTGGAATTGTGCAGGTCCTGTGTGTGTATACAGCTAGTTAAAACATTTCTGTATAAATACAAGTTAAAAAACACACAACAACATCTCCTTTATTTAAGTACAGCAGGTCAAAACATGTACAGTACAATACAGTTCAGCACAACAGTGTGGTCTTACCTGTGATTAAAAAAAAAATCTTTATTCATAAAATACAGTATACAAAACGCAACATCTCCTTTATTAAAGAAACATACAGTATACAGTACAGTGGGATGGTGTGCAAAATAGTCAGTCAGGCCTGCACCACTACAGTCCTCGAGGGCAGCAGAGAAGCCGGTTTTCAGGACAACCTTGAAAACCGTGCCTGTTTGCAGCCCTCAGGGACTGGAATTGTGCAGGTCCTGTGTGTGTGTGTACAGCAAGTTAAAACAGTAAGTTAAATACAGTACAGTAGGTCAAAACATCTCCTTTATTTAAGTTCAGCAGGTCAAAACATGTACAGCACAGTTCAGCACAACAGTATGGTCTTACAGTTCCCGTGATTAAACCATAAAGTCCACTACATTGTCCGTCCATGGCCGATTCCTTGCATGGCGCAAAACGCCATTAATGCAGTCTCGAACGCCTTTCATTACAGGATCTGTAATTGGATAAAAGCGCCGCATTTCATCCAAAATGTTCTTTCTTAAATTGTCAGGAAGCGCCTTTTTTATGCGATTTCCGTCGTAGTTCACTCTGAAGGCCCAGTCGCAGTACAACGAGTAGGGAACATGCTGCTTAAAAAGTAACAAGGCATACTTGTGGGGTGCACCTGCACTCATCACCCTATACTTCTCCCTGAGCGTCGGTGGCAGATCATACAGGGTGATGTCGGGCACCGTATCGATGCGAGCGAATGTAGGTCTTCTGCGAGCGGGTGTGCTTGAGGCGACGGGCGATGGTAGGTTGTCTGGGAGGAAGCTTTCCTCTGAACTTGGTCGCCGTGTTGTCTCCTGGCGTGGTCTTGACGGGGTTGTCATGTCCTCCTTAACGGCATACATGTACACTACATCTTCTGGTGGAGGGGGTGTGCTTGGTGATGGAAGGGGGTCGATGCTCCCATTCATCACATCTATGTCACCCCCTGCTCCGGCGTCGGGGAAACAGGGGCATTAACACTGAGCAAATTATGTATACCCGCTATGTCAGCCTCTATCTTCTCCATCCGTCGATCCATCCGTTGATCCATATGTAGCATCCGTTGCTCCACATTTAACATGGTCTCCAGAAGCAAATCTATCTTTGCTAGCACAATAGAGTTCCCGGGGAGATCCACACTTATCCCATGCAGCATCCGGTCTAACGAGCTGCTTCTTGTGCATGGCGTGTGGACATCTGGGTGGATGGGTGCAACGGAGGATGAGATGGGGGTTCCATGGAGAGAAGCGGCAGCGACGTCGAAGAAGGGTGGAGGAGGTGACCTGTGGATATCCGGTAGAGGAGAAGCGGCAGCGTCGTCGAAGAGGGATGGAGAAAGTGACCTTTGGATTTCCGAGCGAGAAGCAGAGTCGTCTAAGAGCAAAAGAGAAAGTGAGCCATGGATTTCAGAGGCGGCAGCGTCGTCGGATAAAACCGGAGAAGATGGCCTGTGGGTTTCCGGGAGGGCGGTGGCAGCGTCGAGGATGAGGGGTGGAGAAGACGGGCTGAAGATTTCCGGGACAGCGGCGGCAGAGTCGTCGAAGCGTATGGGAGGTGGTGGTCTGCGGGTTCGATGGGTTGGCTGCCAATCGTTTTGCGTTGAGAGTACATCACCGAATATCTTCTTGACATAATAAGGCTGACGTCTATGAAAACCCTTAGCCTTTGGGGTCAGCAGAAGGTTTATTTTATTGGCCTTAGCCTTTCGCTTTTGCCTTGGCGTGGAAACGGCAACCGCCTTTCTCTTTTTCTGCTTGACAGGCACGGCAGAGGCGAGTGGGTTCCTGCGTCCGTAGAATCGGGGTTGCTCCATGGAAGCGGGTGGCACAATGCAGTATCTGGACAAGGGCAAGTTTAGATAAAGATTATCGAGTGGTGGGCTATGCAAAGTGTGTAACCTTTTATGCATGGCAGCGAGGTACAGGTGTTGAAAGTGGGCGTACTCTAATGTGAGTCATTACCGTATAAATTCACCATCCATTTTGTGGATTCACTGCACATTGAATACACATCGACTAAACATCGAATATACATTCTTGTGTTTGTATTTCTTTCTACTCGCAGCAATGGTTGTTAAAAACATTTCCAAGGATCTCAGCATGGGAATTAAGGAGATGTACACGAGCGGACACCGAATTGCTGCTATCCAACGCTGGTTAGCTACTTCTGGCCTCGTGCCAGCAACCACCGTGAGCTATCATGCACACGGAAAAAACAGAGAACGCAAAAGGGCACCAAGGGTAATTAATGCGTAAGTATATTTATAACACTTTAAAAAAAAATTAGATCCAAAAATGTACTGTACATCTACAGTACTGTATCTAATATTTTTGTTATTTCTGTAGATTTATATTACAACAGTATATATATTTTGTATATTTTGTATATTTATATTACAACAGTATATATATTTTGTATATTTATATTTATATTACAACAGTATATATATTTTGTATATTTATATTTATATTACAACAGTATATATATTTTGTATATTTATATTTATATTACAACAGTATATATATTTTGTATATTCATATTTATATTACAACAGTATATATATTTTGTATATTTATATTACAACAGTATATATATTTTGTATATTTATATTTATATTACAACAGTATATATATTTTGTATATTTATATTTATATTACAACAGTATATATATTTTGTATATTCATATTTATATTACAACAGTATATATATTTTGTATATTTATATTACAACAGTATATATATTTTGTATATTTATATTTATATTACAACAGTATATATATTTTGTATATTTATATTACAACAGTATATATATTTTGTATATTTATATTTATATTACAACAGTATATATATTTTGGATATTCATATTTATATTACAACAGTATATATATTTTGTATATTTATATTTATATTACAACAGTATATATATTTTGTATATTTATATTTATATTACAACAGTATATATATTTTGTATATTTATATTTATATTACAACAGTTTTATATTGCTGCATATTAATAGAACAATATATTATATCCTGATGATCTACTGTCTCTAATATTTTTACTTACCGGAATGTTTTTCTTTACATTGTAGGGAGACAACTCTTCTGGTGGACAAAATAAGTGAGGAGAATGATGAGAAGAGTGCATTAAGGGTCAAATACACTCTGCAGGAAAATCACAATTTCACTGTATCCGATACCAGCATAAAGAAGACGAGACGCAGCATTGGATGGAAATATGGACGTGTGAGGTTAGTACTGGACAGTACAGGAGGTAAAAGTGTTGTTTAGGAAACTGTACTGTACCGCTAAAATGATTTATTCCTTGTCATTACAGAGCGTACCCCATGATAAGCACGCAAACAAAATCAAAAGAGTGGTCCAGGCCCAGGCATGGATCGACAGTGGGGAAACTTTCCAGGATTGCATCTTCACTGACGAGTCTACTGTGTCGCTGGAGAGATTTGCAAGCTTTGCGTTCCACAAAAAAGGCCGCATATCTTTGAAGCCGCGGCCAAAACACCCTGTGAAGCTGCATGTGTGGGGTGCCATCTCTAGGCGTGGACCAGGATGCATTGTCATCTTTGAAGGTAAAATATATGAAATATAATGTAGCCTTATGCACTGTACTTTACTAGTGTAGCCTTACTGTATGCACTGTACTGTACTATTGTGCAGTTTTTTGAGCACTTTTCTTTTGTTGCTATAGGAATCATGAATAAAGCGTTCTTCCAAGACAACATTGTCCCTGAGATAGTGCAATACATAACACGCGAGTTCCCCAATGGTCACCGCTTCTACCAGGACAACGACCCGAAGCACACCGCGTCAACAGCGCATATCCTTGAGCGCGGTATCAACTGGGTGAAGACGTCAGCGGAGTAAGTGCAGTAGACCGTGTCTCATTTTTTTCCCCACTGTTTTTACTGTGTACTGTATCTCTTAAACTAATTGTCCTTTTTTTCCAATGACAGATCGCCAGACTTCAATCCAATCGAAATGCTCTGGCATCAGCTGAAGGACCATATCCGGAAAGTGGCGAAACCCTCCAAAAAGGACGAGTTGTTGAAAGGCATAATGAGTTTTTGGAACGATGTACTCACCGTGGAATGCTGCAATAAATATATAGACCATATTGCCACTGTGTTGCCCATTTTGATCGCGCGTAATGGGCAAGCATCAGGAAAGTAGTACTGTGCTGTAGTATTGTAAGTACAGTATGATAGAGGTAAGTATGGCACAGATTATTTCTTTCCCAATAGTCAGAGTATACAGTAGTTACAGTTTTTTCTTTACAGAGAGAGCAGCACCAGCCATCAGGTTACAGTACATAGTATTTAACAGTAGTCAGAGTATACAGTAGTTCCATTATACAGTATACTAGTTTGACAGTACTGTGTAGAAAGATGGTGGAGCACTGCAAAAAATTAGGGCTGGAGGAAGATCCGTGAAGAGTAAAAATGCTTTATTGTAGATGCATGGTAGCAACAGCTACATTAAAAAGGGTCCTCTAACGCGTTTCGCGCTATGATAGCGCTTTATCAAAGAGTAACTCCTGTCTCCCCTGATCCCCCTTATATGCTGTTCACCACGGAGGTGGTTTCGCGCCAAAAATCAGTCAAAACTCTGACTGAAGCTGAATCCACGTAAAAAACTACGGTGGCCTCATAGGGTAGAAACACCTCCGTGTTGAAAAAGCAAAGGCGGAAATACAAAAAACTACATACATAGCCAGATTGATGAACCTGGTAACGGCACATAATACAGACATTGCACAAGAATAAAAAATGAAGTAAATAGACTGTAACATACTAAATAAAGAAATGAAAAGTATATGAAGTAAAAAAGCAACACATATAAGGAAATATAAAATAAATGTTTAACTCTTATTAGGTAACTGGGAACATGAAGAAATATACCCATCAGTAGACCCATCACTCTGATAATGGTGTATCTATTATCACTGAATATAATAGTAAGCATGAATATTTAGGTTAAATCAAAATAAAAAATAATAAACTAATCTCAATCCAAGAATAATGGCAGTAATAATAAAGTTAATGAGATACATATGTATAATTATCATTTTAAGACAAAGAATTTGCAAGATACATTTATAAAAATAATAATGCTGTTATCACCCAGCAATAAGCTATTAAATTAATTTAATCCTATCAGAGTCATGGATATCAGAAAAAACCTAAGAATAAAGTATATTAATACAAATATTGATTCAATAGAAAAATATATTGGATTGAAATGTATATAATACTAATTATGTATGTACCTAACAATGAGCATATACATTAATAGTAAGAGGTTATTATGAAAAAATGGAGGCATAGTCAGAACATAAAATGGTTTTACAAGAAATGTATCAGTTCCCAATCCTGATTGATCCCATTTGGGTATAGGGAATCCATGGTGAAGATCCAGAACATCTCACGTCTATTGAGCATGTTCAATCTGTCACCACCACGAACATGTTCCTCCACCCATTCGTGGTGGTGACAGATTTAACATGCTCAATAGACGTGAGATGTTCTGGATCTTCACCATGGATTCCCTATACCCAAATGGGATCAATCAGGATTGGGAACTGATACATTTCTTGTAAAACCATTTTATGTTCTGACTATGCCTCCATTTTTTCATAATAACCTCTTACTATTAATGTATATGCTCATTGTTAGGTACATACATAATTAGTATTATATACATTTCAATCCAATATATTTTTCTATTGAATCAATATTTGTATTAATATACTTTATTCTTAGGTTTTTTCTGATATCCATGACTCTGATAGGATTAAATTAATTTAATAGCTTATTGCTGGGTGATAACAGCATTATTATTTTTATAAATGTATCTTGCAAATTCTTTGTCTTAAAATGATAATTATACATATGTATCTCATTAACTTTATTATTACTGCCATTATTCTTGGATTGAGATTAGTTTATTATTTTTTATTTTGATTTAACCTAAATATTCATGCTTACTATTATATTCAGTGATAATAGATACACCATTATCAGAGTGATGGGTCTACTGATGGGTATATTTCTTCATGTTCCCAGTTACCTAATAAGAGTTAAACATTTATTTTATATTTCCTTATATGTGTTGCTTTTTTACTTCATATACTTTTCATTTCTTTATTTAGTATGTTACAGTCTATTTACTTCATTTTTTATTCTTGTGCAATGTCTGTATTATGTGCCGTTACCAGGTTCATCAATCTGGCTATGTATGTAGTTTTTTGTATTTCCGCCTTTGCTTTTTCAACACGGAGGTGTTTCTACCCTATGAGGCCACCGTAGTTTTTTACGTGGATTCAGCTTCAGTAAGAGTTTTGACTGATTTTTGGCGCGAAACCACCTCCGTGGTGAACAGCATATAAGGGGGATCAGGGGAGACAGGAGTTACTCTTTGATAAAGCGCTATCATAGCGCGAAACGCGTTAGAGGACCCTTTTTAATGTAGCTGTTGCTACCATGCATCTACAATAAAGCATTTTTACTCTTCACGGATCTGCCTCCAGCCCTAATTTTTTGCAGTGCTCCACCATCTTTCTACACAGACCTCATCTCTACAATGGAATGGATGCACGCAGTCATGGAGCCGAAGGGGTTAATAAGTGAGTGACTTACTATTTTTCTATACCTACTGTGACTATAGGGTATGTGCAGGGCTCCAGCCTATGATACAGGATATGATTATCCACATAGTGATTGCACTGGTAGTCTCTTTATATAAGGGCTTCCATGTGGTTTCGCTTTTAAAAGTGGCTATGTTTACTCTGTCCATGTTAGGCTTTATATGGTGAGCCATATACCCTGTCACACATTCATACATTTATACAATTAATATACCCCGGACTCCTAGGCATTATGGCCAACATTGCACAACCCTGGATTTAGAAGCACCATCAGGAGATTCACTTCTCATATTTTGCTAGTTTGACAGTACTACAGTAACTGCCTACTAACTGCTCAGTTTTTTTTTCTTCAGAGAAAGCAGCACCAGCCATGTACAGTAGTACTACACATCACACAATGCCATAATACAGTACGCACATAACAGCACTAATTTTTTGTTTTCTTGTCGTTTCAGGAAAAAGGGTAGCCTGGGGGGAGGTAGGGTGTTGTGTCCAGTTTAATCTGCTTGTACAGTCAAATGTACAGTATATAAACAGCAGTAATGATGTACACAAAACCTCTCCTCTCTCAATGAACTACTGTACTGTACACAGAATGAGGAACAAGATAAAGACGGAAAAAATAATATTACTATATATATATATATATATATTAGACATTACAGTATATATTATTAAATAATATTCTTATAAATGTGCATTATTCATGTTTCCCCATGTTTTACAAATGTTTTCTAAATGTTTATCCAATTTCAATCTGCCAGAAGAACTTAATAAACACAGCATTATGTATTATTCATGATTAGTTTTATATTTGTATTTTTTGGTTCCTGATAAAATAAAATGAATATTTATTCACATTCCTGCTAATCATAATCATTGAAACACAACCAACCCCCCCCCCCACCCCTTCAGTACACCAATGAATAAGAATGAATGACAAAACAACATGAATCAGTTAATGGTTTTCATAACTCTCAATTCTCACAATGCTGTGCAAATCAGATTTACATTTCAAAATCGAGAAGGGATTTTCCAAAGCGTTACCGTAAACTAAGCCTCAAAGGGTTGGGGGGGGGGGGTGAGTCATGTGCAGTAATCAGCTAGCTCCCATCTCAAAGAGGATTACACAATAACAATATTCAGAAAATTAACGACTTTGTGGAGAGAGGGGGTTGGGTGACTTATGCACAGTAAGCAGCAAACTCCCATCTCTAAAAGGATTAGAGTACACGCAGGCGCAGTGAGGCGATTGACGCTCGGCTAGGGACGGATTAAAAACACAATGACTAACTAACTTCAGAAAATGAATGACTCTGTGGAGGTGTCTGTCGATAAGAGTTTGTGTGTGCGTGGGGGAGGGATGAAGGATTAGTCGTGCAGCAGTTCAAAGAAATAAAATACTGTAATGTAGAGTACAGTAATTTCAAAAGGCAGTTCATCGTAATACTGTAATTTGATCCCTACACCCCCCAAATACAGTACATAAAAAGCACACAAATCAACCATGTGCAGGAAAACGCACAGATTTAATATCGTAATATCAAGATTGTTTGTGCAGGCTTGTGGATAAAATAACAGTTAAAAGTTACAGGCGCATGAGCAGGAATAAACTAGCTCCCATCCAAAAGAGGATTACACACAGGCGCATAGAGAGGTGATGCTTTGTGCAAATCAAATTCGAGAAGGGATTTTCCAAAGTGTTGCCGTAAACAAAGCCTCAAAATTCCCATCTCAAAGAGAATTACACGCAGGCGCAGTGAGGCTTTGTAGCTCGGCTATGGATGGATTCAGAACACAATGGCAAGATTCAGTAAATTAATGACTCTGTGGAGAGGGGGGGTTGGGTGACTCATGCGCAGTAAGCAGCTCCCATCTCAAAAAGGATTACACGCAGGCGCACTGAGGCTTTGTAGCTCGGCTATGGACGGATTAAGAACACAATGGCAAGATTCAGAAAATTAACGACTCCGTGGAATTTCAAATCCTTGCGCTAGCGTTCATGGGGGAGGGGGCTACAGGTACAGCTGCATGAAGTTCAAAGCTAAAGACATACTTTAATTTCAAAAGGCAGTTCATCATAATAATACACCCCCAAATACAGTACGTAAAAATCACACAAATCAACCATGTGCAGTCAAATGCACAGGGTCGCAGTCAAAAGCTACAGCACAGATTGAATATCGTAATACAGTAAGATGGTTTTTGCAGGCTTGTGGAGAAAATAAAAATAAAAAAATTACAATAAAAATATATTTTTAAATTTTTTTTTGGTCACTCACTCAGGCATCCAAGCAGTGGTGGGCGAAGTTACAGGCGCATGCGCAGTAAATTCCTGCTGTCAAGCAGGAATGTGATTGAAACCAGACACACGTTCAAAGGAATGGTGTGGGAGAGATGTACTGCATTGCACAGAAGATAAGAAGTTGAAATACCCTGCAGTGAAGTTAATTATCCTGAGCGAGGGGAGAGCGCTGTATATGCAGAAATGTGACACTGTTACCGTACTGTACATGCCTATGCGTTTCAACAATTTTCAAATGAGACATACTGTACAGCAGCACAGTACTGCAAATGCATGTATACTTTAAATATGCAAATTGACAATTACTGCGCGCGCACACACAGACTGTGTACTGACGTAGGTTGAACCGCGAAGGTATTAGACTTCCAAGACAACAGCTCGCAAACGACCCCCTGAGTTTTTACACTGCATTGCAGTATTGCAGACAGCGAGAATAAAATGCTAATATCACGGGCGCGAAAATAACTCAGTTCACTCCGGGCGAAAACGACAAAAAAACGCACCTAACCGGGATAATCTGTAGATGACTGGAAACATATACTGTATCCAACTTTATTGATTTTGAAAAATGCTACCCTCCAAATCCCGATCCAACCACCACAGAGATTGATGTTTTTGATTGCTAAATTCTGTTAATCTTGAAAACTTTATAACACTGGTGAACTAGAACCCCAAGTAATCCAAAGAAAAGTTCTACACTTTTTCCTATCCACTGACAAGGTAACTTTATTAATGCATTCTATCAAATTGTGAAAAAAGACCTTAATACCCTACCGGATCCAAAGGTGGCTGCGCCCGGAGAACTTTCATGACCACCATACACCCACTGCTAACTCCCGCTGTTGCGGGTATGATCTCCACTAGAATGAATCCACTCCTGTCAGGAGGAGAGACGAGCATTACCCCCACGACCTCACACAGCTCAGAAGGGTGATCAAGGTTGAATGTTGAACTTGTTGACAAGGGAAATAATGAGGCTCAGACCTCTCCAGATGCCTCTGACACGTCCATGCTCTCCCCCCCTTCCTCCCCACTATCCCTCGCTCCCCCTCCCTTATAAGGTAATGAACACACTCTCTGAAATGGCAGATCTGCAGGTCCTTGTTGCTGGTTTACATTTCCAAAAAGGTTTATAATGTGAACCCAATATCATGGTGTAAGGTTGAATGTTGAAAAGGTTGACAAAGAAAATAACGAGGCTCAGACCCTCCCAGATGCCTCTGGTACATCCACGTGACCCTCCCCCCTCCTTCCCCCGTCACCCCCCCTCCCTAGTACAGCTAACAACACATCCACTGAAATGCCAGAGGATAGATACCTGATTGTTCAGGGATCCCTTTCAGGGACCCCAGTCTCTCTCATCAATGTGTATGCCCCTAACGAAAATCAAATAACCTTTCTAACGGAAGTATTGGAATCTCTGGATCAACAGTCCCTATCTAACTTAATAATAGCAGGAGACATGAACATGGTATACTCCCAAGAACAGGACAAGTCTACTACCCCGGGTATCTCCCACTCAATTCAAGTCCAAAAAACAGCCGAGAAATTTAAGGAGAGGATGTCCGGTGCCACAGCAAACAGCAAATCTGACTCCAGTTCCGGTGATAGTACAAAAAAAGCTTTATTGAAGAAGACACACACAAAAAAAAAGCAGGCTGAAACACAGCCTCCTCATCGACGCGTTTCACGCTGTGCTATCACCGGAACTGGAGTCAGATTTTCTGTTTGCTGTGGCACCGGACATCCTCTCCCCTTCTCTGCATGCTTACTTTGCCGGATGCACGCCGCGGGAAGCGAAATTAAGGAGCAATAAGACCCTGGACGGAAGAGCTAACAGGGGTAAGATAATTATAAATTTACCCCTTAGCCCCGACTTTCATAGTGGTCTCCTCATGCTCCGTTTGCTCCCCTCTCAGCTATTTACCCTATTAAGTGTTGGATTCACCCAGTGGGATGCCTGAGCGCATGACAGCTTTATACAGAGGCGGCACATTTTATTTGAGTGCGGCTAGCTCCGCAAGCCTGGGGATGCCCCGGCATGCTAGCCACACTCCCTCGGCGTGCAGCGCGACACGTCATCGGGTGCCTCCGCCCCCTGCACGCGCGTCCAGGGCTCCCCGAGGGAGCCCTGGTGTCCCGCGATGTGGGGGACGGCGGCAGGGGGTTCCGGGGGACCCGGCGGACCCGGCAGCGGGAGAGAGAAAGCCCCGATCGGAGGGCGCTCCACCGTGTCTTCGGCGCGCGCCCGGCACCCTCTGGCGCGCGCCAGGTTACTGCTGCGGCCGAGAACGGGCAAATGCTCGAATAAACTCGGTCGCAGCAGTACCTTTAAGAAATTTAAGGAGTTAATGAAAGACTTCTCTCTGGTAGATATATGGAGAGCACAGCACCAAGATCAGCATGACTATACGTTTTTCTCAGCGCCAGACTGACCTACTCAAGGATTAGTTATTTTCTGGGTACCAAAAATATTCTGCAGGCATCCTCTTAGCCGAACATAGGCCAATGACCTAGTCCGACCACGCCCCCATTGATTTTGCTCTCTTTCGCCCCCTTTTGGGGGATCTTTTTGCATAGAGTAAATTTCATACATGCAGTCTCCAATAAGCTAGTTAACTAGCTTTATTTCAATCTATTATATCACTATGGATTCCATAGTGTGCACACTCTATTAACAAACAGCAGTGCATTTGTAATGTACTGTTACCGCAAGGCTGTTCATTTGCATTTGAATCAGATATTTTAATGATTACAGCTGATTTTGTAATTGCCTGAACCTGTTTGAATTTGGTGCCTGGTGAGATTTTAAGACTATTTAAAGTGACTGCCTGAGACAGCTAATCATCCCCCGAGGAAGTCACTCACGTGACGAAATTCGTCGGGATGTTGGTTGATGTAATCACGTTACGGGGCCAGTGCGAGTAGGTCTGAACTCTCTCTGCATGAGAGGAAGATACTGCAGACACTGGATTCAAGTAATTGTGGCATGCTGTTGGATTGGAGGTGCTGCCTGCCTACATATGGTCCCTATCTTGGAAGGTGAAATCACCAGGAGGCACAACGAACGGACCAAAGACCCACTTTCCATGCGCCGAGCTGCACCAGCTCTAGATCCCGGCTCCATCTGGTGACGTCATCCACATAGAGATGATCTCTTACATGCTTTCTTTTTATCTATTGTGAGTGCAGGTCCAATAGACCCTGTTTTCTCTCCTTTTACTATTAAATATATCAGTTTTTAACAGTTATGCTATGGAGCTTGCGCTTCTTTTTGTTTTTTGTTTGTAAGGTTATTTGTTGTTTGCTAAACCACTAAGAAGCTGCAGCAGTCTCCATAAGAATCACTTAGCTGGGACTGGTTTTCTCTAAGGTCACTGGACACTTTCTTTTTGGAACTGGTTTGGACTTTATGTGATATGTGTTCCACATTTATTTTAATACACTTAGATAGCGCTACTTAATTGTTTTGTCATACATACATACATACATACATACATACATACATATAATAGACAGTGGCCCTTAAAAATGGAGGATGAGTGCCAATCTAAAAGAAAGTTGTACTGACAGACTAAGCATAAACACAGAGTGTCTTGTAGGATTACTGACTACAACACAGTGAATGATACAAGCAGACATCAGTTCTGATAGGAGGATATAAACAGTAATAGCAAACACTGAACTATACAGATATGGACATAAATACAGACCTGCATACAGGAAAAAAAAAAAATTAATAAAATATAATATTCATTTGCAGCTGTAGATAAAAATCAGTATAACAATTCATAAATAAAGCGTCCAGGTTATAATGTAACTACAGCTCCTAGAATGGAAGTCCTCCACTCTGATTAGGGTGCTGGGGTCCTTGAAAAAACTGATGAAGCAACTGAGTGTTGAGAAATTAATACAGTATTAAGGAGGGGAGAAAAAGAAAGCCCAAATAATCATTCAGACCTCGCGGCATCATAGTGACCAACTGCACGATCCACATACACAAGCGCGAATGTAGGTGGATTGTGCAGTTGGGCACTTTGAAGCCGCCAGGTCTGAATGATTATTTGGGCTTCTCAATGTTTCTCTGACTTTGCAATTAAATGTTTTCCCATGCTTTAATATATGGTTCACCTGTTGTTCTCTCTTTTTCTCCCCTCCTTGGTTTGCTGTTTTATGCCTTCTGCCAGTCCATATTAACGGGGATTTTGGCATCAGAGATGACATCTTCATTATGGTCTAACGTCAGCACTCTGGGACACAATTGCTCCAATACTAAAGATCTAAGAACACAAGCATGCCTACAGAGTATGGATGGGACATTATGTTGATCTTATTTAGATCCTGATATACCAAGACTTTATTCAAGATACAAGAGTACTACTGAGTACTTACAGACATTGCTGTGGGAGCTTTTTATTAGATCTTTTTCCCACAATTATGGAACCATATTCCGTAATATTAAACATGGATTCTTATGTTCATCGTGCTACTATAACTATGGTATTGAAGCAATGAACCAAAAGTATGTTCAAATGAGACCTCACATCTGCTGGTCATACCCCTTAACATACTGTATGTTGTTCAGATGAGGGTTTCCCTTGGCATTTTGAGCTAATGCCGACAGCGCTGGGGTTACTATGATGACGGCACGCCCATACGCCCCTTACGTGATGACGCTAGTAGCGCTATACAGCTTCTAAGATATGCAGTGGAGATGAGGCTCCCCCTTGGCTCCTGGTGACTCTGTCGATGCTGCTACGGTTACCATGACCACGGCACGCTCCGACGCTTCTTACGCGATGACGTCACCAGCGTCATACCGCAACTGCCCTACGTCATGACATCATCAGCGCGGCCTGGCAATTTCAGGCTAATGACAAGGATAACCCGATGGTTGGAGACTCCGTGACGTGATGACGTCAGGGACACATCATCACTGGTTACAGCTGATCTGTTCAAAGACTTTTGGCGTGAATTCTGCTCCCCTGCCTCCTCTATAAATACTGGCTCATTTCTCCCAACACTACTCCCAGAAAAAGACCGTTCAGTCGAAATGCGTTGGAGTGGGAGTGTTCTGGAGGGGGACGCCTGACTTTTCACCATTAGGGACACACCTGTCCACTGGCTTTATCTATCAGCTTTTGGTGATGTATCAATTCCACCCTATCATATGCTATTTATGTTTCTGGACTTTTCTCACTGGCAATCATTTTTAGAATTCATTATAGTAACCACGAGATGAGGTTTATGTTATCCACTCCATGATTTCTAGTACTCAGTTTCTGCAGCACTGAGGTACTGTGTTTTTTATGTGGTTAGCTGTGCCAATATTGGCTGGTACTATCAGCATTATTGTACCTCATTCCATGCTTACAGCCTATTTTGCCAGTATACCTGTACAACCATTGAGTTGTTTCTGTACTATACAGTACCGACACACTTTATTGCAGTGTGGTCGGTACCGCAAGCCGGGATATTTCCCGGCTTGCTTGTGGCTGCCCCTCGGCGTGCCGCGCGTCATAGACGCGCGGTCACGCGTCTTCGGGAGCCTGCGCCCCCTGCACGCGCGTCCAGGGCTCCCCGAGGGAGCCCTGGTGTCCCGCGATCTGCGGGACGGCGGCAGGGGGTTCCGGGGGACCCGGCGGACCCGGTAGCGGTAGGGAGTGCGCCCCGATCGGAGGGCGCTCTTCCGCTGCTTCGGCGCGCGCCCGTCACACTCGGGCGCGCGCCAGGCTACTGCTGCGGCCAAGAACGGGCAAATGCTCGAATAAACTTGGCCGCAGCAGTATCTTGTCCCCATGGTCATTAGAATTGTTTTTGTGGAGACCCTCTCCCTTTTTAACATTTCATCCCCTGCTTTTATCCATTATTAATAAAATCCATTACTTATATCCTATTTCAGTATACCCGTGTGCTTACTACAGTATATGGCTGCTTTTTCTGTATATATATATATATATATATATCAAAAAATAAATAGATGATACCGTTCTGTGGCTAACGAAATGCTTTTATTTGTGCGAGCTTTCGAGATACACTGATCTCTTCTTCCGGTGATGTTACAATGAATGAAGCAAGCAAAAGCTATACTATAAACAGTTTCTATTGGAATGTTATCTGTGCTGGTCCTTCCCTCGGTGTGGATGTGTTTTATGGCTGGAGGTGTCAAAAGGTTCCTGAAAGCAAGTGATGAAAGAGTGTGTATATGTATTAGTGTGAATTAACATGAATGGAGAGCCCACAGTATACAGTGCTTTACAAAAGGTGTGTGTGGAGTGGGATATAAATGGTGTGGGTGGGTGTGGAAATGTGAGAGTTAGTAGCATAACTAAAAGTGTGTGTGGATACTATGTGGTCCCTATTGGTGTATAGGGATGGAAAAACAAGGAGTATAAGTATGTGTGAGAGACAGCTGTGTGTGCATACATATAGCACAGTATGTACAGACATGGCCTATAGCGCTCATGGGAAGAGACTTCACTTGTGTCAGTAATGACTTTGTATTCATGCAACCGTCTCTCTTTCGGTGTTTTAAGATTACCTTTGAGTATGGCAACCCTCAGATCGTTCATCTTATGGCCAGAGTCAGAGAAATGTTCGCGCCCAGGACTGTCTCTTGTTCCGCGTGTGATGCTGTGGCGGTGCAGGTTCATTCTCTTGTTTAGCCCCTGCCCTGTCTCACCTATGCTTTCAGGAACCTTTTGACACCTCCAGCCATAAAACACATCCACACCGGGGGAAGGACCAGCACAGATAACATTCCAATAGACACTGTTTATAGTATAGCTTTTGCTTGCTTCATTCATTGTAACATCGCCGGAAGAAGAGATCAGTGTATCTCGAAAGCTCGCACAAATAAAAGCATTTCGTTAGCCACAGAACGGTATCATCTATTTATTTTTTGATTATTGAAGCTTGGCTAACACGGTACTGATATCTATCTATATATATATATATATATATATATATTGTGACAAACGACTTACTCCGGGGCTCCGCCGTCTGTCTGGGACTGTTAGAACACGGTCTTTTAGGGTAGGTTAAATGATGAGACGTCACGTACTGTTCCTTTAAACAGGCTATGCCTGGTTTATTTAGTCCCAGGCACTGAGACTGCCACAGTGAAAACAGAAAACAAAGCCAAACAAAAAGCTGCTCATCAGAGCGATAACTTAAACTTAGATATCCCTGACTCAGGGTTGGAAGTGGCTTTTCCACTTCCAACAACAAAACAAGGTCCTTTTGCAGTCTTAGACAAATGAACACAATGATTGAACCTGTTTGGGGAAGAGGCTTCTCCCCTCTGTAGTTCAGCAGCCTTCCAGCCTCCAGGCTCTTGGAGAGAGGGAAGAGCAAACAGGAAATCAGTCTTACATACCTGATTTCTAATTAGCAAGACAGGTGACAGAAATCAGGCAGCAGACAAACTCTGGTCTGGATCTCTCATCCCTCAGTTCCAGCGCTTGCCAAACTGTGGGATGGAGTTTATGTATTATAAGGCTGCACTCCCAGGCCAAACAGGATAGAAACTGTTCAGTATCCTGGGAGCCCTATATACGGAATTTATTACCATCCCCTGGTTTCTGTCACATATCCTCCCCCCCAGCTCAGACCTCGAGGGATGAGCGACCATGGATATTAGGGAGTGCATCCTTGTCAACCCGTCAGCATTGCCATGTTTGTGCCCTGACCTGTGTTCCACAGAAAATTTAAAGGGTTGTAGGCTTAGGAACCACCTGGTCACTCTAGCATTCTTTTCCCTGTTTTGACACATCCAGGTAAGGGGTGCATGATCTGTGACCAACCGGAATTTTCTCCCCAACAGGTAGTATTTGAGCGTCTCTACAGCCCACTTTATTGCGAGACACTCTTTCTCTACTATGGAGTAATTTTTCTCCTGGGGATTTAGTTTCCTACTTAAATAAAGGATGGGGTGCTCCTAACCTTGAGACTCCTGGGAGAGTACCGCCCCCAGCCCTACCTCAGATGCGTCGGTTTGGACTACGAACTCTTTGGAGAAGTCAGGTGTGACCAACACTGGTTGGGCACAGAGAGCTTCTTTCAGGCTTCTAAAGGCCTGTTCGGTTTCGGGGGACCACTTTACCATTAGCGGTCCTCTTGTTTTTGTGAGGTCAGTTAGTGGGGTTGCCTTAGTTGCAAAATTGGGAATAAACCTTCTATAGTACCCAATTAACCCCAAAAAGGTCCTTACTTGTTTTTTTGTAACTGGCCTTGGCCAATTTTGTATCGCCTCCACTTTGAGTGTTTGGGGTTTGAGTAAACCTCTGCCAATAGAATACCCCAGATACTTGGCCTCCTCCAGACCAATAGTGCATTTAGCGGGGTTAGCAGTTAGTCCAGCAGACCGAACTGCATCGAGCTTGGACCTTTGGAAGGTGGGATTGCCAATCTTCACTATGGATTACCACATCATCCAGGTAGGCGGCAGCATACCGAGCATGTGGTTTTAAAATTTTATCCATCATTCTTTGGAATGTGGCGGGAGCTCCATGTAAGCCAAAAGGCAGCACCTTATACTGAAAGAGGCCGTCTGGGGTTGAGAAGGCTGTCTTTTCTTTTGCCCTTTCTGTGAGGGGAACCTGCCAGTATCCTTTTGTTAGGTCTAGGGTTGTGAGATATCAGGCTTTGCCCAGTCTCTCTACAAGTTCATCTACCCTGGGCATAGGATAAGTATCAAATTTTGACACCGCGTTTAGTTTCCGGTAGTCATTACAAAACCTTGTTGTACCATCTGGCTTTGGGACTAAGACTATAGGGCTGTTCCACCCACTTTGGGATTCCTCAATTACCCCTAGTTTTAGCATTTTTTTAACCTCTAAACTTATAGCCTCTCTTTTGGCCTCTGGGATTCGGTACGGTTTAAGGTTAACTCGGACCCCCGGTTCAGAGACTAGGTCATGTTCAATTACGCTAGTTCTACCTGGCTCTGTAGAGAAGATTTCTTTGTTTCTTCTCACTAAATTCTGAACCTCTCGTTTCTGATGAACGGACAGGGTTTCAGCTATGCTAACCTCTGGGTCAGTTTCTTGATTCTCTGACGGACCTGGGGGTACTAGGGTTAACAAGACTTCTCTTATCTTTCCAGGGCTTGAGTAGGTTTATATGGTAAATTTGCTCAGGTTTCCTCCTACCTGGCTATCTTACCTTATAATTTACTTCACCCACTCTTTCCAAGACCTCATATGGCCCATGCCATTTAGCAAGGAATTTACTCTCCACGGTGGGAACCAGAACTAGTACCCTATCACCTGGAAAAAAAATTCTGACCCTAGCACCCTTATTATACGTATTCCTCTGTGCTTCTTGAGCTTTCTCCATGTGTTCCCTCACTATGGGTAGGACTGCAGCAATGCGGTCCTGCATCTGGGCAACATGCTCTATTACACTTCTGTAAGGAGTAACCTCGTGTTCCCAAGTCTCTTTGGCTATATCCAGTAAGCCCCTTGGGTGTCGGCCATACAATAGTTCAAACGGGGAGAAACCTGTGGATGATTGGGGAACTTCCCTAATGGCAAATAACAGATACGGTAACAAATAATCCCAGTTTTTCCCATCTTTATCGACCGCCCACCGTAACATGCTCTTTAAGGTTTTATTGAACCTTTCCACTAAACCATCTGTTTGTGCATGATAGACTGAGGTTCTGAGATGCTTGATTTTTAGGAGTTTACATAGCTCTTTTGTTACTTGGGACATAAATGGTGTTCCCTGGTCAGATAAAATCTCTTTAGGAATTCCGACCCGGGAAAACAGAACTATTAACTCTTTTGCTATGTTTTTAGCAGAGGTGCTACGTAGGGGAACTGCCTCCGGATATCGGGTGGCATAATCTAATATTACCAATATATGCTGATGTCCCCTAGCAGACTTTATTAGGGGTCCTACTAGATCCATAGCAATCCGGTCAAATGGTACCTCTATTATGGGAAGGGGTACCAATGGGCTGCGGTACGCTTTGAACGGGGCGGTGATCTGACATTCTGGGCACGAGGAGCAATAATTCGTAATTTCTGCCAAAACCCCAGGCCAATAGAAGCTTCGGAGAACCTTTTCTTTTGTCTTTTCCACCCCTAGGTGTCCCCCAAATGGATGACTATGTGCGAGGTGTAATACTATGTTACGGAATGTCCGTGGTACCAACAATTGTTTAGTTGTAACTGATTTCCTTTTATCAACCCGATATACTAGGTCGTTCTCTACCTCGAAGTAGGGGTAAGCAAGTGACCTATCTGGTTGGCCAGGAGTACTATTCTGGTCCCGTATATTTCCCCTTGCTACCGCTAATGTGGGGTCCTCCCACTGGGCCTTCTTAAAACTCCCAGGACTGACCTCTAGGTCAGCGAGGGTCTTATCCGGTTCTGGGGTGGTAAGTGTCTGATCAACATCTTGATTTGGGGTATTCCCTACCAAAGTAGTGATGGGGAAGGGAATTTTACAGCACTCCTCCTTTTCCCCCTTCTTATTTGGGCCCTCGTCAACATCCATTTCTGAAAAAGGGAAAGGATTTGTTTCTTCTAATACTTCGTTATGGTCCGCTATTGAACTCTGGGCGCTATTCTGAGCGGGGGACCACATTTTTAGAAAATGGGGAAAGTCGGTCCCTATTAACACATCATGTGCCAGTTTGGGAACAATACCCACCTTGAAATCTAACGAACCGAACTCTGTTTAAAAAAAAACATCAACAGTGGAATATTCATGATTATCCCCATGTATACAACAAATTGACACTCTTTGTGAACTGTTTCCCTGTTTCTTCTTAATGGGCAACAGGTATTCGGACACTAGTGTGACCATGCTCCCAGAGTCAAGAAGTGCCCGAACCCTCTTACCATTAACCTTTACAAATGCCCACAGATGGTTATTCAAGGGGTCCTCTGGGCTAGGGCCCATACATTGGGACCACAGCAAATAAGGTTCCACACTGTTGCATTGCATGGGTTCATCATTCAGTGGGCAGATTTTTGCTGTGTGGCCCCTCTCATGACAATTTACACATTTAGGTACATAGTCTGTGTCCCACTTAGAGCCTTTTCCCGGCTCCCCATGTTGGCTATTGCCCTTAGTGTGCGAGCCACTGTTGCTGGTGCTGCGTGAAGGTGGTCGCCGCTCTTCAGCGCCCCTTAACCCCGGTACCCTTTTACCGTCTCTGGAAGAGTCCTGGAACCTCGGGTAGTGGGGTTGCTCCACAACTGTGGGTTGCGGGTGCTCTTCTGCTGCATTGTACCTTTCTACGAGGGCCACAAGCTCATCCGCATTGTGGGGATCACTCCGACTGACCCAACGGCGTAAGGCAGAGGGAAGTTTCCTCAAGAACTGGTCCATGACCAACCGTTTCACGATGTGGCTTGCTGTGTTGATCTCGGGTTGTAGCCACTTCCGGGCGAGGTGGATGAGGTCATACATCTGGCTTCGGGTGGCTTTATCCATCGTGAAGAACCATGCGTGAAACCTTTGGGCACGAACAGCCGTGGTTACGCCGAGGCGGGCGAGGATCTCGAACTTCAATTTTGTATAGACGTTAGCTTCGGCTGGCTCTAGATCAAAGTAAGCCTTCTGGGGTTCGCCGCTTAGGAAGGGTGCGATTAGACCAGCCCACTCAGCTTCTGGCCATCCCTCTCTCTGTGCTGTGCGTTCAAACGTGAGAAGATAGGCTTCCACATCATCCGAGGGTCCCATCTTCTGAAGGTAGTGGCTTGCCCTGGCCATTTTCGGGACTGGGGCTGCCTCTGCCAGTGGAAGGTTACTGATAGTCCCCCTCAGGATCTCGAGTTCCTGATGCAAGCCCTGGGCGAACCGTTGTTGCTCCTCTCTCAGCAAGCGGTTTGTTTCTTGCTGGCTTGCATTAGTCTCTTGCTGGATTTTATTCGCCTGTTGCAGGGCTTCATTCGCGTCTTTCTGGACAGCGACATTGCGTACCAGCGCACTCACCACGTCGTCCATCTTGTTTGCAGAGGGTGAAAAAAAAACTTTTTTTTTTTTTCCAAAGTTCTTTAACCCGCAGACCTTTTAGTGTTCTGCCCGCATTCTCCACCATATGTGACAAACGACTTACTCCGGGGCTCCGCCGTCTGTCCGGGACTGTTAGAACACGGTCTTTTAGGGTAGGTTAAATGATGAGACGTCACGTACTGTTCCTTTAAACAGGCTATGCCTGGTTTATTTAGTCCCAGGCACTGAGACTGCCACAGTGAAAACAGAAAACAAAGCCAAACAAAAAGCTGCTCATCTGAGCGATAACTTAAACTTAGATATCCCTGACTCAGGGTTGGAAGTGGCTTTTCCACTTCCAACAACAAAACAAGGTCCTTTTGCATTCTTAGACAAATGAACACAATGATTGAACCTGTTTGGGGAAGAGGCTTCTCCCCTCTGTAGTTCAGCAGCCTTCCAGCCTCCAGGCTCTTGGAGAGAGGGAAGAGCAAACAGGAAATCAGTCTTACATACCTGATTTCTAATTAGCATGACAGGTGACAGAAATCAGGCAGCAGACAAACTCTGGTCTGGATCTCTCATCCCTCAGTTGCAGCGCTTGCCAAACTGTGGGATGGAGTGTATGTATTATAAGGCTGCACTCCCAGGCCAAACAGTATAGAAACTGTTCAGTATCCTGGGAGCCCTATATACGGAATTTATTACCATCCCCTGGTTTCTGTCACAATATATATATATATATATGAGAGAGACTGAGAGACTGAGAGACTGACAGACTGACAGACAGAAAAAAGACTGCGTCTATAAATCTGGTATAACTAATGCACTAATGTGTTAATTCTAAGCACCTTACCAATAAACCTCCGATGTAAATAGACAGAGAAATATTAAATAAGCATCCTATTGTAGATAGTATTGATAAAACAGTGTGTTGCTAATGTATAAAATATATACTGTAATAACAAATAATAAAAAGTAATAACAAATATTCAAGTCCTGGAACATTTGCGTAATAGTGATCATAACATGGTCTCTTTTGAAATAAATGATCAAAAAACAGATTACTTGGGTTCAACAAAGACCTTAAACTTTAGAAAGGCAGATTTTAATAAACTGAGATCTAATCTACAAGTAATACATTGGGATGATGTTTTTGCAGTGAAAAATGTAGATGTCACGGGAGACTCCTGTGGCGGGTAGGATCTCGGTGGCCGGAACAGCACGAGCGTAGTAGGGGTCACAAGCAGGGGTCCGAGGCAGGCGGCAGGTAGCGAAGTCAGGTAACAAGCAGGGGTCCGAGGCAGGCGGCAGGTAGCGAAGTCAGGTGACACGCAGGGGTCCGAGGCAGGCGGCAGGTAGCGAAGTCAGGTAACAAGCAGAGGTCGGCAAGGAGGAGACTGGAACAGGACAGGGGAGCAAGGACAGGTCTGGGGGCAGGGACTGAGAACAGGAACAAACAGGGACAAGCCAGATTACCAGCAAGGGCTTTTATTGTGAACAGACTCAAATACAGGTACAGGTACAGGAACAGATCAGGAATCAGAGGCATGAGCAATGCTGAAGGAGTCTGACATCAAGCAAAGGCAAAACCAACAGACAGGAAGCAAGCTATAAGGACAGAGACAGGAGCAACAAGAAGACAGACAGACAGAGGAACCCAGAGCCAACAGAAGGCAGCAGCATACCCAGTGGACAAGGAAGATATGGCTAGGCAGGAGGTCTAGGCGACCCTGACAGTAGAAGATAAATGGGCATTCTTTAAAACATTGTTAGAAGAGCACACTTATCAGTGTATACACTTGGGTAATAAGTATAAAATAAATAAGTTAAAACCAATGTGGCTAAATAAACAGGTAGGTGAGGAAATGGACAAGAAGAGGAAGGCGTTTAGATTCTTTAAGTCAGAAGGGACGGAGACATCGTATCAGAATTAAAAGGAATGTAACAAAAATTGCAAAAGGGCAATCAAATTAGCAAAAACGGATAATGAAAAAAGGATTGCAATAGAAAGTAAGGTGAACCCTAAAAAGTTCTTTAAGTACCTTAATAACAAAAAAAATGAAAAAAGAAAATATAGGACCTTTTCAGTGTGAGATGGGTAGGCAGATTATTGGAGATAAGGAAAAAGCAGAGGTATTAAACAAATTCTTTGCCTCTGTGTTTACCAGGGAGGAATCAAGTTCAATAGTAGTGCCGCAGGAGGAAGCCACAACCTCCATATTAATGAACAATTGGTTAACTGAGGAAGAAGTTCATAAGCGACTTGAAAAAGTTAAAGTAAATAAGGCACCTGGCCCCAATGGCATACATCCAAGAGTTCTCAAGGAGTTTAGCTCAGTAATACCCAAACCATTATATTTAATATTCAAGGACTCCATTTCCACAGGCTCAGTACCACAAGATTGGCGTAAAGCAGATGTGGTGCCTATATTTAAAAAGGGAGCTAGATCACAACCGGGAAATTACAGACCTGTAAGCCTGACTTCAATAGTAGGGAAACTACTTGAAGGTTTAATACGGAATAATATTCAGGAATACCTAACGGAAAACAAAATTATTAGTAATAGTCAGCATGGATTTATGAAGGATAGCTCATGCCAAACTAACCTTATTTGTTTCTTTGAGGAGGTAAGTAGGAATTTAGACCAGGGTAATGCAGTTGATGTGGTCTACTTAGATTTTGCAAAGGCTTTTGATACGGTTTCACACAAGAGGTTGGTGTACAAAATATAGAAAATTGGACTCAGTAATATATGCACCTGGATTGAAAACTGGTTAAAGGACAGACAACAGAGGGTTGTCATAAATGGAACTTTTTCAGGTTGGGCTAAAGTCGTGAGTGGAGTACCTCAGGGATCGGTACTGGGACCCCTGCTTTTTAACTTGTTTATTAATGACCGTGAGGTTGGCATTGAGAGCAAAGTCTCCATCTTTGCTGATGACACTAAATTGTGTAAGGTAGTAGAATCAGAGCAGGATGTAATTTCTCTTCAGAAGGACTTGGAGAGACTGGAAACGTGGGCAGGTAAAAGGCAGATGAGGTTTAATACAGATAAATTTAAGGTTATGCAATTGGGATGCAAGAATAAAAAGGTGAATTACAAATTAAATGGGGATGAATTGAGGGAATCCTTGATGGAGAAGGATTTAGGAGTGCTTGTAGATAGCAGGCTTAGTAATAGTGCCCAAAGTCATGCAGTAGCTGCAAAGGCAAACAAGATCTTATCTTGCATTAAACGGGCAATGGATGGAAGGGAAGTAAACATAATTATGCCACTTTACAAAGCATTAGTAAGACCACACCTTGAATTTGGAGTACAATTTTGGGCACCAATCCTAAGAAAAGACATTATGGAACTACAGAGAGTGCAGAGAAGAGCCACCACATTAATAAAGGGGATGGAAAATCTAACTTATGAGGAGAGACTAGCTAAATTAGATTTATTTACATTAGAAAAGAGGCATCTAAGAGGGGATATGATAACTATATACAAATATATTTGGGGACAAAACAAGGAGCTTTCAAAAGAACTATTCATCCCATGGGCAGTGCAAAGGACTCGGGGGCGTCCCTTTAGGTTGGAGGAAAGGAGATTTCACCAGCAACAAAGGAAAGGGTTCTTTACAGTAAGGGCAGTTAAAATGTGGAATTCATTACCCATGGAGACTGTGATGGCAGATACAATAGATTTGTTAAAAAAAAAGTTGGACATCTTTTTAGATAGGTACAGGAAAAAACGGTGGTGCATCTGCTGCTGCTTTAGATTAATTGGAACCACAAACTGCAAACTGCAAAGAACTAGGTGCAAAAATTTATTTGGGGCATAATAAAAACAGCCAAAAGGACACTCTAACGCGTTTCACGTGGTATCCCACACTTTATCAAAGAGAAAATATCACAAAACGATCGCATACTTAAATACCCACAATTCCCTGTCCTAACCTATGACACTACATTGCTAAGGCTAATCAGAAGTTTGGGAGGCGTCACACCCCTCTAGCTGGCGTAAGGCACGTAAGCCTGAAACACAGCCAGCTGAACTTCACTGTGTAATTATCAGGGAGGTAATGGAACCTCCCATCTATGACGCGACGGCCCGTTCGGCCAATCACATGCCTGTTCGGACAAGCAGTCCTGAATGTAAACAAACAGCTACTAAAAATCTTTTACTCGGAGGAAAGGGAATGGTGGGTATATCAGTGAAAACATAGAACATACTGGGTCACCGCTATAATACATATTTCATTGGTTTATCTTGCAATGATTTACATTGCAATACTTAAAGAGACAATGACCCACATAATAACATGTAAGAGATTAAAACCACTATCAACGAGGCGCATGCGCGGCAGGAGCAGGGATGGCAGCCTAACCTGAACGCTCCGAGTCCCGCCGGCATTAAAATTACATAGCGCACCGCAAAACTCAACAAAATAAAAAAAAAAACTACAGGAGCTGCTGGCCCTACACACCAGGCATACAGATACATGGCGGCTACGAGAAAAAAATCGAAGCAGAAAGTGGACGTGCGTACATATTTTGTGGGAGCAAAGAAGACACAGGAGACAGATAGCATGGCGGCATCTGATTCCGACTCCGCTCAGGAACCAGACCTGACAGCGGTGAACCAGACGGGAGCCATGAAGAAAGAAATAGCCAAACTCCTAACAGATTTAAAGACCTTCTTTCGCGGGGAAGTGGACTCCTTACGTAAAGACATACTGAACATTGGAACACGCACAAATGACCTGGAGGAGAAAATGGATGAAGCTGCCCGCTGTCAAACAGAAACGGACTCCAGAGTTACAGCCCTGGAAAGGAAAGTGGCAGACCTCGAGGAACGCAACGAGGACAGCGAAAACAGAGACAGGCGAAACAACCTGAGGATCCGGGGGATACCGGAGGAGATCTTAGACCCCGAGCACCTAATAAACCGCTGGATGTCATCTATCATGCCTGGAAAAACTGAGGCAGAACTAGTCATGGACAGGTGCCATAGGGCACGGAGGGCAAGACCACTTCCCAATAATCCTCCCAGGGACGTCATCATGAGACTACACCACTTCACAACAAAAGCTGAAATAAGCAAAGTTACAAGAGCCACCCCCATAATAAAATTTGAGGACATAGAGATGGCCATATACCAAGACATCTCACCGATCACGCTCGCACGACGGCAGGCCCTCCAGCCGATCACCAGGCTACTCAGGGAAAAAAATGTCCGCTATCGTTGGGCTTTCTCTTTCGCCTTGATTGTGCTGCAAAATGGCAGATCACACGCCATTAAACACATCGCAGACGGTCCTGAGTTCCTCACCAAGCTGGGCCTCCCCAATACCTTACCACAGCCTGAAGCCCTGGATAGCCGTCTACCCCGTCGGACCGAATGGGAGAAAGTGAGATAGCCACCAAAACAAAGACACGCTAAAGCGGGCCCCTCAGGATCAGGATGAAGGCCACACAAGATGGCCCACAGTTACCCCTGAATCACTAGTTACTGTTGTTACTTGGTTTAAACGGAACTATCTACCCTCACGAGCTGCGGTCCTCTGCAAAAAAGACATTACGACAACGCCCCCCGGAGCTTCGCTACCCTGCTGAGCCAAACACACAAGAGGAGGGGAGAGATCGAGTGAAGAAAGGACGCGGCAACAGTTCTCCCCTGTCTTTTTCTTACCTCGCTCTCCACGCTCCAAAATGGCCTCACGAGACGACGGGCTGGAGAATCCGGCAAAGAAGCGCCAATTCAGAATGGCGGAGGACGATTTGGTGCGAACACGAGGTGAAGCAGAAGACTCCGCCCCCGAGAAACACCAGCCCCCTCTGCAAACACCAGTCAGAACTGCGCGCGACCCGCAGAGGACGTCGGGAGAGGAACTCTCGCGAGAGCTCGTCTTTAGGACCCTGACGTCAGCAAACAGCGTCCTCGTCTTGGAGCAGGAACAACGCCAGGCTGAGAGATGAGAACAGCCATCAGAAGAGCGGCAAAGAGACCCAGAGCTCCCCAGAGGGGTCCGCGCATTCCCCTACTGGGGAGAAAGGCTAAACATAACACGCAGTTGCAGGGTAATCAACTAAAGACTGCATGGTTGATAGGTTTAAACTAACCAAAGTTTTCTTTTCCAGAGACACAAGTTGAGTTATAGTCAAGTTATGTCATAGTGCTTAAGCGCTGATTAATAATAAAAATCAAGATATTCGCTGCCGGCGGGGGGGCGGATGTCTGCCCTACCTGTTGCCTGTTGGCAAGTACCTCTCTGGTTGGACAGTGGCCTTAAGCCACGGCCTAACCAAAGACCTGGGCTTCCTCGACTTCAGTGTCCACAACCCCATACAGGGAACTGGGACGCGCTGGAATCGGAACAGTGTCCCCGGGCAGCAAACCATAGGTCTTCTAAGACCAAAGTGGTTTCCCTTGTCACTATGACGAGGTTGTATGTTTCCTGTCACTCCCCTATGTGTTTCCCTCCCCCCCATCCAGGTACCCCTAGTAGAGACGACTGGGCAACAAAAGACCTGCAGCTCTGTCACCAACAGCCTCCGCAACAACACGAGCCGGGTAAGCAGAGAACACCAGACGCCCATGAGCACCCACTACACACACAAAGATGGCATTAACATTCATCTCCCAGAATGTAAAGGGATTTAATTCCCCCCGAAAACGCAGGATAGCTTTCGCTGACTTCAAACGCAAAAACACTGATGTTCTTTTCCTGCAAGAGACACACTATAGCCTTAATAATAATCCGAAATTCATAGACAAACACTTTCGAAAATTCTACCTAGCCTCAGCCAAGGATAAAAAAAAGGGTGTAGCTATCTTGATCCACAACAGAGTCCCATTTGTGCCAGAAAAATTAAAGCGTGACCCTGAAGGGAGATATGTCATTGTGGTAGGCGTACTGCAGCAGACCAGGGTAACCTTGGCATGCGTGTACGCCCCCTGCGATAACAACCCCCAATTCTTTACAGAATTCTTTTTGAAGCTACAAAACTGGGCAAGCGGGAATGTGATATTAGCAGGGGATTTTAACAAAGCCCTAGACCCTCGTATTGATAGATCTCCGAGACAGGGGAAGGGGAGACAAACAGGAACCAAAGAGCTGCTGGAAGGGCTACGAAGGGGATGCCTAGTGGACATATGGCGAGAACAACACCCAGGCGAGCGTACATATACATTCTATTCGCACCCACATGACAGTTACAGCAGACTTGACCACTTCTTTGTATCGGGTAGAATGGTCCCACAAATCTCCAACACTCTGATACATGACATTACATGGTCGGACCATGCATCGATCGAGCTAAGATGCACACAAATTAGACAGGTTAGCCCGGGAGCAAACTGGAAGCTAAACGAATCCCTTATTAAAATTCCGGAATTGGCACAGACAGTCAAAGACGAGATCAGAATTTTTTTTATCACAAACACAGGCACTGTGGAATCCCACACTACACTGTGGGAGGCTCACAAAGCCACAATAAGAGGAACTTTGATTAGCCTTGCAGCAAGACGCAAACGACAAAGGGAGGCGAAATTGACACAACTATATAAGAGGTTACACGAGCTCTCTGCACTACATAGCCGAACAGGCGGAGAGGACATCCTTAAGGAGCTTAAAGATGTAAGAATTGAGTTTAATCTCCTCCTCACATCCCAGGCCGAGAGATAACATACAAACCATAAAAACAAAATCAGGAGAGTTGACCTCCAACCCCAAACGCATAGTGGAAGAGTTTAGGCTTTATTATGAACAGCTATATAGTGGGGAGAAAGTATCACAAAACCCAAAAACAAAAAAACTTTTACAGTCCTTCCTCGACGAAGCAGTCTTACCAGAGGTGAGCAGGCTGGAGAATGAGGCAGTTCAATCTGACTTCACGTTAAAGGAACTGACAGCGGTAATCAAACATCTCAAACCCTCTAAGGCCCCAGGCCCAGACGGGTTTTCTAACCTATATTACAAGAAATTTATAGGGGTGCTAGCGCCACACATGCTCAAATTATTCAATGGAGTTCTTGCGGGGGAACCCTTTTCGGACCAGATGCTTCAGGCGTCGATATCCATAATTTTTAAAAAGGACAAAGATCCTACAAATTGCCAAAGCTATCGGCCAATATCTTTAATCAATTCGGACGTAAAAAATTACTCCAAATTATTGGCCAATAGATTGAGTACGATCCTGCCACGGCTTATACACCCAGACCAAGTTGGCTTCATTAGAGACAGACAAGCGGCCGATAATACAAGAAAGATAATTGATATTATTAACTACATTAACGCCAACAGGATCCATGGAGTAATTCTAAGCTTAGACGCAGAAAAGGCCTTTGACAGGATCGACTGGCCATATATGGAGTCCACGCTTGAGGCATTCGGGTTTGAGAACAAAATTATAAGAGCAATAAAAGCATTATACACATCCCCGACCGCCAGGGTGTTACACCAAGGCTTCCCATCAGATATGTTTAAAATTAAAAGCGGTACCAGACAGGGATGCCCACTTTCGCCCCTGTTGTTCGCCCTATGCATGGAACCGCTGGCAGCACACATTCGGCGCAATCCAGATATTACGGGAGTGCAAATAGGTTCCCAAGAGCATAAAATCGCGCTATACGCAGATGATATTATATTATCCTTGACAAAACCGCTCACCGCATTACCCAATCTGTTCGCTCTACTGGATAAATTTGGCAGAATCTCCGGATTTAAGATCAATCAATCAAAGTCGGAGGCGCTGAGTCTAAATATTCCAAAGGCGACAGAGAAAATAATTGAGATAAACTTTCAGTTTAAATGGCAGACCAGAGCTATAAAATACTTGGGAATTTTCCTAACCAAACAAAGCCATAATCTCTACCAGGAGAATTACCTGAGACTTATAAAAACCCTCATAAAGGAACTCAAAGACTGGTCTGCATATGGGATATCCTGGATTGGTAAAATCTTTTGCGTAAAAATGAACCTCCTCCCCAGGATACTATACCTGTTCCAAACTCTTCCGATACCCGTGGTAAGATCAGATATTATAGAATTGCAGAAAGCAGTTACAAACTTCATTTGGAAAAACAAAAAACCACGGGTAAAAAGGTCAATCATGCAAAGGCCTAAGGAAACGGAGGGGTTGGCAGTGCCGTGCTTGATGGCCTACTACAAAGCAGCCCAATTATGCCAAATTACACAGTGGCATGGGGATCCGGAGCAAAGGCAATGGGTGGCATTGGAGAGGGAGGCTTGCGCACCGCTGGAGCTGAAAGACCTTATATGGTACCCTAAAACCAGGCTAAAAGATCTCAAGAACCCGCTTCCCTCGGTGTTGAGCTCTCTATCGGTCTGGGAGACGGTTAAAAATAGTCCCTCACTAACCTCAAAACACACTCTAATGACTCCCCTATATGGAAACCCGGACTTTGCTCCGGGGTTAACTGACAGAAACTTCACACTCTGGCAAAAAGGGGGATTAAGAAGACTCAAGGACCTGGAAGGCAGAGACACAATCAAAACATTTGATAATCTACAGTCAGAAACAGACTTACCTAATACAGAATTTCTTAGATACCTCCAGGTCCGGGCATTTTATTCCAAACACCCAAATAGACCACCCCTAACCAATTTTGAAAAGCTCTGTAATCGGGGAACCGATACACGGGGACTCATCTCTGCTCTGTACAAGGTGGTGACCAAGACAAACTCCGATGACGCACACAGACCAAGCTTCATGACACAATGGGAGACAGATCTGACTGGACCGTTAGAAGACAAAGACTGGGAAGCGATTTTTAAAGCTGCGGCTAGCAGCTCGATCTGTACGACGCTGAAGGAGAACTCATATAAAGTATTATTATGGTGGTACCTCACCCCAGTTAGACTGGCAAAATTTGTCGCAGGCGCTTCCCCGCTCTGTCCTAGGAAGTGCGGGGAACGGGGAGATCTGGTACACATGCTGTGGTCTTGTCCTCCAATCATTCCCGTTTGGACTCAAATTAGAGATTGGCTACAAAAGGTTTTCTTGGGCCTCAAAATCCAACTAGATCCTTGGGTTTTCCTACTAGGTAAACCCACAGAAGAGGTGTCTAGATCGGGAAACAAACTTATAGCACATTTTGCGACGGCAATGAGATGCGAGACCGCAGCATTGTGGAATCAGGATGCAATTCCATCAATAGATAAAATTCGGAATAGAATCTGGTTCGCTTGCCAGATGGAAAAGTTGACAAGTCTAGTCAACGACACTGGCCCAAATTTCCAAAAAGTCTGGTCATTATGGCTGGCACAGACCGATATCCCCGGGATGAGCAATACCGCCATCTGGCTTTGATAGTGGCAGGTGAGTTCTCCTTCGGCGGCGGAGCAGACACAGGGGAGATAGAACTATAGAAATCCCGACGAACAGGATCAATTAAGGAGAATTATCCCTTTCCCGGATTATTAAACTAGGTGGAACGTTTGACGAGATAGTAAAGAACATGCAGAAAAGAGCCAGGCTTAAAGGAATACATGGAAGAGACTATAATCCATCCAGTCACTCTATGTCCTTCCCCCTAACCCCCCCTTACCACCCCCTCTCACGTCTTCCCCCCCCCATGTTTGTTTTGATGTTGTATGTCACAATGAAAAACAAGTGACATTACTGTGATACTGGCATGTACTATCATTGAAAAACCCAATAAAAGAAAGTTATAAAAAAAAAAAAAAAACCACTATCAACACTATAGTGGAACAATTTATAAAAAACACACAAATAGCTGTACATTACCCTCACAATACACAAAAAGATATATACAGTTAAAAACCTATTACGTGGTATTAACCACACTTTTATATTGCCAAAATCATGCTAAATGATTCTTATTTGTTTGCAATAATTTTAAAAAGAACATTGTATCTTGACAGAACATAGTTGCATGGAGAGCATAATTGCAAGAAGAACAAAATGATTATGCAAATCAACCCTGGATTCAATGTAAATCAGAAATGTAACTTACTATAATAATATTGATGTTATTGATCAGAATTTTACAATAAGGGTTATTAATAAGGGAGAATCTTTCCTAGCCAAAGGTGTCATGTGACAGAATAAACAATTTTTTCCTGTACCTTCTCCAATTGCTTTTGGGTAGGAGCACACCTGACAGGACCAGGATATCCCCAAGGTCAGCAGTGAGTAATTTATTTACTTCATTTATGTGATCAGTCCTACACATTGAAAACCCAGACTACCACATAAGATTTACCTACACAGGCTAGTGGTAAGTTCATGGGAGTGTGTTCATTATTGGACTATTTGGAATCCTGGGTCTTATGAACTGTCTCATGCATTGAAGATGTTTACATATTATGAATAAGGCAATTGTCTGCTCCTGGTTAGCATCACAAGTGGGAATTACCCTTCCCCTTTCCTTTTGTATCTTTTTAGATAGGAAAGGTATACAGGATACCAAATAAGTATACATGGGAAGGATGTTGATCCAGGGATTAATCCGATTGCCAATTCTTGGAGTCAGGAATGAATCTATTTTTCCCCTTATGAGATATCATTGGATGATGTGACTCTGGGGTTTTGTTCGCCTACATCTGGATCAATAAGTATAGATATATGATAAAATATCTGTTGCCTAAATTTAGCATAGGTTGAACTTGATGGACGGAAGTCTTTTTTCAACCTCATCTACTATGTAACTATGTAACTATAATGATGTTTGTGAACGAATCTATAAATGACTGTCTAACCAAATGAAATCACACGTGACAGATTATGATCAATTAAAAAATGTATATGATGTATTAATCCTTTTTTTGTACGAACAATTGGTTTTATTTATATATATATATATATATATATATATATATATATATATATATATATATATATATATATATGCAATTATATGTTTGTTGCTACACCAGAGAGATGTAAATTCCTCTCAAATATAAAATATTAGAATAAATCGGTCACAGTTTCTCTGGTGGTATACAGATATAGACGTGTGTGTGTATATATATATATATACCTTATATTAATATGTATGTATTTTCATGTGTTTTAAGGTATTTGTTTAAAACAGTTGTGTTTAGTTTTAACAATGATCTTTCAATTATGGTACAAATTAGAATTACGTGTTATATGTAATCAGAATGTAAAACTAATACACATGTGCCGAATTAGCTTATATCCAATTTGATTGGACATCTTGGATATATATACCTATGATGAGCACCTAATACCTATCCCCTGATGAAATCACTTAATGTGAAGAAACGCGTAGGGGGAGAATTGTGCTGCTAAAGTTAAGAGCGCATATACCAAACCACCCAGTACTTTGGACTTAAGACGTTGGTAGCACTTTCTACAGGCTCCCCGTCCTATCTTGCCCGGAACCATTTTAATCATGAGGATTGTTTCCGGAGGACGCTAACGACGGAGGTGTTGTTCCCTGAGTTCCTGCAGGACGGAGGCTCAGGGGGGTCCGGACGGGCAAGACCAAGAGGCGGAAGAGCGGAGGAGCAGAGTTCCAGTGCTGGGGCATGAGTATAATCTCATAACACGCTCTTATTCTTTGTTGTTTGTGAGTTTTCATTTGTAGATTTTTGGGAACATTAAATGTATTTTTAGACATATTGCACTAGGATCGGGCGCTTTCTTTTTTCTTTTTGTATAGATATATATATAAAACCATATTTTAATATTTCTGTTTCTTATTTTATTTCACTGCCAAACATTTTAATATTAGCCTTAGTGTTGCATCTAGGAGATCAATTTCATGAGGGTTCTTCCCAAGACTGAAATATCTCATTATATTATCATTGTATTGCATGATTATATGATACCCTATAACCCTATATTCATTATCAATTATTCATTGTGTGACATTTCTTTAGTTCTTTAACACACACACACACACACACACACACACACACACACACACACACACACACACACACACACACACACACACACACACACACACACACACACACACACACACACACACACACACACACGTACTGTATATACATACTTTTTTTTTTTTAACTTTGCCCACTACCAATATGTCATGATCTTAGCACAATACACCACTTGACGTAACTACAGTGATGCACCATTTATTAACCCATGCATATTTATATGTTTACTAATGTGTAGGTGTAACAATAATGACATGCTAAACAACAAGGTATGTAACATTTCATTGTGCACATTATGCATATGTTTTTTATCTACTGATCCAGTTCAAAACTCAAGTGATTTTACAGGCTATAAAATCTTTTTGACTCACCATTTGTGAATTCTTCATCACGTGATGGCAGTAGTAGGTATATAATCCAGCCTTCGTCTGGTCTCCATACTCATGACTTGCAAAACGTGTTGGAAGACTTTTGGACTGTAAATGCATCCTTAGAAGTCACACTCTCCCCCATTTACATCATCCAGCTCCATAACATCATATCGCAATCCTGCACTGGGACCCATGGGATGCCAAGGGAATCAGTGCCAGCGGCATCTCAACCGGAGTAAAACATCGGAGACACAGAGGGAAAGTCCCAGAAACTGCCACAACTTTTTGGACAGCCCTATATGCTTACTCAATAAGTGGAATTCGTGAGTGCTTCATTTTTAATTAATAGTCTAATAAATTGCCTTTAACATATTTCATCATTGGAGACTTCTTGTTTGCACACTTGTTCTAGATCAATTCTTCTTTTTGTTGGTACCAGGATCATTTTAATCTAAAACCAGTACAAGCCACCATCCCAGTATCAGGACTCTCACACTCCACTGGGGAAACTTTTTATTTAATTTGTTTTTTATTTCACCACTACTGACATCCCTAGTACCTAGTACCTAGTATGGTTATTTATCCTGTCTGAGTCCCATTTTTGTTTCACTCATGTTTATTTTATGATATTTATCTTTTTTCCATATTCATTTATTGTGATTTTATCATCAACTTTTACTCACTCAACATTTGATCATGTTTTATTATTGTTGGGTTTGTGTGTACAGTACATATTTCCATCACTGTATTTTCACGTTGACGATTATCACGTATCCAGTGTAATTTACTATATATCTGAGCACACAGGAGCCTTGTGTCTTTTTTTTTAACAGAATATAGGTTTGTGTTCAAACTGTTAGATTGTGTTGATCTCGGATGAAGATGAAAATATTATTTGCTGACATCTGGTAAAGTTGTAGATGAACAAGCCCTTACTTTGGGTTCAATAATACTTAAAGTACATACTTTTTAGAGTATTTTACCACAACAAAATTGATATATAAAATCAAATCGATATCTAATGTTACATGGTCAATTAAGATTATACAGATTGTAAACCCAGTAGTCTAAACAGGAATTGCACGGCTCAAGAAGACAGAATTCTTGTCAGTACAAAAATTATCTTTATTCTATATGGATAAAAAGGACTCCTTGATAAAGTACCCGTGTTGTGTGAAACGCATAGGAGAGTGTGTACCTCCTTTTGATCCACGTAGAATAAAGATAATTCTTGTACTGACCGGGATTCTGTCTCCTTGAGCTGTGCGCTGCCTCCACTTGTTCTATACTTGGAATTTTAATTTTCGATGGCTGATCAGGCAGTGGCAAAATATTGTACTCTTCCATTTGTGTTGACACATAGACCCAAGACAGCTGCCAAAAAGCTATTTAAATCAAGGACTCAGAGAACAGTGGCAGGATTCCTGTTTGACTGGGGAGCTATATTGTAGCAGTCAAACCATAACACAGGTTTAAAAGGTGATCTTAGGGATGATAGTAACCCCAGACAGAGTCTTGGAAGAAGCAGATTGTTACTTATCAGCTTTTTTATTTGATATATAATGACTGGTGGGACAGTTGATCCATCTCTAATTCATTTTTAGATGTATCTACTGCATCTTTTTAACACGTCTATTGCATATTTATGTGTTTGGGGCATGTTGTTATTTAATCTATCCATATAAAATACCTATAAGCCCTACAAATAGTTGTTGATGAGAATTTATTTGGCTGAGGTTTTGAACAATTATTTTTAACAAATGTGAAATAAAATTAATTATAGGCTAAAGCTGGCATATTCTTGGCATTATTGAAATCCCTGCTGTCTGATTCGTTAATGCCCGTAATTTTAACCAATCAGTAATGGCCCGAAATGTTTGGTACCCTGCCAAGTTTTTCAGCCAATCAGCTTTCAGTTCTCATTTAAAAAAGAGTGAGATCAGCTCCCATACAGGGGAGCTGATTGGACAGTAGGCACAAGCAAGGCATTGACTCCTCCCTCACCCTGCCTGCAGAGAGCTCCACACAGGAGAGTTAGGGAAAAGGTTTGTGGGTCAGCAGTGTTTTATTGGTGTGTGTGTGTCTTCTGTTGGTGGGTGTAGAGGGGGCAGCGGAGTCTGTTTTGTTAGTGTGTGTCTGCTGTGTATTTTGTGGGTGTAGATTGGAGTTTTTGAACAAATATTTTTAACAAATGTGAAATAAAATAATAATATTTGATAACTGGAGTCTTGGGTGACTAGGAAAATGTATGTTTTTGCTGTATGCACCACCATTCATGACTACTGTATAAGCCTGTTTTATCTAAATAGCCTTAAGCAGTTATTGTGTTTGACTATTTTATGATAGAGATCTCCACTGCAACAGAAGAGCACGATAAATGCAGACATGCAGTACAGTACACACAATAAATATAATCCAGCATTTCTCAGACCACTGTCTACTGACTAATGTCCAGTTCCCAATTCTTTACATATACAAGATTCATCTAATACATAACTTTTTATTACCTGTAAATCTTCATACATTTGTAGAACTTTTTTCTTTAGCAAATTTCGGCCAGTTTGCTCTTGCTCTCTTTGCTCTAGGACTTCTTCTCGTAGCTGTCTAAACTGTCGAATTTCCTCTGCCTTTTCTAATGCCTGCTTTTGGATAATATAATCATCTCTTAAAACTGGTACAGACCTTGTTTTCCTATGAAGAGTTAAAAATATATTTCAGTTAGCACTAGAAACAGACATTTGCAACTATATAACATGATTGTATTGATCTCTTGCTTACCTGATAAAAGGTGTCAGGTCTAAAGGTTCCAATTCTTTTTTTGGAGACTGCACACTTGGGTAAATTGATGATACTGCTTGTGGGGTTCCTGTGACAGTGGTAACTGCTGTTGTTGTACAGTGTGTAATGTAAAACAAATACAATTATTAAATTGCTCAAATAGTATACTTCACTTAAGCACACAAATTCCATTTTGCAAAGCCTTGAAGAAACGTTCCACAGCATTAGATGCCATTTTTAAAGTATTAGCAATTATTGCATAATATACAATACAAATTGTAATGCCTAGCCAGCATACAGGAGGTTTCAAAGGCTCTCCTGGATCCTTGCCAGAAACTTTTTTGGGGTTAATTGAGGTATATCATATTTGTATACTGTGTGTAAATGTCCTGGTTAACCCTACAATCTGGGATTCCTCAAATATAATTTAAACATAAATTAGACAGGATACCAGACAATACAACACCAATGATAACCTTTGTTTTGATGATGGTCTGGCTTGTCTTCAGTATCACAACACATGAAAAAATTCCATACAGAAGGGACTGCTTTAAAAAAGTACTCTCATGAACAAGTCACGAAGAGTTTGCATACTCAGAAAACATGCTGATACATAAGGCTTGTTTTATAGTTGGCGAATGCTTGTGTACGTGAAGCACACTTTTGTGTGTATAGACTTCAGTGCTGTGAGCGACAGATTGGCGTGGCAAAGACGCGCACGGGTAGGCGTAGTCATCCCCCCCCTGCACTCACACACACACACATCCCACAGACAGGAGACGGTAAAAGGATTGTGTCACATCACTAACAGCAGATAAATATTTCCTATATTATTTCAGGGTTGGAGTGGACGTACTGTAAACACGCAGGCACTGAACAAGTTAAAAATACAGACACCCTGCAGAACAAAATGGGTTAAGAAGACACTCAGATCCTGGAGAGGAGCAGTTTCCATGAACTAAAGGCCCAAACTTCAGACATGGGTCAGCTCAGGCTGACTGAGAATGTCCCGCAGCTCCTCTCACATTAAATAGAGTGTTAGATCTTTAGGGTAGCACAAGATATTTTTGAGCAGTTTTAGAGCATATAGAGCCGTTTGTATTCATTGGGCTATCACATGTGAAATAAAGTCCATCTAATTCCTGTATTACCAACATCTATATGAGAGAAAACACACACACACACACACACACACACACACACACACAAAGTGACAAAAACCCTCCACAGCAAAGCATATAGCAAATGGAAATATTACTGTATGCTCATTTGCATGTCTTAGATAGGTCTGCAACTCCGCCTTTCACCATTATCACCCAGCACACAGCACTTTCACTGCAGCAAGGGATTCTGGGAAATGACATGCAAATGAGCACACAGTGCCACCTTTTGCTTCAAAACCATTTAACCCTGGCTGTGCTCAAAGCTGTGACCATGCAGCAAGCTTAAGCCTATAGGGGAACCATGTTGAATGGTTTTGAAGCAAAAGGTGTGTGCTCATTTGCATGTCATTTCCCAGAATCCTTTGCTGCAGTGAAAGTGCTGTGTGCTGGGTGATAATGGTGAAAGACCGGGTTGCAGACCTGTCTTTGTCATGCAAATGAGCATACAGTAATATTTCCATTTGCTATACCCACATATATATACACAAACACACACATATAAACACACACTGAGTGTGTGACGCGCAACGGGTAGCAGCGCGAAAACATACTTCTCACGGTCTTTCCCCCGATCGGCCGGCTCCACGCTCACTGCCGTGCGCGGCCCTAGTATAGAACGGCTGGCTAACCAGAGCCAATTAGAAGTGCCGCGTGTGTGCACGGCGGAGCAAGCGTGCCCACTATATTACGGGCCTAAGGTGGGTAATTAACAATATTAAGGAAGCGCTTTAAGATACATTTTGGTTTGGATATAACTAACCTAGATTTCTACCTTTATGTGATTTTTGTGTTTATCTTTTTCTTATATACATTACCTACAGTAAGGCAAATGTAAAATAAATGTGACCGTCACTAAATAGATATAACATAAATAACAGTATACTGCTTCATATGGAGTTATGTTGTAGCAAGTTAAAAGCTTAGAACATAGAGGGCGATACATTATTGATTATGGTCTATATTTTCAAGTACATCTCAAAATTGTATTACATGCTTTAACACACTTGACACTGATTTTAGGTGTGCAGTACCACCTACTGGAGCTACAGTAGTATTTTTAGGAATAAAGTGAAAGTAAAATTACAGCATGACAAGTATAATACAATCTCAGGTTCAGTCTTGTTAAGAGAGGCAGGAAAGTTGATTTTTGCTTAATGATGCTCCACTTGCCTATTCCACTTATCTTTATTAGGGATATCACTTCAGATGTGTCTACTATATATGTGAACATCAGTTAAATGTTTACTTTCTAAGTGTTATAATTGATAACGTTACACTAATTGTTGAGGACCACACCTAATGAATAACAAATTATATGAGTGCATACTTCTCCTTCTCTGTGAATGGTATATGAATAAATATTACTGAACAATACTTTTCAAAACATTAGGATCTGATGTACACTGGTTCCCTTCCAAAATAATAAGTACTTCAGTATTAGGTGATACCTTTTTTTATTTGTAGAGGGAGAGGGATATTAAGCCAATAATCAGGGCTCAGCTGTCCTGGGAGTATATATGCGTACTCAGAGTAATGATAGTATGTAACCAAGGTACTAGAGCATGTAGAAGTGCTATAGGAGACTCAATGTAATGATATAAACATAGGAGTGTACTAGTTACGCTGGACGGCTAACACAGATTTCTATATCTTATACTATATTAGTGAAAGCACTGTATGCCTGCCTGCCTGCATGCATGCATGCCTGCCTGCCTGGATGTCCGGTGTCCCTAGGGGCAATCTCATTGGTCCCTTGGCCCGCCCGTCCCCGCACACCTCTCATTGGCCTCACACACACACACACCACCCCCTTGGCCCGCCCCCCACACCTCTCATTGGCCTGAGGCGGAGTGACGGGCCAAAGGTCCAAAAAAAAAAAAAAAAAAAACACACACACACACACACACACACACCTCTCCCCCTCCCCGCTCCAAATCACCTCTCCCCGCTCCAAATCACCTCTCCCCCTCCCCGCTCCAAATCACCTCTCCCCCTCCCCGCTCCAAATCACCTCTCCCCCTCCCCGCTCCAAATCACCTCTCCCCCTCCCCAGCGGCATCACCTCACCCCGCTCCAAATCACCTCTCCCCCCTCCCCGCTCCAAATCACCTCTCCCCCTCCCCAGCGGCATCACCTCTCCCCCTCCCCAGCGGCGCTCAAACTCAACTCTCCCCCTCCCCAGCGGCATCACCTCTCCCCCTCCCCAGCGGCATCACCTCTCCCCCTCCCCAGCGGCATCACCTCTCCCCCCTCCCTGCTCCAAATCACCTCTCCCCCCTCCCCGCTCCAAATCACCTCTCCCCCTCCCCAGCGGCATCACCTCTCCCCCCTCCCCGCTCCAAATCACCTCTCCCCCTCCCCAGCGGCATCACCTCTCCCCCCTCCCCGCTCCAAATCACCTCTCCCCCCTCCCCGCTCCAAATCACCTCTCCCCCTCCCCAGCGGCATCACCTCTCCCCCCTCCCCGCTCCAAATCACCTCTCCCCGCTCCAAATCACCTCTCCCCGCTCCAAATCACCTCTCCCCTACCCCCGGCGGGGGAACAGGCAGCTGCCACGCGGCGCGTAAGATGGCGGCTCCCCTTCCTCCCTCGCGGCGCCGAGTCAGACGATGGCGGCGCCCGGAAGTACAGGTAGGTGTCGCTCCCCCACCTCCGGCGCCAAACGGAACTGAGAAAGGGCGCATCAACTGAGACACGTGTGTGTGTGTGTGTGTGTGTGTGTGTGTGTCACTGTCCACTGCCCCCCCCCTCCTGTCCACTGCCCCCCCCTCCTGTCCACTGCCCCCCCCCTCCTGTCCACTGCCCCCACCTCCTGTCCACTGCCCCCCCTCCTGTCCACTGCCCCCCCTCCTGTCCACTGCCCCCCCCTCCTGTCCACTGCCCCCCCCCTCCTGTCCACTGCCCCCCCCTCCTGTCCACTGCCCCCCCCTCCTGTCCACTGCCCCCCCCCTCCTGTCCACTGCCCCCCCCCTCCTGTCCACTGCCCTCCCCCCTCCTGTCCACTGCCCCCCCCCATCCTGTCCACTGCCCCCCCCTCTCCTGTCCACTGCCCCCCCCTCTCCTGTCCACTGCCCCCCCGTCCTGTCCACTGCCCCCCCCCTCTCCTGTCCACTGCCCCCCCTCTCCTGTCCACCTCCCCCCCCTCTCCTGTCCACTGCCCCCCCTTCCTGTCCACGCCCCCCCCTGCCTTTGACGCCCCCCCTGCCTTTGACGCCCCCCCTGCCTTTGACGCCCCCCCCCTGCCTTTGACGCCCCCCCTGCCTTTGACGCCCCCCCCTGCCTTTGACGCCCCCCCTGCCTTTGACGCCCCCCCCTGCCTTTGACGCCCCCTCCCTGCCTTTGATGCCCCCCCCCCCTGCCTTTGACACCCCCCCTGCCTTTGACGCCCCCCCCTGCCTTTGACGCCCCCCTGCCTTTGACGCCCCCACCCCCTGCCTTTGACGCCCACCCTGCCTTTGACGCCCCCACCCCCCTGCCTTTGACGCCCCCCCCCTGCCTTTGACGCCCCCCCCCTGCCTTTGACGCCCCCCCCCTGCCTTTGACGCCCCCCCCTGCCTTTGACGCCCTGCCTTTGACGCCACCCTCCCCTCTCCCTTTGACGCCACCCTCCCCTCCCTTTGACGCCCCCCCCCCTCCCTTTGACGCCCCCCCCTCCCTTTGACGCCCCCCCCTCCCTTTGACGCCCCCCCCTCCCTTTGACGCCCCCCCCCCTCCCTTTGACGCCCCCCCCCCCTCCCTTTGACATGCCCCCCCCCCTCCCTTTGACGCCCCCCCCTCCCTTTGATGCCCCCCCTCCCTTTGACGCCCCCCCCTCCCTTTGACGCCCCCCCCCCCCTCCCTTTGACATGCCCCCCCCCCTCCCTTTGACGCCCCCCCCTCCCTTTGATGCCCCCCCTCCCTTTGACGCCCCCCCCTCCCTTTGACGCCCCCCCCCTCCCTTTGACGCCCCCCCCCTCCCTTTGACGCCCCCCCCCTGCCTTTGACGCCTCCCCTCCCCTGACTCCCCTCCCTGGTGCTCCCCTCCCCGGCGCTCCACTCACATCACCTCCCACACACTGACTGACACACAACTTACTGACACACACACACGCTGACTGACGCACACACACACGCACACTAACTGACGCGCGCACACACACTGATGACACACACACACTGACTGACACACTGACACTGACTCGCACACACACACTGGCTCACACACACACACTGGCTCACACACACACACTAACTGACGCGCGCACACACACACACACACACAAACTGACTGACACACACACTGACTGACACACACACTGACTGACACACACACTGACTGACACACACACTGACTGACACACACACCGACTGACACACACACACCGACTGACGCGCGCACACTGACTGCCGCACGCGCACACACCCCCACACACACACACTGACTGCCGCACGCGCACGCACACTGACTGACTGCCGCACGCACGCACACACTGATTGACGCGCACACAAACCCTGACTGACGCACACACGCACGCACACACTGACTGAGGCACACACTGACTGTGTGTGCGTCAGTCAGTCTGTGTGTGTTTGTGTTTCTGCTTCAGACTCACTGACGCGCGCGCAAACACACAGTGACTGATGCACACACGCTACATGAAGCTGTAAAGGAGGGAGGGAGGGAGGGAGGGGGGGGACTGGATTGATGTGAATGGGGGACAAACAGAGAGAGGGGGGAGGAGAGAGAGGGGAACGGGAACATTACATCCCGGGCAACGCCGGGTCTCTCAGCTAGTATACCATAAAGGTCCTGTATAAACCCCCAGCAAACGAAGAGTACATACAATATCAAACAATAATGTGAGGAACTCCCTTGAAGCACAGCTCTGTCCTTGATGAGTGGGTGCGTCACGCCAAACGTGATTGAAGAGAAAGTAGTCCCGAAGGGTCCAATGGCAGAGCACTGTCGTGCAAACAATGGAGGGCTGCAAACCAGTAGCGAATGTAAAAAAGTTTGTTTGCACGGCAGTGCTCCGCCATTGGACCCTTCGGGACTACTTTCCCTTTTTTTATTTGGACTAGCAATAGATATTAATAAACAAGCTTTCGAGAGTTCTCCTCTCTTCCTCAGGTCGCAATACTGATTTACAAAGATTCCATGAGCTTAACACAGAACTAGAAATAAAGACCAAGATTGCCATCCAAGGCAGAAGATGCAGAGAAGAAGTAAACATAGACAGGGATGAAAGGAACAGTGAGACACAGGACTATACATCCATCAGCAGTGTACAGGGGGTGGGGATGCGGGGGGGGGGCCAGGGGGGGAGGAAGAGGGGGTTAATTGTAAAATTCACAGAGAGGCCGAAAGAAACATTTTAAAAATTATGGTAGTGGGTTCTCACAGCCAGATCATTCCATAAATGACTTCAAAATTCAAATCCTCAATGGAATGTTTAGAAGTACTCAAGAATGGAAAACATTTGAACTCAAAATGATAATATACTTTGACACAAACAAGATGACTTAATGCTGAAATGTTTTTTTTAATCCAGTACCAGAATTTTTTGCAATGTTTCTCCCTGCCTCTCTGATATTTTACAATTCATCCACTCTCCCCCACTGCACCCCCACCCATCTGCACTTTGCTGATGGATGTATAGTCCTGTCTCACTGTCCCTTCCATCCTTGTTTGTTTATTCCTTCTCTGCATCATCTGCATAGATGGCCATCTTGTTTTTCTTTTCTTTTCAGCTCATGGAATCTTTGTAAATCAGTATTGCAGACCTGAGGAAGAGAGGAGAACAAGCTTGTCTTATAATATCTATTTTTAGTCCAAATTAAAAAGGTGTCACCTAATACTGAAGTAGTCATTTACTCTGCACTATTGCAACTTGACTAACACGGCTATATTTACTTAATTGAAAATAATAATAATATATATTTGTAAAGCTCTGTATATTTAAGCAGTGTTGAGTTCTGGATATCATTATATTAGGCAGCATTGAAAGGTTGAAAATAAATCAATATACTTTTAATGACGAGTATCTACTTTCTTATGATGGGTATCTACTACCGCTACAAACAAATATTGCTTTTGAAGGGACAGTTGCATACAGTAGTTTTTATATATTTTTTATTTTGAAACTACTGAAATCAATGTAACCGACTTCCTTATATTTTGTTCCCCCAAAAGTGTAATGTTCACATATTTGCTTATTTATTTGTTCAAAAATGAGTCCGTTTATATTTTCTGTCTCGTAATTATAGTACTTTCCTGTTATACTCTTTAAAAAAATGATACCCCAACATACTCTATGGCAAACAATAAATTAAAGGGAAAAAATACTCTCCTTACATATAAAATGGTTTTATCACTACATAGATTATGTGATCTTATGGATTTCCCGTTGACGTCACCTTAATAGCGATGTCTGCCTACTGAAGCAGGCAGGTTGATACAAATATAGTCTATCGGAGCTGCAAATCCCGCACAGCGATACAAATACTGGGTTGCAAAAGCTCCAAGACCAACCTGTTCAATATTGCAATCGTTAGACAGAAGCTATTATACTAAATCAACATAGGGCGTTCTTTATAGGGACTCCCTCTACCTTCCCTTACTGTTCGTTCCACCTACTGTACCATACAGTACCTATAGAGCAGTGTCTCCCAACCGGGGTTTCGCAGCATCCTGGGGTTCTGTGAGAGGATGAAAAGGGTGCCGTGGGATTTCCCCAATCTCCCAGACCAGGAAGAAAGCAGAGCAGTTGATTGGGGGCTGGGCAGTTTACCCCCCCTGATTGACTGCTGCTGGGTACCGCAGCCATACAGGAGCAGGTGTCAGGAGCCTGGGGGCTGTGGCCATGCAAAGGAGCAAGCAACATGGGCAGGAGTTTGCGTGTACGTGTGTGTGTTGACTATCTATGCTCCCTTTGTCTCTTGTGACTCTCTGTCCTGTTGTGGGGGTGACTCAGCAACTGAGCACTGTCATTAGGAGTGCCCCAAGAAAAAAAAAAGTTGATAACCACTGCTATAGGGCTTACATTAGTATAGCGAGCAGCAGACCATGATAAACTTACCTTTTACTTACAACATCTGTATATAGTATACATGCAAGTAAAAATCAGGGGATATCACTGACTATGTGACAAAAAAAAAAGGGGGGGGGAGTGGGTGGACTGGGCGCTTCCCAAGTGATAATAGATTAGTGTAATAAGTGAAACACAGATAATACACAAATACACCTTACACCAAAAAAAAGTGAATTACAAATATAATGTGTAAAATAGCAGCTCAACTTCCTCTGATGGGACAGTTCCAAGTCCCAGGATATGGAATTTTCTTTGCTTGGAGTTGAGGAGGAGCGCAGGAAAAAACGTGGTATATAAAAAAGAAGAAAATATATATATAGTGCAGATGGCAAATCACTGCTAATGTTATGTATACAACAATAGGAATCGAACTCACAAAAATCGCTGTTAATTACTGCATGTCAGAGATCCTTCTCTCTCTGACTGGAGCCCTTTAGAACTCAGAAATCAGGATATTCCTCAGTGGATGGATAGGGTATGTAAATAAGAGAAAACCACAATAGTGCATACTGTTTGAACTATAGATAGTATATTCATCACAAATGTTTAAGGAAACTCACATTTTCCATATATTAAACGGATGGTGGAGAGAACCGCCGATAGAAGGATGGTATAGTGTGGAGCTGCTTCCCAGTGCTTCACTTGCGCCTCGCCGTGTGCTTCCGCATCAGTCACTGCCGTCGCGTCACTTCCGCTTTCGCATCACAGGTGAGGGCGGGAAGCCAAAAATGGGTCTGATGTCAGCAATGGATTTGCCAGTCCTTCAGTGTGCAGGTTCCCTCAGTAAACTCTGACGAAGCAGTGTGCGAAACGCGTAGAGTTTACTGAGGGAACCTGCACACTGAAGGACTGGCAAATCCATTGCTGACATCAGACCCATTTTTGGCTTCCCGCCCTCACCTGTGACGCGAAAGCGGAAGTGACGCGACGGCAGTGACTGATGCGGAAGCACACGGCGAGGCGCAAGTGAAGCACTGGGAAGCAGCTCCACACTATACCATCCTTCTATCGGCGGTTCTCTCCACCATCCGTTTAATATATGAAAAATGTGAGTTTCCTTAAACATTTGTGATGAATACACTATCTATAGTTCAAACAGTATGCACTATTGTGGTTTTCTCTTATTTACATACCCTATCCATCCACTGAGGAATATCCTGATTTCTGAGTTCTAAAGGGCTCCAGCCAGAGAGAGAAGGATCTCTGACATGCAGTAATTAACAGCGATTTTTGTGAGTTCGATTCCTATTGTTGTATACATACAGTAGAGGCAACGTTTATTCTAACATTTGCCGTAAACTAGCCGGGTTACATTCTGGGAATGTGCTGGGTATGTTCTGGGCTAGTTTGAGGCACGTTTAAGGCATTTCTGCATTGACTAACGACCCATAGGATTAACACAGCAGGGATCCCTGGCATTCCAATTCAGTTTGAATGGGACTGCCAGGGACCCCCGCTGTTAATCTGATAGGCCATTAATCAATGCAGAAATGCTGGGGCTAGTTTAAGGAAAGTTTAAGGCATGTATTCAGAATGTACCTGGGTGTTTCCTGGGTTTTTTGGGGAATTGCCACTGGTTTTTGTTCGAATAAGAGTTCCCTCTACTGTAACATTAGCAGTGATTTGCCATCTGCACTATATATATATTTTCTTCTTTTCTATATACCACGTTTTTTCCTGCGCTCCTCCTCAACTCCAAGCAAAGAAGATATCACTGACTGTTTGCTGTGACCCTGATCACAAAATCATTTCTTATATAATTACACTAACCCTGAACTCTCCTAATTCACCAATTAACCAGCAATACCTGGTATCGGGCAACAAGACCTTGAAATTGAGTTATTGATTGATGGTAGGTGGTTACGCCACAGCGGGTCTATTGCAATCAGCTTAAATGGCTACTTTACATTTGTTCCTGGCACTTTATATCTGAACCCACTCACTAAAGAACTAACTGTTACTTGCAGTCACTACACACAGTAAGCAAGTACTGGTCTGATTGCTTTAGTTCTTTTAATGTTATAGCACTGCAGATATTGTTTGATGTCCCCCAGCCTTTTATTATGTGTATATAGATTTATTTTAATAATTTACAATGTTTACACCTTTTTTGACCAAATCAGGGATTGCTATATTTTATAGCCTCTTGTTGTATGTACATAGACTCATCACTTTAACATATATTTCTCTTCATTTCCTTTTACATGTTAGCTAATTGATTTATTCCCTCTGACTAGGTTCTGATTGCACATTATTGGGGCTTTTTCCACTCTCTCTAGGAGGGAATACTTTTTTCTTACTGCATCTAATTATTCCACTAGTGCACCAACCTAAAATGAAATAATTAGAGCGGGTTTGTACCCACGTTTGCATAAATACTCTAAAGCATTTGGCTACCTATACCTTTCTATAATGGAAAAAATACCAAATATATGTTTGTGATTAGGTAACATAATTCCACTTACTTGGAACTATTACAGTAGTAAAGATAATTGTACCTGCTAACTGTGAATATACACTAGGAGATTTATAGTATCATAAACATCTGACAAAATCTAACACAGAATATAACAATGAGAGTATTCAGTGCTATATTAAGTGTAATTGATAAGATTAGAATTTTCCAAAGCCAATGATAAGCCTTAAAACGTTACTACAGTGCAAGGTGTTAAAAATGGGCCAAATGTTGCAGCCAACCTTTCATTTGTGAGCCAGCTGTAACTGTACAGAATAATTTCAAAATGCTCTAAGAGGGCATTACAGCATTGTATTTTGCTGAATCAAAACTATTATACACACTTAAATTTAGTAAGGGTGCAAAAGCACCACCTGAGTCCTCCGCACATTCATAATGGATTTTGTTAACAATGTGGCCACTTTATAAATTGCAACACATATATATGGTCACTGGTTAAAATGTACTCTGTGTGATGTGTCCCTGTTGCATTTTTATTTCAACGTATAGATTATCCAGCATTGATGGTAATAAACATTGAGGGAATCTAATGCCAAATAATTTTTGCAAAGAAAAGTGTGATTACATTAGGATACTGGATAGTCCATATTAGGATGATTTTCTCTGCAGTGGAACATTCTAACTATGGATTTTTGAAGGCAGTAATTTTGGCTTTCAATAATCTGTGACAAACGATTTCTGACAGAATTTTTTTCCATTTATCACTAACTTTATTTGGTTTTACTGTGTATTGTGATTCTGTACAAGCTGCTTTCTTTTCACTGTCATTATTTAATGTGCTGTATGGTTATAGGAGCAGATACAAATGTTTTCTATTTAGATTTACAAAAATAAAGACTTTGTTTTGACACGAAGGGTTTCAAATACGGTCCTGGCTATGCCTCACAGCTTTTTTTTTTTTATCTTTAGGCTATGAGTCCTGTTGCCCTGTGATGAATCCCCTTAGTCTCTTCACAGCCTTCAAAGCGGTTAGGCTTAGAAAAGCTGCTTACCGTACAGTATACTGTATCTGCAGGCCAATTTAAACCATGAAAATGTGCTTTCTCCAAGTTAAAGTAAATCATATTGTCACAGCATTTTAGTCAATCTGAGCCAAAGCTGTTTTGTATTTAAGAGTTTAAAAGAGAATATTTATGTGTCTGTATGATGACATCTTCTGGAGGAGATGTTAACATTTATGGTAGTTGGAACTGAAAACTAAATTTAAAAACAGGAAAACATGAATGAAATAGTGCTTACTTCCTTCTCCAGTGGAAATTTGGACACCTTGGGGAACTTCAGGGTCTGTTAGCTGTCCGGCTGAGACTTTGTGCATGCACTTGTTAACATACTGCAGACGTGACTGCAAAGCCTAAGAATAACATTTATGAGAACATTTATTAAACATTTATGCTAAAGCAGCAATGTTTTTTGGATGCTTAAGTTTTCTTTATTCACTGTGCAGCAAGCGACAGAGAGAATCTTATGAACATACTGTAATTGCATTTTGCAGCTGCTATCCTAATTTTGCAGATCTTTTCATTATTCAGGTTACCTTGACAGCTCGTCCTGGTTCTGCCAACTCCCATGCTTGTTTCATGGCTTTGATCTCATCTATGCGGTCTGTGTCTTTCTTCAATTCTAATGTGTCTGCTTCACTTGTCTCACTGACAAGCCGAAGAGTCCATAATGGTTTGTTTAAATAAATCTTTTGCTGTGCCTATAAGAGGAAAGAAAGCAGATTCAAATCAGGTTTAATGTAAAATGAATTTGCACAGACAACTTGCATTTTATGGCAGCGATAAGTGTGGTCTAAATGTAATGCCAGGATAGATAATCGGCATGCAAATGAGTATGTATCCTCTAATTAAATACGCAAGAGCGTAAAAGTGTTATTTAATGCTGAGTTTTGGGATTGTGCAAAAGAAATTGAATATTGCAACTCACGTATGAATATGTTATTCTTAGCAAATACATTAGAATAAAATAAAAATATTGCTGCTATTCCAGAGTTTTATAACACACATTTTTAACCCAGCAATATTGACAATTAGCAAATTTATGCCTGTGAGTCTGGGCAGAGTTGCAGGTTCCAGAGAAAAATATTGTATGTGGCACAAACCGAGCAAAATGCTTTGAAACACCGATTAAAAGAGATGCAAATTAAAATCTCTATGTGCCCCACTTTTGCTCTACCATTGCCTTGATACAGTAAATCTCACACTAATGAATAACAAAAAAATCAGATTTGTTACATGCAGTATGAAAAATATGATTGTTTGTTCGATTTTCACACTTCTATTGAGTTACTTTTTACTGTTCCTAACATTAAAATGAATTCCTGAGCCTCTTTTTCTTTGGTGACAAAAACAGATTCATGAGCTCTAGTGAGCATCTGGAGGACCCCATTCTCTCACTTCTAATAATATGTCAACCATTTTTAAGGCTTGTGAAAGTGTAAGTATTTACTATGAAAAGCTGGGACTAAAATGATAGTTATGACTATCACCTTACATTTTTGTTATTTATACTGTATGATTGTCACATGTTTTACTACTGTGAAGCGCTATGTAAACTAATGGCGCTATATAAATAAATAATATAAATAAAGACATACATAAACCGCTGTTTTCAATACCAATTACCATCAGAGTGGATGATGATAATTAAAGATACAGGGTTATATGTATCAACATAGAGAAACATGTGTTTTAATGCAATGCTCCATTTATTGGAGTGGAGCTGTGGCATATGTAAAAACAGTTCTTCCTGTACATCTGATGCTGATTTTTAGACTTTTCCTACAGATATGTTTTTTTTGGCATATAAAAGGGAAATAGAATGGCACACAAAGAGGCGGACTGTGATACATCTCATTATAATATGTGCACATGTAACTCCTCCCCAACTCCTCCTGCTGCATCTCCTCAAATTGCAATTTAGGACAGACAGGCCAAAATTGGAGCAAAATGTTTTGATACGGGGCTCGATGTGTCCACAACAAAATGTTGGCGCAAATGCATTATTTTTTCACAAAGCAGTGTCTATGTACAGTAGTAATATCAGTTGCACCATTTTCGTGTATGTCTACCTGCGATGAGATGAAGGATTTATGGAGCAAGCAGGTGTTAGGGCAGAGTTACATTTGCATATTGGCGCAGATCTATGTACTAAAAAAGTGTGGCTTACGTTACATTTCTTGAAGGTTTACTGCATCGGTTTATCGGTTTTCTTAAAGGTAGTGGATCTTCTTTTTTTTTGCGCCAATACAAGCGCTGCGTGTATCAAATTTGAAAAACGTACAAATACACCATAAATATGTTGCGTTTGAGACAGAAATTTTTTTTTACGCAAAAAAAAGCACAAACGTATCTCTTGATACGTAGAGCCCGTAGACGCCATAAGGGGTTAAGCTTCAAGCTAACTTTTTTTTAATATCATGCATCTGCACTGTTCAAAAATATGATTCAGTCCCTTAGTATTCATGTAAAAATGTAGGAAACTTTCTTATCAAGTGTAATGGTATGGGATAAGGCTGCGTGTCTTTCTGAAACACGAGATTTAAACTTGCTTACATGTGACTTGCATTCAGTGCTACCTGGATTTCCAGAACCCCCACAGGAATGGAAGCGGCGCTCGGTAAGCCATTTTGATGTCTTCAGGCCCCTAGGACTCCCCCTATATCCCCTGTTTGGAGTGAGTATTGCTATGTTGGTGATACTGTGTTGTCTGTTGGCACCGGCCAAATAAATACCCATTTATTTTATCTCTGAGTCCTGTCTAGTGATAGTTTTGGCCTCCCGTGTAATCAAGCTTTATAACTTTGTGAGGAATATGATTTTTAATAATTCCCACACAAAGCAAAAATGACAGCAAGATCAATAAAATGCCATAAAGTCAGTTTTTGAACTTAACCCTTTGGGGTCCAATGTTGGAATATATCCGACAAAATATTTTACAGGTTGCGGACCAATGTCGGATCGGGAGGAGGGGAGAAGAGGTGGAGTGAGGCGGCGGCAGGCGCACACGTCCCCCGCAGGCATCGTACATCTCCAGCATTCCCCTTGCACATCTCCCAGTAGCCGCACTGATCCGCCCCCCCCGGCCCTGCACTGATCCCCGCCAGCAGCCCCGCACCCCAACCCAGCACTGATCCCCCCCAGCCTGGCACCATCTCCCCCCTTCCCCCCAGCCCTGCACCGATCCCTACCAGCAGCCCACACCCCAGCTCGGCACCGATTCCCCCAGCCCGGCACCGATTTTTCCCCCCCAGCCCCGCACCAATCCCCGCACCCCAGGACGGCACCGATCGCCCAAGCCCAGCACCATTCCCACCCCTCCCCAGTCCCGCACCGATCCCCGCAGGCAGCACCACGATGCCCCAGCAGCTGACACCGGAGGTAGGGGGGCTGTGAGTGTGGTGTGTGTGCTGTGCAGTGTGCTGAGTGTGCTGTGCAGTGTGCTGTGCAGTGTGCTGAGTGTGCTGTGAGTGTGTGCAGTGTGCTGTGAGTGTGTGCAGTGTGCTGTGAGTGTGTGCAGTGTGCTGTGAGTGTGTGCAGTGTGCTGTGAGTGTGCCAGTGTGCTGTGAGTGTGCGCAATGTGCAGTGAGTGTGCACAGTGTGCGCGCGCAGTGTGCGGGCAGTGTGCGCAGTGTGCTGTGAGTGTGTGCTGTCAGTGTGTGCTGGGAGTGTGTGTGCAGATCGCGCTATAACGGGGTTGAGCTGTATGTGTTTTTTTCCCCGAAAATTCGATTAGATCTGCTGGCGCACTTAGTGAAAATTAATTGGACCGCAAAGGGTTAATGCTGCATACCACGCAATATCCTACATGTGTGTCTTTTTTTTAAAGTTTTCTATATAAATTGTAAATGTGATAAAACAAATCCATTTTGGGGGGCTTATTATGACTTGGCGCTTGAATGTCACCTGATGTAGCAACCAAAAAACGTAAAATTAAATACACGAAGAAAAAAATCCCTTCAATTATTTTTAATCTGTTTAAAACACATAATGTACTAGACTATACTAGACACCTAACAAGCTCCTATTGAACCCCCAAAATAATTTTAAATAAAATAAATAAATAAATAAAACACATGATGGCAGTATTCGCTTGAAAATGTAGGCAACATGCAAATTATGTTCTGCACCATATGTCCCCAACCAATAAGAGTGCTTTTAAAAGTACAACCTGTAAATCACTTGTGATTCAAGAAAGAGACATTGAATAACAGAGAGGGTAACAATTGCAGAGTAGGTTTAGGAAACAATTACATTAAGAGTAAACAAAGGTCAAGTTTGCTCCAAGATTAAATGTATTTCATTTTGTAATTCCTTTTTAAATGTGTTTTTGCCCTTCTTTTATTACACAACACCATTGAGATCTATTAACCTCTTCCCCGCTGCAAAGGCTGCAGTACCCGAGTATCAAGAGTCATGACCATTCCTGCAAGTCACGATCAAGTGATCGCTTTGGTAGCAATTGTGATCGCAACGTCAGAGCAATGATGCAGGTCTTCCATTCAAATGCTCCATTGAAGTTGTGAATGCATTAAGTCCTGGAAAGCGATTACATGTGCCATGACATCCACTGGCCGTAACAAAGGCATGCTGGTGCAGGTCCCTGTGCTGTTTTGTGGACGTCATACTGTAAGTGCACGCAAGTACAGTATTCAACCAATGTTGACTAATATCCAGAGACCCCCTGCTTCAAACATTTTTATTTATTTTTTTAAACACACAAAAAAAAGTGTCGCCAGGAGTGCATCTTTAATGGGCAATATTGTTAATTATATGTGGCACAAATAAAGATAGCTAATATTCTAAATTTCGCAGATTTTTCAATAACATATAAACATGGTGAAAATGACTAATGTTATGCTAAATTAGCGGTTCTACCAAATATTTTTTGTGCCTGAATGAACATTGCAGCTTTAAATACAATTTCAAACAACAAGACACTTTATTGAATAGTCCAAAGCATTTCTGTTTGAAAAAATAGAAAAGTTTCATATTCAAAAAGCTGCTCAAGAGCAGATTGAACTGCCCTATACTTTTCTGAATCTTATTTGCTTGAGGATTGAAAATTCAGATTATAAATAAGGTTGGAAATGTCCAAAACATTTCCGATTTAATACTCTTAAAAATGGCAGAATTTAGCAACAAAAAAAGATATTTAATTTTATTTTCAAATTAAATTTGTACCTTACTTTACACAGCACTGCAGCAATTTTGCACTGTACAAACTGTATTGTATAAACCCCCTTGTGTCTGATGTAACTGCAATTAGTGTCATTATATGAAAAGAAAAGGTGACATTCGGTAGGAGATCTTGGAAATAATGGAAGAAAGATACTGTAAGGTTGGCAAAAGCATTGCTAAAACTCAAAAGCAATAGACAAAATTCACTAGTAGGACAGTACAGTAGATCGTGGCAACAGACAGGAGTTAGTAGCTATAGAAATAAGCCAGTACCAGTGAACAAACGCCAGAAAAAAACATTAGATGTTGGCAGAGGAAAGTAGCAGAGAACTAAAGCTAGTAGAAAAGCGCATAAATCACTATTATTCAAAATGTAAATACAATTTAGGGATACAAAATACTATTCTCTCTTCTTTTCAATGCTGTCGAAAGTATCAAAATAAACACAAGGTGACCACTTTTCATTAAGTACTTCAGCCTCATAGTAATAAAGATCCAATTTGAAATTAAATAGACAGAATATGAATGCTGATTTTACCTGGGATTCAGGTCTCGAGGTAGGGGTAGACAGCAGTCTTTCTCTATCCTTCTCTTTATCTTTAAAAGATTTTTCCTTTTCAGGCTTCTCTGTTCTCTCTTTACCTTTTCTGGCTGTCTTTGGAGTGCCAGCTGATTTTTGACCTTCACTGCTATTATGTATGTCTGCAGATATCTCTTCGTGCTTATCACTATATACTATAAACATGAAATTAAATATTTAAATGTAGCATCAGAAAAATGTTTATTGTAATACTGTACATCAAAATAACTAGAAAAAAAATAAGAAAACAGTTTCAAATAAATCATGTTATATGAATTCTTATTAGTGTCTATAAAAGAAAAATAAATGAAAATTAAGGTTAAATACATAAAGTATACTGAGCAGGGTAGAACCATATTTATTAAGCAACCTTCTCCCTTAAGACACTGTGTAGCTCATTGACTTGAAAAGTCTGTAAGGTGTCTTCCAATGTCATAAGGTGCCTTATGGCAGGAGACTGCTTAGTAAATATGACCCACAATATTGGGATCTTACTAATGCTATTTTTATATTAGAAGACATGCAACCACATCAACGTTTACTAAATAAATCTTTGCCTATATTGCCTATTGTCATTTTCATGGTAGTCGTACAGATCCGAATGTAATCATGCTATACTTTTAAAACTGTAAAAATAACCCGTAACAAAGAAATAGCAGCAAAGTATACATGTTTTTCAAAACTTTGCACAACTCGTGACTAATCTCTTTCAGCTTTAAAATAATTTGGCACACTGTAGTTTTGTGAACTTCTTTACCTTAAATCATCAATTTCCTGTAAAATCAAGTTTTTTCCCACCTTATAAGAGGGGTCCTTCAGAGCTGAACTGTTGCACTCAAAGCTCCTGGAGCCAAGATATTTCAGTTTTAGCTTTTGCCAGTACTTGCAAGAAAAAACAAAGCTGGCTGCGGAGTCACCAATCGGAAGCTGTATTGTCATCTCACGATGTCACCGTATTCTATTGTATTGTATGTCTTTATTTATATAGCGCCATTAATGTACATAGCGCTTCACAGTAGTAATACATGTGGTAATCAAATAAATAACAGATAATATAAAAAACAGATCATGGGAATAAGTGCTTTAGACATAAAAGTACAGTACCGACACACTTTATTCGAGTGTGGTCGGTACCGCAAGCCGGGAAATCTCCCGGCTTGCTAGTGGCCGCCCCTCGGCGTGCCGCGCGTCATAGACGCGCGGTCACGCGTCTTCGGGAGCGTGCGCCCCCTGCACGCGCGTCCAGGGGCTCCCCGAGGGAGCCCTGGTGTCCCGCGATCGCGGGACAGCGGCAGGGGGTTCCGGGGGACCCGGCGGACCCGGCAGCGGTAGGGAGAGCGCCCCGATCGGAGGGCGCTCTTCCGCTGCTTCGGCGCGCGCCCGTCACTCTCGGGCGCGCGCCAGGCTACTGCTGCGGCAGAGAACGGGCAAATGCTCGAATAAACTCTGCCGCAGCAGTAACATTAAGGAAGAGGAGTCCCTGACCCGAGGAGCTTACAGTCTAATTGGTAGGTAGGGAGAACGTACAGAGACAGTAGGAGGGAGTTCTGGTAAGTGCGTCTTCAGGGTGCCAAGCTTATGTATCATGTGTTCAGAATATCCACAGTGCTATTCATATGCTTCTTTAAGCAAGTGTGTCTTAAGGTGGGTCTTAAAGGTGGATAGAGAGGGTGCAAGTCGGGTACTGAGGGGACGTGTGGGTCATTCCAGACGTGTGGGGTCAGTCAGTGAAAAAGGTTTAAGGCGGGAGAGGGCTTTAGATACAAAGGGGGTAGAAAGAAGACATCCTTGAGAAGAACGCTGCCAGTGTGAGGCTGACCCCAGTGGCTATATTGTTTTTAAACTAATTATCTCAGGAATCAGGGGTCCCTGCAACTTTGAATGTGGTGGTTTAGCTCCAGGAGATCTCTTGTTTCAAATAAGTTTCAAATAAGTTAAACAAAACGATATATAGATGCAGCTGCCGTTATTCGAACACTTCACGCGTTGTATACCTCGGAATACCCACATCATTGCGCGTGATTTCTTCCAGCCGTACCGCCTTTAGACGCGAGTGCAGGCGAGTGCTGAAAATGTCATTTTAGTGTTCTGGTTTTTAAACACCTGAAATTGCAGCTCCGTGATTTGTTCGAATAACGGCCGCCACATCTATATGTGTAAAAAAAAAAGTGCTGAGCCACTCCCCCCATCTGTTATATAGCTACCATTTTGAAATGATATTGTGGACCAAAACACAGCAAGGAGAGCTTTCTGCTGTACTTTAGTAAAGGAGTATGATTACTGATCATTTTGTTCCATTAACATAATTAGTTCCCTGTTTAGAAATTAGGTTAATTATGTTAACGACCTTTTCATCCTTATGTGCCTTAGGCTGTTCTCTTATTTCTTAATTTTCTGTGGCCCTCATTCTGCAGTTAAGAGTTGGAATCTTAAAATGACTCTAATGTCATATTGTACAATGTACAATTGTACAGACCCGTCGCAATTAATCTCCAAAATATAAAGTCCTATTCTGAATAAATATTATTACTGTATTAAGAAACAAAATAAATGCATTTTACAAACAAAATGTAACTATTATATCAGTATGGATTAGAGCAGGGGTGCGCAAACTGGGGGGCACAATATTTTTCGGGGGGGGGGGCGGCGCGGCGTTTACCGAGGCCAAGCGCTGAGAGCGCAAGGCCTCTGTAAACTTACTTACCCGGCTTCAGTCACGTGTCTCTATAGCAACGCGGAGGCAAAGAACGCCCGTTGCCATGGATACGTGACGTCAAATGACGCAGCGGGTCGCGGGTCACGTGACATCACATGACCCCGCAGTGTCATATGACGCAACAATAGAGATGAGGGGGGCGCAACCGAGGAGGAGAGCAGGCAGGGGGAGGCGCAGCGCAGGGAGTTTGCGCACCCCTGAATTAGAGTATGGATTTGTGGGGAACCACTAGTTCAATATAGTTAAAATGTGTCTGGGGGGGTTGGTAAATTTTTTGCAATAGCTTTGCTTGCAAATGCAGGGACTGAATATTTACTGTACACCTATGCATTGTATTTTAGAATGCTGAGCTACTTGATCCTGAACTGTAAAAAAACAATAAGCATGACCAGACTGCAAAGTACATATGATCAGAGTCTGGTCACAAACTGTATGAAATTTATTTTTGATGTTTTGAAAAAAAAAAAAAAAAATGCTAAAGAAGGCCAATGTTTAGTCCCTTATGAAAGCCCCAAAAGAAATACATATGATCCTTTATCACAATGATTAGCTAAAAACAGCCCTAAAATGTTATACTGTACACATTATTGTTGTGCCTGGGCTTTCCTCTGCAATATTATCTACAGTACATTATGTATTTAGATTGCTATTTTTTTTTTTCATATTTAGGGTAGTCTTGGGGCTGTACCAACCTGTACCAATAGCTTACTTTTTGTAGCTTTTGATGATGTCATTAAGAATTAGTGTGTTATTGTAAAATGTTTTGTTTGGTTGAGAAAATTATGAGTTTGACTTAGTGCTGACCAATCTATAAAGAATGTGGGTGAAGTAAACTGATACGATAGCAGTCTGGTTGATATGTCATGGAAAGGGTAGTAATTTTAACACAAAATAAAGCTGAGTTGCTATGGCAATAAGGATAACAACATATTTTTTTGTTACCGTACATAGTAGATGAGGTTGAAAAAAAAAAAAGAAAAACATTCCCATCGAGTTCAACCTATATTACATTTACATGATAAATACTTATCCTATATTTATATTTACAGTATAATTTTATTTGTCATTCTGTCAGTTCATAAATTGAACAACATTAGTACGGCTTCAAGTATTTCAATACATATGAGCAATGTACTGCAAAATGTGATGTATTGTTTATTTAAATTGAAATACTTCCAATGTATTAGACATTCATCTTAGCACACAAATCCTAGATTAAAATAGATATCTACAATAATACATTTCTGTTCAATATTAATGTATAACTATACTGTAGATGGCACTGTAACATTGTGTTTTTCAAGCAAACCAAATGTCAATGCAATGGTAAAAGAAAATCCCATCTATATTTGGTGCACAAAACAAAATGTTAATTTCTTCAATTAATTAAACAATGTCGCAGAGAACTGACATATTCTGTTTTACTGATTTATTGCACTAAAAATAGTTTAGGGAATTGTTCAATAATAAAAAAATAAACCCCATTAAATCCATTAAATTGTCATACTTTGTTTTATACCAAGAAGACTAAAATGACTATTTTCAAAAATAGGGGCGGAGCGATACATTTTAATTTAGCATCTCATTAAGTCAATGTGGTCTGCTTATCAAAGTCTCCCGACTCCAGAACTGTGGAAAAAGTGAAGTAAAAATCTGCATTAGACTAATCATGGAAAAGAAATTCATTTGATACTGTAAATCTGGTGTAGATTGTTTTGCAGGAATTACAACTCCCCAATGTGATGTCATTAATGCGTACATCGAACACTCTTGGAAAGTTATATGGAAAAAGAAAAAAGGAAATGTGCTACAGCAAAAAATGCTATTATATCAAATCCTGATATGAAAAATTATAATATTGTTCATAAAAGTCCTTTATTAACCAGATGGTGTGCGAAGCAAAGAAATCATTGTGGTATAAGCAGTCAAGAGGTTGTCTGATGCTGCTTTTAATGGAGATCTTCCCTTTTCTCCATTAATGTGTGAAGTCAAGAATGTACTAGAAGATAAAAAAACAAAATCCAACTTTATCTGTATAGGAGATGCATCAGTGAAGAACTAACTCTGACACTGAAAAACTTGGATTTTTAATTACTGTTGTGAGTGGATTACTTTCTCTTGTTTTAAAACGTTATCATTAAAAGTATACACTATAGAGATATTCGGTCTGTCTGTGTTTTTATCTTCTAATACACTTTAGAATGATTAGACACAAATCAACTTAAATCTGCTGATATCAAAATTAGCACCATCAGTGATATACATATTATTATTTCGTAAAAGGGATAATCCTAATAGATATTAGCACCATCAGTGATATAAATATTATTATTGAAGTGAAACTCAGTGGCTCATTGGAAAATCTCATAGGGTAAAATGGGTTGAGTTTTGACTTTCTATGAAACTGAAGTAGCATACTGGGCATGTGCAGACTGCGGCACAAGTTCTCTGCACAGACCTCAGACCTAGCTCTTCTCTGCGATCCTGAGAAGGAAAGGAGCAGGGCAGCTGCTGCTAGGGGGCTGGGCAGCTTCTTCCAGCCTGATTGGCTGCATTACACAGCAGCAGCCAATCAGTAGGAGGTAGCAGGAGCCGCGGGTGGGGCCAAAGACCGCACGAAAAGCATGGAGAAGAGAGAGGTGAGGTTGTGTGTCCTGTGTCCTCTGTGTATTTGTTCTGTTTTGTCCTGGTGTCTGTGTGTCTTCTCTGGCTGTCTTGTGGGGGTGAGAATGGCAGGGAGGGAGGATAAAGGGAGGAGGTTGTGAGAGGACGAATACACACACACACACACACACACACACAGACAGACAGACAGACAGACAGACAGACAGACAGACAGATAGATAGATAGATAGATAGATATCACTGTTTCCCCCACCTTATGGGAGATGAAACTGCTACTGAGTGTAATGTTGTGCATTTTATCTGTTGGCCAAAGAAGGCCTGAACCTCTGCTGCGGGGAACCTGGTTGGTTCCGGTGACAGCGTCTCCACCTGCGAAGGATCTGGGCAGTGCTGGATAACCCCCTCACAGGAACAAATACCATAAATACACACGCAGTATATATTGACAGGTTTACTGAACATACAACTTATAACTAGAGCGAGTAATACAGCTACACCATACATATGTGTCCACAGATATGCAGTTACTCCACAATACTCGGGTGCAGGAGGCACCAGTGTCCCAGTGTTCAGCCCCAATTGTCTCTCCCACCCAAAGTGTGTGTGACAGCGCTGCACACAGTAAGAGTGTATCGTTGGTGCACTTGTTGACTGTATAATACCTGCCATCTGCTCCAGCACCCGGTATCACTGACTGAGGAAAGGGGCCCGTCTGTCATGCGCCATCGTCGGCGATGGCGTCCGCCTCTACGTGGGGTGGACTCAAGCCAGAGTGTTTCACCTTAATAGTGTTTCACCTTAATAGTCACAGGCACAGGCCACAAGAACTGCACGGCGTTGTGTGTGCCTGACACTATAGATTCTAATTGGGGCAGTGTCCCTATCAAAGGGGCCTGTCCCTGAAACAGCCATAATCTATCTGGGTGTCAGGGCCTACCTTGGGCATAATGGGGGGCAAGCTAGGCCTAGTCCAGGGAAGCACAGCTACTCTGCACATGCAGTGTACCAATATGGCCAACGCAAGGATTAGGCCATTGCGCATGCGTGAGCCTCTAATCGCGCATGCGCGAAAAGCAAGATGGCCACCGCCTGTATCCCCAGAATGCCCCGGAGCTCCGGCAGCACCCGATGCCCCCCCCCCCCCACCTCCCGCAGAGCCCTAGAACGCCTCCGCAACCGGCCGCAAACTCCCCCCTCCCCCGCAGCGAGGTGAGGGGAAACCAAGGGGGACCTGGCCACATGTACATATATGTTGTGTGAAAAAGAAAGTACACCCTCTTTGAATTCTATGGTTTTACATATCAGGACATAATAACAATTATCTGTTCGTTAGCAGGTCTTAAAATTAGGTAAATACAACCTCAGATTAACAACAACACATGACATATTACACCGTGTCATGATTTATTTAACAAAAATAAAGCCAAAATGGAGAAGCTGTGTAAGAGGCGGTGTTGTGTGGGAGCCGATCAGAACATTCGGAGGTCTGCCCTATTGGTGACGTCGGTATGACGAGACGTCACAACAGCATCGCGGAACCACGTGATACGGAAGTGTACCGGCTGTATGCACTGAAGGAGAAGAACCGAGGAAATTCAAGGAGACCTATCGTAGCACCACAAATTCTGATGCCAGCCCTGCTTCTTCCATAGTGGTCCTATACATAATTATGTGCTGTATACCCATAGACATCTGTGGCTGTTTTTAATCCTTTATTGGTGTCTATTAAAATACAGACTTCACTATGAGTTTTGCGCTCTTTTCCTTTTCTTTTTATCGTTAATGATTAGACACAGCAATGCATGACTCTGGACCTCCTAAGGACTATGGGAAGGGAACTATCCCCCAAGATTACCCAATAACGACACACCCTAAATTGTGGGGAAAACAGGCCACATATTTATTAATAACACCTGTTAAAAATACAAAATAAAGGTAAGGGGCTTACAAGCCAAGGCCCTACCTAAACTGAGCCCCATGGATACCGTGGCTTACACCTGATCGCAACCTGCCGACCCAGTCAGGGGCAACGTCAAACCCACCACTGCATGACCAACCGCAATAGGGAGAGGAACCCTTCAGACAAGCCGGCCCGGCCAACCATGGAGCCCTCCCCTAGATGAGATCTAAACTGTGGGGTTGATGATCTCCCCCCAGTATAATTAGACCTTACAGGCTGGCCTGGCAACACACATTTAATCCAAATGTAAACATGATTACAAAATCTCCTGCCCATTTTACATTATATGTTGTTCCCTCTCCATTTGTGCCCTGACAGTACAAATGCAAATTAAAGTTGTAAGGTTTATAAAAATCTGTAGTGTGAACTTCTCTGTAAAGAACTTTTGTGATAGTCCATCAAAAGATACTACATGTTTCCAAAAGCAATATGACAAGTAGAACTTTGAACTACTCTCTTTTCCTAGTGAGCCATACACACTGCCATTGCTGCAGTTTGACAGATTCCTTCAACACTATCAGATAAAGCTTTTTTTATCAAGTAGACAGGCCACAGTGCTTACTTTCCTCTGTAGAATAAAAATGTAAATTATGAAACTGAATTCAGTTTTACATAAATGTAAGATTGGATCAGGAAACTCTAGGGGCATTCTCCAAAAAGTTAGAGACATTGAATAAATACTGAATATACAGTAGTTGGGTCAGAAGAATGCTAACAGAAAGATAGGCAAAATCACTGTTTCGCAATATAAAAGCTCTCCTGAGGAGAAATCAACACGAGGAAATGTTTTGTTTGCAATAGTTAAAATGTGTATAGTTTAATGCATAATCAATTCTATTCATAAGCCCAGATGCCAGAATGCCTTTTTTGTATTGGATTTTGTGGAGCCTCGCATGTGTGTTACTTGTTTATGGTATGCTACAGCATAAAGAGAGGATAGAAGAAGCAATAATGTTAAAAAAGGTGTCTTTTTTTCTATTTTGCTCTACAGTTCATCTTTATTTCGTCTTCGAGACCAGAATTTAAATATTTTACTCTGGGGAAGTTTTAAAAAGTCCTCCTTTCCAAGTGCTCTCCTATGGCACTTAACAGCAGTCACATTTCTAGATAATAAATATAAACCACTATTCAATATTAGTGATGTCAACTTCCAGTCACTTAAATGGATATTAACACATGTACTTATTTCCCTAATAGTGGGGATGATAACATAAAGCTTTATCATGATTTCAAGTACAGGTTTTGGTGGTTCTACTGATTTTAATGTACAAAGTTATACTGATCATACTGCTGCGGCAGCTTTTATTCTAACAAATCACCGGTTTTTCCCTGGCTTGTACCTGGAATGCGACGCTCTTCACCTGGCGCATGCCGCGTTCATTTTGCGTTCCCAGCCACGGGTCATGCCCGGCTGACGCGCGGTTGATGGGTTTATTGATAATGGTTCGGATTTAATAGGCTGCAATGCTTCGCGTGTCCGCCAGATGGCAGATATTCATGAATTGTAATGCGCATGCGCTTTAGTAATGTATGGAGACAAAAAAATAGCGCACAACGCAAATAGTGAAGTATGAAAGTAACAAGTGTATATTAAAATAGGGGATAAATATTCTGCGTACATCAAGGTATTAGGACATAAACATTGAGTGTGTTAAACACACAAGTTACCACTCGGCGGCCGCTCATACAGGAGTCACGAGTATGTTTCCCTTGGCAGGCGTCTGGGACAGCAGCTGCGATGCTTTTCCTTCCTAGTAACACCTCTGCATTCGGTCACCGTCTCTGTGGGAAACTCCCCTCTGGTCAGCTGGGCTCCAGACGGATCGAGCAATCTGCAGCCTGCAGACGCACTGGGAGGGTCCTCGGATTGTTCAGTGAGGACCTGGGTGGTTCGCAGAGCTCTCCGTTTAGTGCAGCCACAAGCAGGGGTGAACTGGCTGGCTGGGAATGAAACTCCAGTATGTCGCGCTGTTGCTCCGTTGCGGGACGCTGCGGAGTGACGTCACAGTGGCGATTTCAAAAGTACACAGCAAAAGCGGAAAAAGTCTCTAAAGTGCCCAAATTGCACACATAGGATAGAGTAGCAATAAAACACTTGGACCAATTACATCCTACATGTTTCGTAGTCACAACTACTTCATCAGTAATGTGTCGGCTTGCAGGTGTTTCGTTTAAAAAAGATACTGTACCACAGTGTGCCATTGTAACTTGGCCTTGAGACTGAAGGAAGAGGTTGCAAAAATGTATCAATTTAGGCTTTTCATATTAAAGAAAGACAAAGACCAGTTTAGGTTACAGTATTCTCCAGAGACCCGCCTGCCATGAGTGTTTAAGTGCAGCCCGCTTTCCAAAAACCCAATAGAAGTTACGCGTATTTGATGTGCCGCGATTAATGCAACAGAGGATAAGATGGCAACAGTTGTTCAAATGTATCAGTATTTTATGGAAAACTATGACTTTTACAATTTTTCGCCAACTCCTCATACGTGGAAGCGTGCAGTAAGGAAAAGGTTATGTAGCGATCCCTGTTTTCATCGTATTGAGCCACAATTTGTTGGAGGGTATTGGTGTGTATCACCGGATTTTTCCGGTATCTAGGATCATGAAGGCGGCAAAAGGCGAAGGGTCGTGTTAAAACCAACTAAGAAACGACAGTCGCTGCCAAGCAATGCACCAGCACCGGCTTCCAATGACGGTCCCGCCGTCAGTGACAACCCTGAGCCTGAGCCTGAACCCTCCAAAAAGGACGAGTTGTTGAAAGGCATAATGAGTTTTTGGAACGATGTACTCACCGTGGAACGCTGCAATAAATATATAGACCATATTGGCACTGTGTTCCCATTGTCATCGCGCGTAATGGGCAAGCATTAGGAAAGTAGTACTGTGCTGTAGTATTGTAAGTACAGTATGATACAGGTAAGTATGGCACAGATTTTTTCTTTCCAGGTAGTCAGAGTATACAGTAGTTAGTTTTTTCTTTACAGAGAGAGCAGCACCAGCCATCAGGTAACAGTACATAGAATTTAACAGTAGTCAGAGTATACAGTAGTTTCAGTATACAGTAGACTAGTTTGACAGTACTACAGTAACTGCCTACTAACTGCTCAATTTTTTTCTTTCCAGAGAAAGCAGCACCAGCCACCTACAGTAGTTCTACACATCACACAATGCCATAATACAGTACGCACATACAGTACAGTACAGTAACTGCACTAATTTTTTGTTTTCTTGTCGTTTCAGGAAAAAAGGGTGGCCTGGGGGGAGGTGGGTTTTTGTGTCCAGTCTAATCTGTTTGTACAGTAAAATGTACAGTATATAACCAGCAGTAATGATGTACACAAAACCTCTCCTCTCTCAATGAACTACTGTACTGTAGACAGAATGAGGAAAAGATAAAGCCGGAAAAAATAATATTACTATACAGTATATACAGTATATACCGTATACTGTATATATATTATACAGTACATTACAGTATATATTATTAAATAATATTCTTATAAATGTGCATTATTCATGTTTCCCCATGTTTTACAAATGTTTTCTAAATGGTTATCCAATTTCAATCTGCCAAAAGAACTTAATAAAGACTGCATTACAGTATGTATTATTCATGATTATTTTTATATTTGTATTTTTTGGGTCCTGACAAAATAAAATAAATATTTATTCACTTTCCTGCTAATCATAATCATTGACAACAACCACCCCCCTCCCCCTCGACAGTATAAGAATGAATGACAAAACAACATGAATCAGTTAATGTTTTTTTTACTCTCAATTCTCACAAATTCGAGAGGGGATTTTCCAAAGCGTTACCGTAAACAAAGCAAGCCTCTAAGGGTTGGGGGGGGGATGGTGTGATTACACGCAGGCGCACTGAGTCTTTGTAGCTCGGCTATGGGCGGATTAAGAACACAATGGCAATATGCAGAAGATTAACGACTCTGTGGAGAGAGGGGGTTGGTAGGGTAGGTTGACTCATGCGCTGTAAGCAGCAAGCTCCATCTCTAAAAGGATTAGAGTACATGCAGGCGCAGTCAACCGATTGACACTTGGCTAGGGACGGATTAAAAACACAATGACTAAAGTAACTGCAGAAAATGAATGACTCTGGAGGTGTGTGGCTACAAGAGTTAACAGTACTGTAATTTCAAAAGGCAGTTCATCATAATAATTTGATCAATAAACCCCCAAATACAACCCCCAAATACAGTACATAAAAAGCAAGTCACGTTAACTCCCTGTGCCTCAGGCACCAAAAACAAACAGTAGATTTTCTATATATATATATTATTAATTAATATTCATATAAATGTCCATTTTTCATGTATCTCCATGTTTTACAAATGTTTTGTAAATGTTTCTCCGATTTCAATCTGCCAGAAGAATTTAATAAAGGCTGCAGTATGTATTATTCATGATTAATTTTATCTGTGTATTTTTTTTTTCCCTGATGAAATATAATACATATTTATTCACATTCCTGGTTATCGTAATCATTGACAACAACCACACACCACCCCCCCGACAGTATACTGTAGAGTAAAATTGAATGACAAAACAACATGAATCAGTTAATGGTTTTTTTACTCTAAATTCTCACAATGCTGTGCACATCAGATTTACATTTCAAATTCGAGAGGGGATTTTCCAAAGCGTTACCGTAAACAAAGCCTCTAAGGGTGGGGGGGGGGGGATGGTGTGATTACACGCAGGCGCACTGAGTCTTTGTAGCTCGGCTATGGGCGGATTAAGAACACAATGGCAATATGCAGAAGATTAACGACTCTGTGGAGAGAGGGGGTTGGTAGGGTAGGGTGACTCATGCGCTGTAAGCAGCAAGCTCCCATCTCTAAAAGGATTAGAGTACACGCAGGGGCAGTCAGCCGATTGACGCTTGGCTAGGGACGGATTAAAAACACAATGACTACAGTAACTGCAGAAAATGAGCAAAGCGTTGTTGTGTGTTTTTTTACACAGGACATGCACGACTCAAGTCCCTGAGGGCCACAAACAGGCACGGTTTTCAAGGTTGCCCTGAAAACCTGCCCTGTTTGCTGCCCTCTAGGACTGTACTGGTGCAATTTCAACCCGCTCAGACCCACAGAACGGATTATTTTAAATTATATTTATATATTTATATTTTAAAGATATTAAAGAATGTATTGTATTTAAAACATGTGACTGTAAACCATACTGATTGACAAATGTTTTCACACATGTACTGTAGCAGTAAACCATACACCTGTTGATGTTTTGAATTGCTGTGCACTTAAAATGTTTCAACATTGTACAGTATTTGTAAATAAATGTTTTTGTACTGACTCCACCAATAAAAGAACATGTTGATTTGTCTTACATTGTTTCCATTTGCTCCTTTGACTGTGTAACAAATGTCGAGGCTTACTGCACTGTTTTTTTACTGCCAGACCGCAAAGCCGCAAGATCGGCAACATTGTAAAAAAAGAGCAATGATCGCGCAATTGGCGTGGGAACTAGGGCAATTGGCGTGGGAACTTCTGTTCTAGGGCACCTAGAAATAAAATTCATTTTGCCTATAGATGTTAGGAACCCCCTCGCTTGACCCCAACAGGGTCCAACCAGTAATGGCGGCTAGAAAGGGTCACGCCGGCGAGGAGGGTCCTATCATTGACCGTAATGGCGGAGAAAGCCGCGCTGCTTTGAAACGGCTAAGTCAGAATGAGCAGAAACCTGGAACCCATAACTCCGGTTCTGTTCAACCTAGAGGGCTCAGATTCGGTCACCATGTAGTCCTAGTTCAGGCAGGATTGCATGGCAAATAGCGACCCTCTAGTGGCAACAGAACGGAGTCAGGGTAATCGCGCAATTGGCGTGGGAACTAGGGCCTCGGTCAAGTTCACGGCCAATTGGCGTGGGAACTTCTGTTCTAGGGCACCTAGAAGTAAAATTCTCACTTGACCCCAACAGAGTCCGACCAGTAATGGCGACGAGAAAGGGTCACGCCGGCGAGGAAGGTCCTATCATTGACCGTAATGGCGGAGAAAGCCGATTCAAACCAGCGCGGCTAAATCAGAATGAGCAGAAACCTGGAACCCAAATCCTATGTTAGCGGCGAATTAAAAATAAGGTGGAGGAAAGGTAGAAGGGTAGACCAAAAAGGAGTATGTATCTCAAATAAATTCTAGGCTACTGTAGCTCTATACCCTCTAACAGGGCAGGTAAGTATATGCAATGATACAGTGTATGGTTTCTAAATGCTTCTAAATGTTTGATACAGTGTGTAGCACTGACATGTGAAAGGAGATACAATATTGCCAAAAGGGCAACTCAAACAATGTCAGTAGCGAGGGTTCCCTTTACACTGCTACAGTACTGTACACGCCTATGCTTTTCAACAATTTTCAAATGAGACATACAGTACAGTACCGTACAGCAGCACAGCACTGCAAATGCATGTACTTTAAATATGCAATTTTACTATTACTGCGCGCGCACACACAGACTGTGTACTGACGTAGGTTGAACCGCGAAGGTATTAAACTTCAAAGGCAACAGCTCGCAAACGCCCCCATGAGTTTTTACACGGCATTGCAGTATTGCAGACAGCGGGAATAAAATGCTTAATGTCAGGAATCGGCGTTCTCCACGCTCCCCACACAAAGCACCCCCTTCCCGCAGGGAGTCAGATCAGTCTGCTCCAGCGCGTAGTGATGACGTAATGTCAATGCGTCCAACGTGATGACGCTCCCTGACGCGTTTCGTCACTCACGGGTAACTTTTTCAAAGAGCAGACTGATCCATGCGCGAGTGCTACAGAGGCTTGTGAAAACGGAGCCACTTTCTTGGACTCTTATACAGCATTTACCTGCCCTGGATACCTGCTGGGACGTCGATCCTTTATGCTTTGAGACTGGGATTGCCCCAAGATGATGCAGTATTAACCGGATGGTGGTGATTATAATCACGCAATGCTTATTTTTATTGTACTTTTGTAAGTGCATTTTTTACCCCCTCCTCCCCTTCCCCTCATTAAATATACTTTTTTACGCTATGGGCGTGCGCTCTCTCCTCTCTTTTTCCTTTTATATATATATATATATATTATTATAAAATAAACATCACAAGTAAAGAGTACATGAAAATCATCTTCCAATGAAACTCCCCAGGTTCCCCCAAAAATATATTAACGAGTTAAAGAAATCAATCGTAAAACGTGTTCTCTGGAAAGTCTCTAAACTAGCCATTTGTTCCTATCATGAAGTTTAAAGTTTCTCACATCTTTGTTTCATTATCACTTTATAAAAGTAATCTTTCGTACGTATAATATGTTTCATGTTCATACAGGTTTTTATTAAGTATTATTTACAAGACATATAACTAATTACAGAACAAAACTTCCTCCTTATCTGGTGTAAGTTACTTTAATTAATACAGTTTGTTAAGGTGTCCCTTTTTTCCATTATTATTTCATTATCACATACAGTAGTAATTTTCTTTTGACCTTGTCAAAGACAAAGTTTCCATTATGACTTTGTGTGTCTCTGCATAATAATGTGAGCAAGGCAAAAAGCTTGCCACATCCTTAAAACCTGTGAAGAAAATTGTCATTCTTTCATAAGTTATTGCCTATAAATAATTTATCAATGATGAATTTTAATTTTATAGCCGGATTAACAGTTCTGTTTTCTTCGTGACGGAATTATTAGACATACTATTGGATTTAACATAGTAGTGAAGGTTGATGGTTTTTATACATGTACAATGCATCAAAGTCTGCTCTGTAACTCTAGAGAAACTGAACTGCAAAAATGGAACCAGATTTTTCAATCCACAACTCAAAGGATCAAAGCATTGAGCACTTTTGTAGAAGTCTTTCATGTTTCTGTAATTCTTCACCAAAAAATAGGCAAGTGACATCTACAGTAAAACACCAACAGCACAGAAACAACAAGCCCATGATGAAAACGTAAAAAATAATAATAATATATATGAAATATATGAGAGCTCCCCTGGTGTAAATGGCTCTTTATTTGACAAACTGGAGTGTCATATTTGGAAGTTCTGAACAATCAAATTATTCAATTTTTTAATATGTACTACTCTGGCTATAATATTCATATTTATAACCAGATTTTTCACAGCAAAAATCCCTTGAAATCAATTAGATGTTTTTATTTCATACATCTGGTGCAGCTTTTGTATCAAAATGACACCATTATTCTTGCTATATTAATTACAGATACTATTTTCATAGTACTAGGCCGGAGGCACGTTGGGAGTCCTGCACTCATGCTATAAGTACGGAAGGCCATTGCATTTTTAATTTTTTTATCTGAAATTGCTTTTTCAATTTGCCAAGGTTTTGGGAAGGCTTCATTTACCATTTTGATGGTAAACTGAAGCAAACCGAAAAGTCAGTGTCACGGGAGACCAGAACTTTTAACACCGAAACCACCGGGATCACTATCCCAGACATGACACAATAGTGTAATAAACTAAAGTTTATTCTGACAAGCCAGTAAACATACAAAATACACAATCACAATTAAACATTCACCAACTGGGGGCCTCTGGGGCAAGAATCTAGCCTCAACTAGGTGCAGGGGCCTGCTTCAGTAGGCTTGCCCTGAACGTCTTCTTCCCCGGCTTCTCAGTGCTATTCGATCAATAGCACTTCTGAAAATCCCGCCACCCATGTCTCCGATCAACTCCCAAACTCTTCTGGTTCTCTGATCGTCCGCGCTCCTTACATAGCCCTCGGTCTGCAAAACGTTTCATGGAACAGGGGCCGCCAACAAATCAGAGCCCAGATCATCCGGCTGCACCAATCAGAGGAGGGGGCCGGCTTAGGACTGGACTGCCCCTCAAGGATGGAGCTGCTGGCAAGCAGGAAATTGAAACTGGCCAAATGGAATTGTTCCTACGGGACTAAGACCCGCCAACGGTTACCCTGGCCAGCCCCATACCTCCCGCTGGGTAGGCGCCTCAGCGTCTCGGGTGAAAATGGATCTGCACCACCAAGAGCCAGTTCCCAGACCTGATTATCAGCCCTTCCTCGCGTACCATTGTCCTGGTACTCACTCGCTTCTAGCCTCTCTCACCAGCCCGTTAGTTCTCCGTAGGCAGCCTAGCTAAGTGAATTACTGGGTCTGCATGCGGAGAAGTGCTGACAACACAAATTACATACTGGCTTGCTAACTGTGTGGGGAACATGCTAACATAGGGAAAAATAGTGCTTTTTATTATACAGTCCCCATTCCCCAATCCATACCGTTTCCCCCTTCAAGATATCACACAGTGACATAGCTTTCATCTGGAAGAGGTTACACACAATACATTACAGATAAATAAATATTGAGACTGGCAGCCTCAGACTAGTGCTTCACAACCGAAACAAACACAAACATGAATAAAACCATATACAGTAGGTAATGTTGAAAAGATCTTGATTGTGTTCAATCCCGGTTCAACGTGAGTATACTGTACATGTAGCTGATTGATAGTCTGAGAAACAGTGCTCCTTAGTAAATAAAGATAATGTTCATCTGCATAATTCCGTTGAAAAGGGGGATAATAGCACTGTTGACAATTGAGGGAAAAGAAGGTATACGAGCAGTGGATAAGCATACTGGGTCCCAGATGATTAGCGGACCCTCCCCAATTGACTCCCTTCTTAATGCAAACAGTTATTTTGCTCCCTCCATTTCAGCAAAGTAAAGATAGTATGCTTAAACCTTTTGAATTAATAAAAGTCATATGGTGTTGAAAATCAGTACTCACTGCACCTGTACATTGACGAATGATCCCAAGTCCATCGGCGTGCGTGCATGTCCGGATAAACAATGCAGATGAAGAGCCCGAACAACCAGGCAGAAGAGAGCTCTTCAGGCTCTTCACCTGCACAATACATTACACACAGGCCAAACTGAGCCTCACAGAGGATGCCACTACACACGGTTATGGGGCTGTCATCCGGGCTTCACCTTAATTATGTGAGGCTGGCTACCCCTACCGTGAAAGTCAGCACTGCTTTTTAGACTAGGTAAGCATGGTGGTAAAAAGTAGTTTTAAACGCCTATTCTGACAAGCAAAAAAATCTCGTCCCATGCTTATGATAAACTGCTCGTACAAATGAAGCTAACAATATTGCACCCATTAACATGGTGCTGTGCGTCAAAGCTGGCTCGTAATTTTAGGCAAGATTTGATGCAACGCCATTGAATCAAATGTTGGGAGACATTTACAGTAGCACATTTCTTTTAGAACGCTGACAAGTCAATGGGGGCAATAACGTTGGCCACAGCTGCTGATGGTAAGTTGCATATGTAGCACCCTTGTGTGTATTATATGTTAATTCATTAGGTTCATGGTTCCTACAGGCAGTTTAGGGGTTAATCCTGGTAATAGTCACTAGACAAATGTTGCAGTTAGTCTATGTATATGTTGCAAAGTGATTTAAGGCAGTTGGTTAACCACACCCGCCTTCTAGAAGGTGCCTAGTATGTCACTAGGCACTGATACATTGTAGAAAGTTAACCCTTTCCCTAGTAGTCATAGTGACTAGTGATGTCACTAAAGTGGTATATAAGCTGAGGATGGAAGATTCTAGTTCAGATCTTAGTGGACCCAGAGTGAGGCGGATCTCATCAAGTAAGTCATGGTAGTGTTCCACTCACAGGAGCGAATGAAGAGGTACTCCTAAGAAGGTTCTGTAAGCAAGGTCCTGGGAGTAAGAGAAGAGACTCTTTTGTTCTGCCAGGAGGTGATGGGGTGTAAGCTCTCATGCCAGAGTGTACTCTGCCTAGGAATTCCAGTCAGATGGGAACAACCATCATTCAAGTAATGGAGTGTAACTTTACCACGCTACAAAATGGAAGAATTTGTGCCTCTTTGGGGACTGTTGCATGAGCATCCCTCAATAATATGTTGTATGTGTTCCTACAAATAAAGTAACAAAAAAGTTCCTGGCGCCCTCTATTATTGTTCACCAAAGCATCCAGCATGAATTCCAGCACCCCGAGAACAAAATAAAAGTCCCGCCAAGCATCACCTACACCAGGGATGCGCAAACTGGTGGGGCGCCCCTAATATTTTCTGGAGGTGGCATGGCGCTTACAGAGGCCCCGTGCTCTTCCCCAAAGCATTAAAATTAATTGTCGGGAGAGCGTGCGAGGCCTGAGTAAGTTCCCTTACCTTGTCTCCAGCGGCTTCTGGCGACGCGTCACCATGGCAATGCGTTGTCAAATGACGTTGTGACATCAGAAACAAGGTAAAGCGGGGGGGGGGCATGAGCACGGGGGTAGAGCAGGCAGGGGAGCACAGACGAAAAAGTTTGCGCAACCACTGTAGAGACGTTAGGATGCTTTGGTGTGGCCTCTCTTCTATTAGCCGGGGGTAGAGGTGTTACACATACATCAAGAAGCTGCTGGCACAGAGAGTGACAGAGCACAAACTTTAGTCTAAAATATTAGAGGAAAAACTACAGTAAATAAGGATAGCAAAAACATTTTGGTATTTGTACTAATGTTATTTTTCGTGTATGACTTCCAAGATAACGTCTGGGATAACCCTCTGGGATAACCCTCTGGGATAACCCTCTTGATTCTTCATTTACAAGTGCAATGCAGCAACATTTTTGTGAAAGTTAATAAAGTTTGTCATAGATTAAACCATGATTGATATACATGCAAAATTGACAAATCTTGCATTTTTTTAGTTAAACCTTGGATCTTATTTAAGAATGTATTTTTTTTAAATTATACCATATAGAGCTTATGTGCTATCTTTTGATCCACAGTATGTGTATTTCTGTATATCCTATACACACAATTGTACTTCCTTTACTGCTAGGGTTGCGAGTTGTCCAGTATTGAACCGGACTGTCCTGTATTTGGACACTCTGTCCAGTAAAAAAATAGAGGTAATACTGGACATGTATGTGTCCAGTATTACCTCTCTGGACATAGTGACCTGACTAGCTTGGGGGGCTGCAGTTTTTCCCAGAGCAGGGCTGTTGCTAGGGGCCTGGGCAGCTTCCTCCATCCTGATTGGCTGCTGCTGGGTAATGCAGCCAATCAGGCGGAGGTGTCAGGAGCTTGGAGCCAAGGAGAGGAGGAAACAGCATGAAGCGGAGAGAGGTGAGAGGGGCGTGTGTGTACAGTATGTGTGTGTCAAGCGCGTTGGAACTTTCACCATTGCGTCCAGTATGTTTGGAGAAGTTACCTGTCAATCCTATCTACTGCACACAGCCAAGAATACAGTACAATGTCAGACAAAAAAAATATAAAACGGTGGCACTTCCAAATGCATTTATTCAAAAAACAGCAGCCTTGTCTTTCTATTTCTCTTTTTTTCAAGATTTATTTTCTTTTAAAAAGAAAAATCAGGGTAAACTTCTAATAGCTTCTTAATTTGTATTTTGTTTGCATGGCTTTTATGCATCTTGGAACGATTTAAAAATCTAGGAAAGTCCAGTAGTATTTTTTTAAAAATTGATTTAACAATACTCAATCCTACTGTATCCCTTGATCCCATTTTGTTGTATTTCAGTTATCAAATAAAGCAATTTTATGACTTGCTTCTGATTCCGGGTCTGCAGCTCTTAAATGAATTACATTTGTATATTGTAAGTATCATGCTTCTGACCTATTTTATTCTGCACTGTGAAGCTTCTGTCTCAACTGTTGCCATAACTAGGATTCCTAGTAACGTGAACATTTGGAAGGGGGGAAACTTCACTGCAAACAAGTTCAGTATAAATGGTCTACATGTAATTATGGGGGGTGGTGGATATTTTAACAGATTCATAGGATGTTCACTTACACAAAATAATAATAAAAACATACCTCTGCCATCATGCTTCTCCATCTCTTTTAGACCCTGAACAAATACTGCCTGGTTCTCTGTAAGTATCCAGGTTTTATGCAACACTGTGGCTTGTATGATGTACTTGTGCGTCTGCATAAATACAAACAGAAAAATAGTGATTCAATATTTATAACCCGTTTCTGAAATGAGTACATTATTTAAATACTTTGCATTGGAAACAGCTTACATGACTATAGTAAATAAAACAATAATTCCTGTAGACGACTTCAACTCCTTGCTCTGCACCCATCAATAAAAGGGTGAAGTTAGTTACCAATAACTCAATACAGTAGCTGTGGACGTGGCTATTCATGAAAACCGTTCATGGCCGATTGCTCCAGTACCTCTTGAAATTGCATTTTCTTCGCATAATTAAACCTGCGTATACAGTTTTACATTTTCATGCTTATTAATGAGAAAGTGAATGATGCTGTCAAATGATTACAGATATATTTTTTCGAGACTTTCAGGGAAGACATTTAACAAGAACATCATGGTCATTAGACAGAAAATGATTTCTTTCTATCATGCATGCTGTGAAGGCTGAATAATAATTTGCCAATTCATTTAGAGGTTGATATTAAAATTCATAAAACATTATTGTGTCAGGACTCTACCCCATTTCTCCTGCAGTGGGATGACAAATCAATAATAAGCATGGAATATGTTTAACTACCTAATATTGTTTCCCTTGAAAATAGGATAAAAGAACAAATGCTATCAACATTGTTCAAAATGCACACATATGAAGTACTGTATCAAATACTGTAGGTCAGTAAACAGGTTATCAGTAATTAAAGTCTAATGGTACTACAACAGAACTCCTCTAACTTGTTTGCAATGCAACACTCATGGGCAATTTTCAAAAAATTTCATGCCAGAGCTACTTTATACCAATTAATCTTTTTAGTAAATAAATGTGTACTTAAAATACAAATGCTATTTATACATTTCCTTTTTTATTTAAGTTGAGATGTATTTAAAAAAAAAATATTCCTATGGGGTTATGTATCAATCTTCTGGCTGCCAAACTGGGGCAAAAAAAAATAAATAGAACAGATTTATATTAAAAAAATAAAAATAAAGAATGCCATTGTTTTCAAGGGGATTTTTTTCCTTTGATAAATCTGGTGATTATTTTTGCACCAGTTTTGCAGCAAGAAGACTTTGATATTGTACATACAGTAACCCCACTAAACATTTCCTTGCTACATACATTTTTGTGGAAAGTCAGTAGGTGATTCCATTTCACAACATACTAAGGTACACCCTGGTCTAGATATATTCTACAAGAGGGTAAAGAAGATTACTATTTTATTTCCCTATACTCCAATGCTATTATTTTAATGTAACCCCTCTACTTTTAACTCTCAGATTTACAACTTTCGCTGAGGCTTGGGCAACGTCCCTTGTTACTTACTTGGCCGCACGTGGCCTTCGGTCAGACGCAGAAATAATACAAACACAGCATGGGTAACTCACTTAGTTTACTATACACTTATTAAACTCGGGCACCTTGTGATCCTCAACAGACTGTCACTACACACTACACATATACAACACTATGCCCAAATAATGCTGCACGGGTGTGAGTCAGTGTCACTGGTGTAGTACCCACCCACTACTGGCTATGTTGGCTTATGATGGTGTCGACACAACGTGGGAGCTTGTGTTGTATTGAGCAGAGTTGCTGCTCAAAATCACATGTGGACACTATAAAAAAAACCTTTGGGATACGTCCATGTAAGTCCAGGATGCTGTAATGATTGTCCACAATGAAACAGTCCATGTATAATTATACTAAAGAGGAATGAGCACCTAGTGGTGTCTGTCAGGAAACCACAGTATATGGCACACAATAATAACCTCTATATGGCATACAGTATACTTAATAATATTAGAGCGGGGTAACTTATCTCAGGGCTAGAGCCCATTACCTGTTAACCACCCTGTCAGGTCAGTCCAGCAAATCCAAGACGTGTAGGCCGTTGTGTTGAAAATCTAGGAAGTGATGTGTAGAACCGGAGCACAGCCAGGGTAACAATGAAAAAAATGAGAATAATCCAGGGCAACTCCAAAATAAAAAATGATGTATTGTTAAGCTCAAATGGATAGCAGATGAAAAACACGCCTACACGTTTCGTGTGCAAGCACTTTATCAAGGTGTCATGAAACGCGTAGGTGCATTTTTCATCTGCTATCCATTTGAGCTTATAAATATATATTGTGATGCCCACACCATGATACAGTCTCTTTTGTCCCAATTTAAGGCCAGAAACACTGTATAAAGTTTAACTGCAGGGTTTTATTTACATGGATTAAATCATACAACAGACCCACCGTCCCTTTAAGTCCAAACAAAACATAAAAATAACACCTATTCCCTTCAGGGAAAGCTAACTACACCGTAGCTTTCGCCCTCACTAGTTGGATAGCCAGCTAAACTGGTTCCCACCCCTAAAACATACCCTGGCATACGCAACAATCTACACAGTCTTTGAATATGGTAATAAAGGGTTTTTTGCTTATCTGTTTGTAGGTCCTTTGTAGCAGACGTCCTTGCTTCAGCACGGTCTCTCCTCCTTTCTTCCTAGGGGAACTCAGCCCCAAGTTGAGCCCAGAGAAACTCCTCTGTAGATCCTCTATACCAGCTTCTGCAGCTGGGGAGCATTTCTATCACCCCCTTCTCTGGGTAAAACAGTCTCTCTGTCTTGCAGTTTCCTGTGTCTTTTAAAACACTTCCTCATTGAGTTAATTCAGAGCAGGCTGATTAGCTTCAGCTGCTGCTTTTCTCTAGGGAAGATTAACTCTGTGTGCTGCAAAAGTCCTATAGCTGCCCTATTCAGCCCCTAAGGGAAGGTGATGGTATATATATATACTGGTGCGGCCGCCTTTAACCTCCTACTTACCCGGATAAATGCGGGGATTATCTCAGTTTCTCGCGGAGTTTCCCGTGCGGCGGCCGCATCATCAGATAAGCGCTAATGGCGCTTATCATTGAAAGCGCCCGCGGCGCGGGAAACCTGAAGAAAAAAAGCTGCGCGCCGCCGCGTTTTTAAAAATCCCTAGGTGGCGGCCGCAGGAGGATAAAGGCGGCCGCCACTGTATATATACATATATATATATATATATATATATATATATATATATATATATATATATACACACACACACACACACATATATATATATATATAGTGATAATGGTTGAAAGGCAGGTTTGCAGACCTGTCTAAGACATGTGATATTTTTTATTGGCTATATGCTAACGGTGGAGGTTTTTTGTTGCCTTTTTCACCCACCATAACTTAAAATGTATATGGTAAACCTACCCAGCCTAGAAATATTTCAAAGCAAGTATAGACAAACCTCACACTGATGATACCCATCAAGGTTGAAACATGTCTGTGAGTGGTTTGTACTTGGTTTGCTAGTCCCATGCTGTGTTTAAAAGCTGTGTGAACGGCGAAGCATCATCTTAAATGGGCTCCATGTGAATGGATATTCCAGGCAAAAGGTGACACATTGTGTGCTCATTTGCATGTCATTTCCCAGAATCCCTTGCTGCACTGTATGCTTGGTGATAATGGTTGAAAGGCAGGGTTACAAACCTGTATAAGACATATGAATGTGCTCACAAGTGATATTCTTTATTGGATATATATTGTGGCAGGACGGCCTCGCGGCGGGGTCAGTAAGACGCTTGACACGATGGGAAACTTTAAACACTAGTGGTTTATTAGCCACAACCAAAATAAGTACGGGTGCACTGTCCCTTTAAGAAACTACTTTCTTGCAAATTAAAGCCTAGTCCCGTTAGGGACACTAACTCACTTCTTGAGCCCTTACTAACAGGACAGCCAGCTAATCTGGTCATGCCCAAAACATGCTACACAAACGATAACCAATAAGCATAATAAGAATAAAGTCTTATCTGTTTCAGCTCCAAACAGCAAACAGGAACACGGTTCCGGGGAGCAGGCTGTGTCCAGCCTCGCAGCAATGTTTATCTTTATCCTGGGTTGGGGTCCCAGCTGGTCCCAGCAGCAAAGCTCCTCGCAGGACTGGGGACCAGAGCAGCAGCAGCTGCTACGGCTTCCAAGCCGGGAGAGTTCTCTCCACCATCCTGTGGAAAAACAAGCTCCCTGTGTGTGTGTCACTTCCTGCTTTTAAACCTGCAGTCTCTCAGGTCTCCTGCTTAATTAGGCTGCAGGTGTGCTTCCTTCTGTCTGAGGAGATTAACACTCTGTGAACTGGCTGCAGCGTCTCTCCATTCACTGTCACAGCCTACTGAGTCAGTGACTCTGTCACATATCCCTCTCCCCAGCAAAACATTGTCCTGTGGAGCGGCCCGTGCACCATTCCCGTGCACCAGCATCTTTGTCACCAATGTCTGACGTCGGCCCTTCCCCCTCCCTTTTTTTTTCTTGCCTTCCAAATTAGGCATTTTCTTTTTGGGGTAATTACCAGGCCATCTGGGCCTGAGGACTGGTACCTCACTATCTCCTTTAATTCAGATGCAAGACTGAAATCTTGTAAAACTATGGGGTCCTCCAAGGCTTGTTTGGCTTCGTTAAGCTGCACTCTTAAATCTGCAATCTTTAACTGTAATTTCCTTGATTTCGCGGCATCCGCTGGTATATCCACGCTAACAATTGGCTCTCGCAGCTCAGAGACTATTTCTGCCACAATCTGAATTCTCCGGTCATCATCTTTAACAATACGGAGCAATAATTACACTAGACACGTTATAAGGGAAGTTGGTGTATTAGGTATCACAAGCATCTCTTGTAGGACAGCAAGAAGGCGTTTCCTGCCTCCTTCTTCACTGGTATCTAGACAGCCGACTATAAGAATCAGCTGCTGACCTATAAATTCTTTAATCAGCATGTCTTCAATTTGTGTCATATCCGCTTTTTGTTCTTCTGTGAGAACAGCAGGGTTTTGAAGATAACTTAAGAGATAGTCTGCATAGACAGCGGGCTCTGGTAAAACATGTTCCAGTGCAGCCTCCCCTTCATCATCCTTTGACTTTATCTCTACCGCCACCTTTTCCTTGGACTGCTTCAGTGACCCAAACGTCTGTCTTGGGCTTGTAAGCTTTTCCTCCAGCTTCATCTGAGAAACCTCCTGCTGGGCAGCAGTAGAGTCCAACGTAGCGTCCCGCTCAGACTTTAGAGACTCGAGCTCCTTGCCTAGGTCACACTTTTGTTTCTCCGCCATCCTGCGGCCAGCCCGCTCAGACTACAGGTCCTTCCTCAGGTCTTGAAGCAGTCCTTCTGCATTTCTTCTTTCACTCAGTGCGGCTGCTAGTTCATCATCGTTAGAATTGAGTCGCGATTCTACGTCTCCTAGCAGACTCAGAGCAAGGCTTAAATCTGTCTCTCTTTCTTTATTCTGGACCTGCAGCTGCTGGTGCTCCTCCCGGACCTTGTCTAGCTCCAGCTGTAGCCGGGCCCCCTCATTGGTCGTGTAGTCCAGCCACTTGTGGATATCAGCCATCTCAGTTTCATGGTGCAACATCAGGCAGGCCACCTGACGGACGGACACCTTCTCCGTCTTGGCGCGCTGCATCTCGTGCTCAGCCATCTGCTTTTGCAGCTCTTCAATCTGATGCTGCTAGTCCCCTCTCAGGGCCTTCACCTCTTCCCGGTGCTTACTCTGGGTTTGCATCAACGCCTCCTCCATCTTTTTGAGCTCTGCAGTTCTTGTCGCCAGTATCGCTGTTGCTTCTGTCTTCCAGGCTTCTTTCTCCTTGGCATACTGACTCATGGAGATGGAGTTGCCTCTCTGCTTCTCCAGCTCTTGCTCCAGTCTTTGGACCTTCTCATGTTCCCTCTCACAAAGAGTCACCTGGCTTCTAAGCTCCGCCTCCAGCGATGCTCTTGTGGCGCTCAACGTGATCTTCAGCTGCTCCAGGGCGAGGCATTCTTTTTCCAGCATTTTCTCTGCATTCTGTAGAGCAGCCTGTACTTCATTTTTTCCTTGCGCCAATTGTGTCTTCACTTTCTGCGCTTGGTGAATCTTCTCAGTCCCATCACTGACCTGACCAGTCAGGTTTAAAACCTCTTCCTTCAGGTTTATATTCTCCATTTTCACAGTCTCTATATCCCTTAGGACCGTTTCATTGGCTTTCTTCAAAGTAGCCAGCTCTGCCCCTAGCGATTCTCTTGTGGCGTACAGCGTGGCCCTCAGTTCCTCATGCTGTTCTGTGGGGACATACTGGGTACTCAGCCGTTCCTGTAGCACTCGCTGCTTCTCCTTGGCTGCTTGCAGACTTGCATGTAGCTCTTGCAGCTGGCTCTGCCATAAGTGCGTTGCCTGTGTGTGCTGCTGCAGGGAGACACATTGCATCCTCTCTGCATTCTGCAGTGCTTCCTGCACCTCTAGCTTTTCCTGGATCAATTGCTTCTCCACTTTTCCTGCTTGGTGGAGCTTCTTATCACCTTTACTGATTTGATCAGTCAAGTCTGAATTTTTCTGCGTCAGACTTACATTCTCCTTCTTTGCAGTCTCTAAATCCCTCAGGGCATTCTCATGGGTTTCCTTCAACATACCCAGCTCTGTGTTTAGACTGTGGCCCTCCTGGCATGAGAGCTCCAGCTCTGTTTTGAGCGTGCTAGCTTCTTGGTAAGAAACTTCTAAGTCTTTGATGAAGTTTTGCACATCTCTCTGGGACATCTGATAGCACAGTCTCCAGTCAGGACTTGTTCTCTCTGATTCCATGTTAGCAATTGCGGTGTTGGCCTTATTCAAACTTGTCGTCAGCTCCTCCAACTCACTCCGCAAGAGTTGCTCTGTTTTCTTTAATGCCGCATACTCTTGTATAGCTGGGAGTATACACCTCTGTACCTCGGCATTAGCTTCTCGCTCCCTATTCAATTGTTTCTGCAAGACATCATAATCACGCTGGGCAGTTTGGAGTGCAGAAATTAAGGCCTCTTTTCCCTGGACCAAGGATTCAGCTTCCCTTTGCTCCTCCTTTTCCTTTGCCACCGTTCCTGTGACAATTCTGCCTGTTGTCCTGATATCGCAGGCTCAAGTGGTTCAGTCACTTCCTCTGTGACTTGACAAATATTTTTATTTTTCTTCTTTCTCTTTGTTTTATTAGTTCCAGAGACATCAGTGGTACTGGGCACACACACACTGGACACTTTTGCAGCTTTCATCTGCGGGTACGTCTCTCTTCTCGGGGCCACATATGCGTCATCATCATAATCATCATATGCCCTGTATGGTTAAGTACATTGCAAAACTGACACATGACAGCGGCCATTTTAAAACCCCGTTTTTTTTTTCCACACCCGACGAGGCAGACTTTGCACAACACACGTAAGTTGTTCTTGCTTTACAATATTTGAACCTTCTGAGTTCTTCTTAGGGCAACTTCTTTGCAAAAATCCATTTTCACTTTCTTTTTTACCAGACAGGGCAAACTTTACCTCACAGCACTTGCTAGCTGCAAATTCACTCACTTCAGCAAAAGGCATTAGCTTTACACAGCAATCCTTTCATACCCGACGGGGCAAAATTTACACTCAGCGCTTGCTAGCTGTAACTTCCATGCTTCAGCAAAAATCATTATTTTATTTTTTTCCGCTTGAGTTCAGTGTCTCAACACATCTTCATCTACTGACCCCCAGAGGCGTAGCATCCCACTTCTGACACCACCTGTGGCAGGACGGCCTCGCGGCGGGGTCAGTAAGACGCTTGACACGATGGGAAACTTTAAACACTAGTGGTTTATTATCCACAACCAAAATAAGTACGGGTGCACTGTCCCTTTAAGAAACTACTTTCTTGCAAATTAAAGCCTAGACCCGTTAGGGACACTAACTCACTTATTGAGCCCTTACTAACAGGACAGCCAGCTAATCTGGTCATGCCCAAAACATGCTACACAAACGATAACCAATAAGCATAATAAGAATAAAGTCTTATCTGTTTCAGCTCCAAATAGCAAACAGGAACACGTTTCCGGGGAGCAGGCTGTGTCCAGCCTCGCAGCAATGTTTATCTTTATCCTGGGTTGGGGTCCCAGCTGGTCCCAGCAGCAAAGCTCCTCGCAGGACTGGGGACCAGAGCAGCAGCAGCTGCTACGGCTTCCAAGCCGGGAGAGTTCTCTCCACCTTTCTGTGGAAAAACAAGCTCTCTGTGTGTGTGTCACTTCCTGCTTTTAAACCTGCAGTCTCCCAGGCCTCCTGCTTAATTAGGCTGCAGGTGTGCTTCCTTCTGTCTGAGGAGATTAACACTCTGTGAACTGTCTGCAGCGTCTCTCCATTCACTGTCGCAGCCTACTGAGTCAGTGACTCTGTCACAATACTGCTGCGGCACAGTTTATTCGAGCATTTGCCCGTTCTGTGCCGCAGCAGTAGCCTGGCGCGCGCCCGAGTGTGACGGGCGCGCGCCGAAGCAGCGGAAGAGCGCCCTCCGATCGGGGCGCTCTCCCTCCCGCTGCCGGGTCCGCCGGGTCCCCCGGAACCCCCTGCCGCCGTCCCGCAGATCGCGGGACACCAGGGCTCCCTCGGGGAGCCCTGGACGCGCGTGCAGGGGGCGCAGGCTCCCGAAGACGCGTGACCGCGCGTCTATGACGCGCGGCACGCCGAGGGGCGGCCACTAGCAAGCCGGGAAATCTCCCGGCTTGCGGATCTGGCCGCACTGCGATAAAGTGTGTCGCCAGTGTATATATATATATATATATATATATATATATATATATATATATATATATATATATATATGATTTATATATTCATGTAGATGATTTTTTCTTTTGGAGTTGCCCTGGATTATTCTCATTTTTTCACTGTTACCCTGGCTGTGCTCCGGTTCTACACATCACTTTACTGTATGTTGTATTGAACCTGTTGCAGGGCTGTTCTTCAAAAAGATACTCTGTTACCACTGTGTCTTTCCAGTCCCCTCCAGCGGTGTGTGCTCTCTTTTCCACTCTGGAACTGAAGCTTTCAGCCCTTGTCACCAAATTGTAACGCTGGACTGCCCGTAGAACTGGCCAGTCCCCAGTACTGAGGTGGGTAAGTGTATAACACACACTCACAGCAGTGAGGGCGTGCCCGGAGTGTGGTAAGGTGCGTTGCCGGGTCTGGTGAAAAAGGGTTAGCCAGATACTTGCCGCGTCCGGGGCGCTGAGGTCCGAAGGTATAGATCCGAAAGCCATAGGTCAAGGACAGGAGAGAGCAGCGTAGTGAGGTCCAAAGCCGAGTCCAGGGGGTAGCGAGGTACACGAAGTCTAACGTGTGCCGAGATCAAATCCAAGGGTATCAAACGAGGGCAGGGACTGGAGCGAGAGATGGAAAACACAAGAGAGCCAGGCATAGACCTCCGTACTACAAGAGCCACAAGAAAACTATGCAGAGCGGGGAAGGAGAGGGCAGACTGGGACTATATATGTAGGAAAACCAATGGGAGTAAGAGGTGGAGCGGGGGCCTGACTGAGCGGACCCAGGGATAGGCTCAGATGCCTGGCATGGGAGTAAATGGTGGAAATAGCCTCCAGCTGATGGGAGGTGGAGCCAGGATTGCAGGAGGAATGTAAAAGAGAACGGTGCACGCGCGCCCTGTAAGACTCCCGCGCGCACCCCGGCAGCGTGTGGGCGGAGGCAGCGTGTGCCGCGGAGGATAGGAGCGGCGCCCGACCGGAGTGAGTAAGGAGCCGGTGGGGAGGGGGCATGGAACGTGCAGCAGTTCTGGGAGCCAGGGTGACGGGGACCCGCTTTAGGGAGCGTGTCCCCCAATCCCTTACAGTACCCCCACCTTGAGGATCAGACTCCAGACGATTCTCCCAAGGTTTATGAGGAAACTTCCGATGAAACTGCTTAAGTAATGCTAGAGCGTGAATGTGATGACGAGGTACCCAAGAACGTTCTTCCGTATCCCTTCCAATGAATGAGGAATTGAAGTTTGCCCCTGGAAAATCGTGAATCGAGAATGAATTGAACTGCAAATTCTTGTTGCCCATGTACCACCACCGGGTTGGGTCTGTGAGGGCGGTCCGGAAAGTGTGCATTCTGGAAGAAGGGTTTCAGGAGAGAAACATGGAACACTGTGGGTATCTTCATGGTGGGAGGTAGCAAAACCCGATAAGCTACCGGGTTGATCCGTTCGAGGACCTTGAAAGGACCCAAGAATCTGGGCGTCAGCTTCTGAGAAGGAGTTTTAAGCTTCATATTCTTAGAGGAAAGCCAGACTCTGTCCCCCGATTTATACTCCGGTGCTACCTGATGGCGCCGATCCGCTTGAACCTTTTGTTTTCGGACGGCCCCTTGCAAGGCTTTTTTGATCCTCTTCCAGGAGTCTTGTAGATTAGAGACTTGAATATCCGCTGCAGGTACTCCAGACGGAATGGATGAAAGAGGAAGACGACTACGGTGGAACCTATAATTAATGAAGAATGGCGACTCTTGCGTGGATTCATTCCTCAACGAATTAATCGCGAACTCAGCCCAGGGTAATAGATCTACCCAGTTGTCTTGAGATTCGGACACAAAACACCTAAGATTCTGCTCCAAGGTCTGGATCATTCTCTCCGTCTGGCCGTTGGTCTGTGGGTGATAACCCGAGGAGAGAGGAGGGATATGCCAAGTCTCTGAGAAAACGCTCGCCAAAACTTAGAAACAAATTGTGTGCCCCTGTCCGAGACAATGGTGAGCGGAACGCCGTGTAGCCTGAAAATTTCTTTAGAAAACACGTTGGCCAAGGTGGCCGAATTGGGAAGACCCTTGAGGGGTACAAAGTGCATGTGCTTGTAAAATCTGTCCACTACTACAAGGATCGTATTCATCCCTTTAGAGGGTGGGAGTTCCACAATATAGTCCATGGATATATATTTCCAAGGCCATTTAGGGATAGGAAGGGGCTGGAGAAGCCCAGATGGTTTGTGTCGGGCGGACTTGCTCTGAACGCACACCGGACAAGCTCTCGTGAAATAAAAAATGTCTTTGCTCATACTAGGCCACCAAAAGGTCCGTTTGATTAAATCCAGTGTCCTTTTGAAGCCAGGGTGACAAGCCGATCTGGATGAATGCCCCCAATCCAGGATCTTGTGGCGAAAACGTGGAGCGGCATACAGACGTCCTTCTGGCACCCTTATTCTCCTAGGGATATGAGCCTGGGCTTCGGTGATTTTATCCAGGATGTCAAATGTATTAGCAGAAATTATGTATTTGGCACGCAAAATGGTCTCCATAACTTCATTAGATCTCTCTTCAGTAGAGAACTGACGTGAGAGTGCGTCGGCCTTAATATTCTTGGTACCTGGAATATACTGCACCGACACACTTTATTCGAGCAAATACCCAGTATGTACCTGGCAGATACCTGGAATGCGCCGCTCCTCACCTCTGACAAGCCCCGTTGCGTTTGCCTTCCCAGCCTGGGTTCATGCCTGGCTGACGGGCGGCTGATCTGTTAAATGATAATGATTAGGATTTAATAGGCTGCAATGCTTCGCGTGTCTACCAGATGGCATAAATTCATGAATTGTAATGCAGTATATATATATATACTGTGCAGTATTGCAGCCAGCGGGAATAAAATGCTTCAATCCCTGCCTGGAAAATAACCCAATGCACTCGGGCAGAAAACAGTCACAAACCTCAATACACCCGGGTATACCCGAATTCGTGGGACTAGCCGAGCTCGAATAAAGTGTGTCGCCAGTGTACGAAAGTGTGTAATTGAATCGGGAGAAAAAAAGTGCCCAACGTGCTTGGCGGGATCCCAGATAACGGGCCCCCTCAATGTACAATAAGTTTTTGTGATCGGTGAGAATGGCCACTGGCTCTTTGGTACCCTCGAGGAGATGTCTCCATTCTTGTAAGGCTAGCTTGATCGCCAAGAGTTCTCGGTTCCCGACATCATAATTTCTCTCGGCCGAAGAAAATTTTCTTGAAAAGAAACCACAAGGATTGAGTTTTTCTTGAGGTGTGAACCTTTGCGAAAGTACTGCCCCAGCTCCAACGTCGGAAGCGTCAACTTCAAGGGTAAAGGGAAGAGACGTGTCCGGATGACGAAGGATGGGGGCGGAGACGAATGCTTCTTTGAGGAACTCGAAGGCCTTGATGGCCTCAGGGGACCATGCTGACGGGTCAGCCCCTTTTTTGGTAAGGGCGGTAATGGGCAGAGCAATAGTAGAAAAATTGCGGATACATTTCCGATAGTAGTTTGAGAACCCAAGGAAACGCTGGACAGCTTTTAGGGAATTCGGTAACGGCCAATCTAGGACAGCCTTCAATTTCTCAGGATCCATGGTGAAGCCTTTGTCTGAAATGATATAGCCTAGGAAGGCTGTGGATGATTGGTGGAAGAGACATTTCTCCATCTTCGCGTAGAGGCTATTTGCGCGGAACCGAGCGAGGACCACCCTGGTATGGTGGATGTGCTCCTCAAGGTTTCTGGAGAAAATGAGGATGTCGTCTAGGTATACTATGACGAAATTACCCAAAATGTCCCGGAAGATGTCGTTCATAAATTCTTGGAAGACGGCTGGGGCATTGCAGAGGCCAAATGGCATCACGAGATATTCATAATGGCCCGTGCGTGTGTTGAACGCAGTCTTCCACTCGTCGCCCTCCCGTATTCGGATTAGATTGTAAGCTCCTCTCAGGTCGAGTTTGGAGAATACAGAGGCTCCTTGGAGCCGATCAAAGAGTTCCGAGATTAACGGAAGGTGGTACAGGGTCTTAATGAGCCGTCCTTTTTCTTCACAAAGAAGAACCCTGCCCCGGCCGGGTAAGTGGAATTCTGAATAAAGCCTTTCTTGAGGTTCTCCTGGATGTAGGTACTCATAGCGTCGGTCTCAGGCATGGAGAGGGGATAAGATTTAGACTTGGGGAGTGTGGCTCTAGGAATTAATTCTATGGGGCAGTCATACGAACGATGAGGTGGCAGAACCTCAGCCTGGGTCTTGTTAACGACATCCAAGAAATCCCGGTATACTTCTGGAAGGGTGGAGAGAGGTGGTACCGAAGTGTCGAGGCTAGCGAGCGTGGTGACGGGGGGTAAGGCAGCCTCCTTCACGGTAGAGCCCCACTGGATCGGCAATTTGTCCGTCCAATCGACACGCGGATTGTGAAGCTGGAGCCAAGGTAATCCCAGAATGACCTGGACTGTGGGCGAGTGGAAGACATCGAAGATGATGACCTCAGTGTGACCGTCCGCGGTGGAGAGTGTGAGGGGAACAGATTCCCAGATGATGAACGCTGGTTGGAGGGGTCGGCCGTCAATAGCCTCAAGGCCGATGGGTACTCTCTTCTTGACTAATGGAATCCGGTTTTTTAATCCATAATCGTGATCCAGAAAGTTGCCACCAGACCCGGAGTCGATGAATGCTGCGACTGCTACCCGGACATTGGGACCCTCGAGGGTTATAGGCAAAAGAATTATCTTTGGGAGGAGAGGGGCAGGGAGAGATGGTACCCAGGGAAAGTCCCTCAAACTTCACTGGGCGTTCTCGTTTCCTGGTCTCAGGCGGCAGTGACGTACTCGGTGATCCGGGGAACCACAGTAGAAGCAGAGGCACTCATTTCTGCGGTGTGTTCTTTCAGCAGACCGGAGCTGTTGACTGCCGATTTGCATTGGCTCGGGGGCATCCAATGCTGGAAGGACCAAGGGAGGAGACCTAGGAGAAGCTGCCGTGGGCGACATAAATCGGGGACGCTGGCATTCCCTGACGTCTCTTTTGGATGCGCTGGTCCACCCGATGGTGAGGGTGAAGAGATTCTCCAAAGAAGAGGGACGAGCATGAGCTGCCAGATTGTCCTTGAGGGATTCGGCCAAACCCTGCCAGTACTCCGCGGAAAGGGCTTCATCATTCCACCGAGTCTCCGCAGCGATTGTGCGGAACTCCACCGCGTATCTTGCAGCCGACCTGCGACCCTGGGAGAGATGAAACAAGGATGAAGCAGCAGTCTCCCTACGCGCCGGCGTATCAAAGACTTGTTGGAATTCTCGCCGAAATCTAGGGAAATCTTGAGTTATTTCTGGTCTGTGTTCCCAGAGAGGCGAAGCACAAGCGAGAGCGTCGCCCGTCAGCAAGGCGTAGATATAGGCCACCTTGGAGCGATCTGTGGGGAACCGAGATGGGGACATCTCGAACTGGACGTCACATTGTTTCAGGAATCCCTGGCAAGTGAGGGAATCTCCGGCCTACCGGTTGGGTAGTGGAATACATGGCTCCGAGACGCCCATACTGCACCGACACACTTTATTCGAGCAAATACCCGGTATGTACCTGGCAGATACCTGGAATGCGCCACTCCTAACCTCTGACAAGCCCCGTTGCATTTGCCTTCCCAGCCTGGGTTCATGCCTGGCTGATGGGCGGCTGATCTGTTAAATGATAATGATTAGGATTTAATAGGCTGCAATGCTTCGCGTGTCTACCAGATGGCATAAATTCATGAATTGTAATGCAGTTTATATATATATACTGTGCAGTATTGCAGCCAGCGGGAATAAAATGCTTCAATCCCTGCTTGGAAAATAACTCAATGTACTCGGGCAGAAAACAGTCACAAACCTCAATACACCCGGGTATACCCGAATTCGTGGGACTAGCCAAGCTCGAATAAAGTGTGTCGCCAGTGTAGGTACCAGAGCAGCAGTGGGAGGCGCTGCTGGCGGGTCCCGCAGGGAGAAGTTGGAAAGCTGCTGTGCCACGGCAGTTACCTGATCGCTCAGGAATTTCCAGTGTTCCATGGTCACACCTTGGCCCACCTCAGGGGGGTCTGCATTTGGTGGGTTCTGCATAATGTAACGCTGGACTGCCCGCAGACCTGGCCAGTCCCCAGTACTGAGGTGGGTAAGGGTATAACACGCACCAACAGCAGTGAGGGCATGCCCGGAGTGTGGTAAGGTGCGTTGCCGGGTCTGGTGAGAAAGGGCTTGCTGCGTCCGGGGCGCCAGAGGTCCGAAGGTATAGATCCGAAAGCCGTAGGTCAAGGACAGGAGAGAGCAGCGTAGTGAGGTCCAAAGCCGAGTCCAAGGGGTAGCGAGGTACACGAAGTCTAACGAGAGCCGAGATCAAATCCAAGGGTATCAAACGAGGGCAGGGACTGGAGCGAGAGCTGGAAACACAAGAGAGCCAGGCATAGACCTCCGTACTACAAGAGCCACAAGAAAACTATGCAGAGCGAGGAAGGAGAGGGCAGACTGGGACTATATATGTAGGAGAACCAATGGGAGTAAGAGGTGGAGCAGGGGCCTGACTGAAGGGCCCTAGGGATAGGCTTAGATGCCTGGCGTGGGAGTCAATGGTGGAAATAGCCTCAAGCTGATGGGAGGTGGAGCCAGGATTGCAGGAGGAGTGTAGAAGAGAACAGGTGCGCGCGCGCCCTGTAAGACTCCAGCGCGCGCGCCCCGGCAGCGTATGGGCGGAGGCGGCGTGCGCCACGGAGGATAGGAGCGGCGCCCGACCGGAGCGGGTAAGGAGCCGGTGGGGAGGGGGCATGCAAAGTGTGGCAGTGCTGGGAGCCGGGCTGACGGGGACCCGCTGTAGGGAGCGTGTCCCCCGATCCCTTACACAAATGCACATGTGCAATCTCTCTGCAGACCTCAAACGAACCTGCTGTGCTCAGGTCCGCGCAGATCTGATCTAACATGGCTGCCCTCCTATGTTAAAGGCTCCTCTTCCACATAGTCCTGCCTCTTCCACAGCCGTTATTATTGGCTGCTCTCATATCCATCACAGTCACATGTCCAGAGCACATTGGAGAGAAACCTGCCAGGGGGCAGTGTGACAGTGTGTGAGCTCATCACACAGGGGGTTACATTAACAATTATAGATGTCTGCAAAATACATTGGAATCTCATAAATCAAGGACAATAATCATTTAAGAAAAGGTATTGCGCATATTACATAATCTTGCAATTAGAACTAAAAGGGCGGTTTCTTTGTTTAAAACCTTTGATGAGTTGGTCTGTGAAGATTTTATGAATCTTAAAATATATTTTCTAAAATTAAAGAATTGCTTCAAGTAACTCATACAGTATGTGGTGGGACATTACTTGTATTGAGAAGTATTTAAAATTAAAATGTATACCTAGAGGACAACTAGTAACAAAAATGCCAACTTTTGTCTTAAATAATGAATAATTACTTAGGGGTTGTCAATTGATAGTATGTGACTGCTCTCTTTTCTTAAACATGGATCTAATCGTTAAACCCCAAAAAATAAAAGAGAAGTTTTACAGATGGAAATTAAAACTAATTTGCAACTATGGATGGCTTTAATGAATTAGATATACAAAATTGGCCTAGAGTATTAAGAATTTAAAAAAAAAGAGAGATTATCATGACTCTGAGAGGGGTAAAATATGCAAGTGGAGATCTGTGAAGTCATCAGGGTATAAAACAATCATTCTACTCCACTTAAATTCCTCTTAAACAATGTTCTACATAATTTGAGTGCACATCCACAAAACGTTTAAGTGAGTTAACATGACGTTAACCTAGGTTTACTTCACTTTATAACTTAATAATATTGATCTTTGAAGATAAACGTAAAATCATGTTTTTCAGCAGAAAATAGGTTTTGCTTTCACCATACTGTAACAATGCTTATTTAGAAAGGTCCATCAGCGCAGAGATTTACCAAGATGTTAGTTAAGTTATAAGAGACCTATTTTTGTAACTCCTTTATACCAGACGTGGAGAAATACGTGTCAACAAAACTGTACCTGTGAAATGTGCACATTTAAGGCATTTGAATATACTTTGCATAAACAAATGAGCATATTCACCTGGTTTGTGAGGTGTGTTCAGTTTTGTTCACAGGTATCTCTTCACGTGTTGTATAAAGGAGTTACAAAAATAGGTCTCTTATAACGTAACTAACATCTTTTTAAATCTCTGCACTAATGGACCTATCAAGGAGTGTTGTACGGTGAGGTATGCAAGACACTTAGTACAGTACTTTACAAAAGTAGGACTCTATATTTCTCCCTCTTCAGTAGAACCCACTTCTATCCCTTTTCAGCAAAACCCATATTTGAGGGTCTGGATGAATAATGCCACCTTTTGGTAAGACATGCTTAATGCCTTATTTGAAGGTAGTGCTAGCTTAACATAACGTTAAGAATATACTAAAGAGATAAACAATGGTTGTTGTTTTTGCATAAGATTAGCTCTGTGAATATGTGTTAACCTGAAGTGAAAGAAACCTCAGTTACTGATTTTGGTAACATGAAGTTATGAGGCCTGAGTAAATGGACATCTGTGGATTTAGCCCATAGAGTCTTCTCAAATTGAAAGTGCTATCTTCCCCATTTGGAACAATGTATGCCAAGGGTGGATTCTGGTCTCTGTAATATATCTAGATGATATCCCACTTATAGGAAAGGTCAATTTATTAAAGAACTTCCAGGAATTAGTGGAAAAGGACTTGGAATCCATAAAGCTGGTAGGCAACAGTGTTGATGGGCTTGAAGTGGAAGGAGGATCCCAATGAATGAAGTAGAAAGGCAGTCGGATAGTCAGGCAGGCCGGGGTCAGTGCAGATGGAGAGCAAACGCAGTCATGTAAATCAGGGCCAGGGCAGGTGGAAGGATAGTCAGACAAACCAGGGTCAATGCAGGTGGCAGGCAGCAAGCATATACAGACAAACCGGGATCAGGGTATGAGGAAATCAACAACGTTGATAGCCGAAGGAGGGTTAGGCAACAGGCAGGTCAGACGGTTCAGGCAGGATACTGGATGCAATGGCAGAAGGCTCATTGATCTGGCAACAGGGAGCATGAACTTGCTGGCTTAAAGAGGGACTCTTGGCGACCCTTTTTTTGTTTTGTTATTTAATAGGCTTGAAGAGGGGGTCTCCAGAGCATTCATTTCAGCTCCGAGACTTCCTGCTTCCAGAGATTCTTATCTTAGAAGGGGATGCCAGTAGCAGCTCAGATGGAGCTAGTCGGGGCGATAGAAATGGCGGCTTTAATAGTCATGCGGGCCAATAGGAAGCCTTGATGTCCTCACTTGCGGCTTCCTATTAGCCCACATGATGCTAGACATTTAAACTGTGCAGAGATACTGGCACCCCCTTCTGAAGTACGTGTTTTGGGAAACAGCGGGTCCCTTGGAGCTGAAATCATTGCAGTTCAGTCCCGGAGACCCCCTGCTTCAAATCTAGAAAAAATAAGATGAAAATAGGTCACTGGAAGTGTTTCTTTAAGCCAGGGCTTGTTTCTCTCAAACCAGGGCGTGTGAGGCTTATACCCCACAGGTGTGGGAAGCAGAAACAGCAGAAGTCAAAAGGCACCCTGATGCAGTGGAACTATCCAGGTACTGGGCTGATGCCCTGAGAAGCAAAAGCCACAGGCTCAAGTCCCACTAGGCCTAACAAAAGAAAGGGAGATTAATGAATAGCTCTCCTTTTAGTAATCTTACAGTCTGTTGGTAAGGGTGTGAAGGAGTTAACTCCTGTTACAAGGCAGGAAACTACACTGGTGTCAGGTTTCCTACCTGACCTATGAGGTGTATGTAATGAACTCCTGCTTGAACAGGGTTTAATAGGCAGAAAGTGAGCACCTGTCAGTGTCCCTGTTCCTGTTGCAACAAACACAGAGGGTCATAGAAGGATTGTCTGTGACCAACTAGATTCAAATGCCAGCAACCGCTCCAAGCCTGCAGGGACCCACACTTCCTGTTCCCAGAGGGATTTGCCTGGGAACAGTGGGAAACCCAACGCCTCACACTGCAGAGAAGCTTGCACAAAAATAGGGCAACAGACTTCATGGGAGCAGCAGAATAGCAACGCTTGCATCTGATTTGCCTAGAGAAACAAGAGACGCCGAACCAGCCCATTAAGATAAGACTTTGATATATATTGTACCCTGAACTGTTTTGTGTTTCAGACTGGGAACTAGCCTACCCAGCCAGGCAGGTAGTTAGGGACTGGTCAGTCTAGTAAGTCTCCAAAATGGAGTAGGCTTTGATTTTATGCTTTATGTTTTGGCTTAAAGGGATGGTGTACCCGGTACTTTATGTTGCCTTGTGTTGTAAATAAATCCCTGATTGAAATAGGGGGAGTGAGGGGAAGAGGCTGGATATGCCCTGCTCAGCTGGTGACTAATGAGGGAGAGACTTGGGGTGGTGCTATCTGGGATATGAGAATATGCGGAAAAAGGGGAGAACAGAAATCCCTTGTGATGCACTCACTAAAACCAAAAAAAATAATAAAGTTTTAATAACTAATCAGAAAACAGAAAAAACACTAATTAAAACTTAATGAAGCGCATGTTGACCAGCACTTGTGAGTATGTTCTCACTGGGTACCTGAGAGAGCCCTGTTTACCAAATTATCACACAGATATCCATATTGACACTCGGGATACGTGTCATACGTCCTGACGTCACAGAGGGACGACAGCTCATTCCAGGAAACACGGCCAGTATACTGGTGTAAAGACACCACACCTTCCGGGGATTCTGTATACCGTGTCTGAGACACGGCAGCCCCTTGACTAAGTGAATAGAGGTCCGCCGTGACCATATTAATGGAAGTTGTTTGGGGACTATTATGTCTTTAGGTCCACCGTGACCTTTTATATAAAAGCTCATTCTGGGTATTGCACACATTGAGATCGCTGAGATTATCAGCGCTCAACACCCTATTGCTCTATATTATTTACCAGTTTACATTTACCAAGTGGTACTGGTCTTTACAGAATATTAACATAGACCAATAGAGACATATGTATGTATGTTTTATGTGTAGCCAGGTCCCCCGAGTCGTTGCTGCCCCCCCCCTCGGGACACTCACCGCGGCGGTAGGGAGGTTAGAGCCGCTCGTGGGGAGGTGCGGGGGCGTGTGTGTGCATAGCGTGGCTCTTGTGCACGCGGCTGGTTGCCGAGGACGCGATCGGGCCGTTGCTAAGGCCGCTATCGCGTCGTTAGGGTCCCAGCGGCTAGCGGAGCAGGGCGCCGCCATTGAGAGATAGCTCGCGCATGCGCAGTTAGAGCAGGCGCCGGGAGAACTCCAGACAGCTCGTGCATGTGCAGATAGGGGCCCGCGAAACCCTAGCCTACCAGGGAAGGCTCTAGGCAGAGACTACGAGTCCCATGAGCCTCTGCGCGCCCCACGTGATGCCAGGGAGCCAATAGGGCACAGTGACTCCCTGCAGGAGCAAATAGATACTTTTCGCGGGTTGTCTGCACGTTGGAAGTTGGTGACCGGAGCAGCTAGGGGAAGGAGGTAGGGTGCAGGAGTCAGTGACTCCCTGCACTAGGCCAGCAATCCCCCTAGGCAGCAGATAGCCCTGAGTCACCCTAGTGGAGTGTTGTAGGGACAGGCCCTAGGTTAGGGACTTGCCCCAGTAGCTATTTGATAGTAGGGAACAAAGAACATTGCGTGTCTTGCTGGGAGAGAGCTGGACTACTTTCAGGGTGGGATCGCCCCTGATGGATCATCCTACGGTGGACCACGGATATCGTGCTGGAGCTCGCCTTGACCATTTGTGAAGCCCGTTGCAGGTCCGGGCACTGGAGTGCTCGGCAGGTAACCCATAACATCAAGTGCACCAATAAGGCCTATCACCAGACATAGTGGCTGCGCAGTCACACACACACACACCTGTATCTGACTTGGTAGTGCGAGACATTGGGTGGGGTTATCGGACACGGGGTGGGACCATTCAGTGAAAGTGTTAGCGTCCGCCGTGGCGCATAAAGTGTTAGCGTCCGCCATGGCGCATAAAGTGTTGGCGTCCGCCGTGGCGCAAGATAGCGTTAGCGTTGTGAGAGACGTAGTGGGTAGTGTCTCCTCTAGATAGGGACACCCGTTATTCAGTGTCATAATATATGTGTTGTATGCTGTTCACAAGTAAAAGGTATTTGGTTATCTCACATATCGTGTATATGGTTATTGTATGAGGTCCTGCGAGGAACAATTCCTGCTCTGCTAGGAACCATTGCAGGTGGAGGCGCTGCACCGAGTAAGTGGTTACTCATAGTATCATAATTGCCCCAGGTTCCCTTGGCGGAAGCTCAGCCCTCCTGCGAGCCAACAGGTAAAGCACCACACACTGGTAACACTGTATGTTCTCCGCACCCACACTATAATCTGCGATTGGGTGGGGGAATACCCGTTACATATGGATGCTGAATTTATCCATGGATGTGATATTGGGGACTATTATGCCATTAAAACGTTATACTTAGAACTACATCTATGGATAAAATGCATATATGTTACTTACGTTTCATTATCCTAAAATTGAAACGGACCATAGAGATGTGCATTTAACCTAGTGTTTACCTACTACCATTATACTGAGCAGTCATAGATCTATACCTGACTGATTACAATACTGAGCTGTCGGAGTGGATATAAATATACAGACACACATATAAATGTGTTTTCATAGTCTGAAACATAATAGAGTCTCTCACTACCAATTCCCCTTGTGAACAGGATTTTTTAAACCTTTTATATGTTTCACAGAGTCACTAATTAATTTTTTGATGTAATAAAATTTTATTATTTTTTGGTTTTAACAGTTTTTACCGATTTAAAAGCCTACAATAAATAAATTATGTATTTTACACTAAAATGATAGAGAGTGCAAATAGAGGAATTATTTCTATCCTTCTTGGATAAAATTTGTATGTGCTAATATATTTTCTTATGCACCCTATTACTGATCAAAAATATGATCTGTATTCTACAATAGGATGAGCGGTTAAAACTATTTAAACTACGACTACGACTACCCAGATGTCTTCTATCCCGACCCTGGTTCGGCCATCGACTGTCCTGTCTTCTCCTACCCTGACTTTGGCTCGTCCAACGACTACGCTGACCTCTCCAGTCTTGAACCCGGCCTGTTTGATTATGAACTTCGCAATTCGGACCAGTCTGCACGGTCTAAGGTCGGTGATTTCATAAACCAACCTCAGCCCTGCGGTCCGGCCCTGGTTTGTGGCGAGCACAGACGTAACACAGGGTCAGCGCTTAGGCGCTGACCCGTGCTGACGCTTGTCAGTGAGCCCCTGCAGCCACACTGAGAGCGGCTTTAGCAGGGGCTCGCGCATGCGTCCGCAGGCGTGCGGAGGCGTAGGTCTTTCCAAATTTCTAGTTTGAACGCTCACGGGAGTGCAGGGCCAGTCATGTGAGCGGTTCGCCCAATGAGGGTGAACCAGCTCCGTGATGTCACTGGCCAGCCCCCCGACACGCCCCCGGACGGCGCGCGAACTAAGGCCAGGGAAAGCATCCGCTTTCCCTCAGCCTCAGTGTGCCTCTGCACGCCTGCAGTCACCATGGACTCAGCCTTAGTTATCAGGAGTACAGACAAGGGTGGTTCATTGGTTGTCCTTAATATAAAAAAAGGATTCTCTTGAATGAGACAACTTAGGTTCAAATCCACAAAACTCTGTTATTGACTTAACAAGGCTGCAACTAAGGTTAATGCATCGTTAAGTTGTAACGGTATCTTTAAAGCTCAGTAACGCAGTGTTAAGTGCTGTTTTCAGCTGTACTGGGCCCTTGCCTCACTATAATGACCGCTAGTGCTAATGATATGCCAAGAGGTGTTCAATCTAACAGCGCCTATCCCCAGATCTTTGTTATAGTTAACGCAGGGATTTAACGATGCGTTAGTTAGGTATATGCAAAAGGTAGCGATGGCTACCATCAGACCCTGAAATATAGGTTTTGATGAAGTGTTCTGTCACAAAATCTGGAAATGTCGTCCTGTCCTGACGAAGGTGTGATAGAACATCGAAATGTTGATATTGAATAGATGAGATACTTTATTAGAACTCAGGACTGGTTGTGCTCCATCATATGTATAGTGGATATTGTTTGATGGAAGCACCCAGTAACAAACACAGAGCAGTTCTATTGTGCCTTAATGGGGTAAGGTGTGCAATTCCTGCATCAGGTGTTTAAAAATAGGTATATATACCAATTTAGGATGGGGTGTCATTTTAACTGTTCCTGAGAAAGTGCTGTTCTGCTGTGAACTGTTGTGTTCTGCTTTTTGGGGGGTAGAGGGGGGGGGGTACTGTTACAGTATAAACCACTGTTTTTAAATCTGTTTTCCAAGGAGTTCTGCCAGAGTCTATCAAGGGTTCACTGGGGCACCCATTACATTTTTTAAGCTATTATATTTTTTAAGATACCAATTGTAATGTTGCCATATTGTTTCATTTATTAACTATGAATGACTCTTAAATGGTAAACTACATTATAAATTGTACATAATATACAGTACAGTTGAAAGCGATTAGCTTATTTATAAAATATAAGCCCTACCATAGGAACAGAATATTTACATACTGTACAGTACATAGGATAAATGAGATGGTGTTTCACAAAGTCATAATACATTTTAAGGGGAGTCACTATAGATTTGTGAAGGGTTATATAGGTCTTAAAAGGTTTAAAAGTTCTGTCATAATTTAAAAAAGTTCCATAGAGCTTTGCTTTGACTTTTTATTGCATTTGAACCCACAAGAAAATAGAAACACCAACTCTTTTCAAATTCCATTTATGTATTTTCTTTGAATGTCATCACCCATACCAGCTATGATTAAAGTACCAAGGCCCAGATGCACAAAAGGGTGGTAAATCAGGTACAGTATGATCAGATAAAAATTTTACTTAATAGTTGCATGGAAATTAAAGGCACAAGTAAGAGGCAAATGTATCTAGTCTAATGCCCATCTCATTTCTATTGACTTTATTATAGTTTAGTCATTATACGCTATTACTGTATGAACAACAAATTCCAGAACTTCCATTACAGCAATAAATATGTTTATAAATCTATAGGTATAATTATGTCATTCAGCCTATAACTGTTCCTGGCAAACAATGGAAAAAGCGCTGTACATGTTAGCGCACCCAATCATGCATTAACTTCCATTCAAGTCAATGGGAGGAAACTCTGAAAGGGGTGCACTAAACGTATCGTCGCCTGATGAATCTGGGCTATTGGAACCTGACATCAAACCTCAAGGATACTGTAGCTCATGCAGCCAGAAAAGTACAGTTGTATTTTGAATGCATTATTTTGAAACTATGTTTAATGTTCCACTGATAACCTAATCTTTTGGAGGATTTTTACAGCCTTTAACTAATCTCTTTAGTGGTAATAATATTTGCCAGTCTTCAAATCTACAAGCAATTGAGCTTTTCTTCTTTTAAAAGTAAGTATGATGTCGTCATTAGAGACAAATAAAAGAAAACAATAATTATCTGGATAAGCATAAATGTAAATGGATCCACGGAGAAGGACATCATACATGTACCATATTCATTTTTCACAGTAATTACAATTAAGGTACTTCAGTGTAAGCAAATTACTATTTGTTAACCTCACATTGCATATCGAGTAATCTTCATGCTGTTGAGACCCAAAAGGTTGAAACAGCTGTCTGTGAGTTTCCTGGCTATGTACTTGTTTAACCCAGGCTGTGCAGAAAAGCTGTGTTATAAAGGAGGCATAAGCTTAAAGGGGTCCATGTTAAAATGGACAAGAAGCAAAAGGTACCATGGAAATCCTCCCAGGGGAGGTCTATGCGCCACACAGCTGTAGAGAGAAGAACTTCAGAGAAGGCTGATATGGTGATGAATAAAAATCTTTAATGACACAGTGTGCAAACGGATCCTCTGACGCGTTTCGGCCCGTCAGGCCTTTGTCAAAGAGTGATCCGTTTGCGTGAACAGCATACCTTTGTAGCGTGTGGAAACTGCAACACCTGTGTGCAAGCCCAGGATTAATGGGCCACAGGTATATGCCTTACCACTGCCACCCTTAGCATACAAAGTTAAAAACAGTGATAGAAATAAAATGACCAATCATATCATTGCACATGAAAATATATGATATAAACTAATACAACACATGTAAAGCAAAAATCAGTGATCAATTGGTCAAAATTAAAAAACAAAGTAGATTGAGACAGTGTGCACACATATAATAAAGTCAAAATAGTATTTGACAACAATGTTTATAAAATACCCCGGATAAATGAAACAAAGTATCATAGGAGACAGTGAGGGGAACATGACATCATTAGTTGAAGGCAAATTGCATATATCAGTACTCTGTATGATAAATATAGCAAAAATGAAACATAATATAACAAATAATAAATTGTGTGTTAAAGCAATATAGAAAGAGCCAGCAGAAGAGAGAAAAGAAGGGAGGGGGGAAGGGGAAGGGAGGGGGGGGAAGAGGAGGGGGGGAGGAGGGGAAGAGGAGGGGGGGAGTGGGGGAAGCGGGAGGGGGGGGAAAGGGGGGGGGAAGGGGAGGGGGTTGGAAGAAAAGGAAAAAGAAGAAACACATATGATAAATGATAAATGATATATGAGATGAATAGATGAATAAATAAATTAAGATGCACATGAGCTAATCGCCAAGAAAATGTTTCAATTCCCATTCAACATTTAAACCAAAGGGTTGCAATGTATTCAGGGAAAAGATCCATGACATCTCTTTTTTATTTAGCCGATTCAATCTGTCGCCACCTCTAGCATAAATGGAAACATGTTCAACAGCAAAAAATGTAAAGTTCTTAAGTCCACCAAGTAGACATTGTACAAAATGTTTAGATAGTGGATGGAGTAGATCCTGTTTGTTAATTAATCTAATATGTTCCGAAATATGAATATATAGGGATCTAATTGTTCTGCCCACATATTTGTGTTTGCATCCACATGTGATCACGTACACAACGTAGCTTGTTTGACAATTAATAAAAGTATTGATCCTATGTTTGCCGTCCGGGAACAGTGTGTGTACTCTTTTAGTGGGTACAGCAAATTTGCAATATTTGCAAAAGCCGCATCTATGGAATCCCTTTGGTATGTTACCTATATGAGGTTGACATGGTGATTTGAACATGCTCTTGAAAATGGTTGTAGCTAATGTATTGGCCCTTCTGCAAATCTGGGTCCAGACGTTGTAAATGACTCCAAATCTTTGTCCAGTTTTAGTATATTACAATGTTTGGACACTATTCGCCTAATTTGTGACGACTGTTTACTGTATTTCGTGATTAATAAAGGCGTGTCTTGAAGTGTTTTTTGTTTGCTAGTATTTGTACTAAGACTCTTTGTTGTTTTATTGTTCTTTTTTAATAAATCAACACGATCCACAGATTCAGCATCCTGGCGTCGCGGAGTCCTGCGATTCTTTACTTGCTTTGGGTCCTGGAATATTAATTCTTTCAAAAAAGTTAGTGGGGTTTTCTCCGTGCCTGAGGACGGAGACTTTCCCTTGTTGTATAACAATCAGTTTGGTAGGAAATCCCCATTTTTATCTTACGTTGGCTTTTTGAAGGTGCGCGGTAATATACCTCATTTCTCTACGGTGCAGCAGGGTTAACGTGGAGAGGTCGTTACATAGCTGGATCTTGGCCCCCTCAAACTCTATAGTGTTAATGCCTCTGTCCTTTTGCATAATGATCTCCTTATCCGTAAAGTCCTTGCATTTTATTAACAGTGTCTCTTGGGGGATCTGATGGTCTGGGTCTAAGCACTCTCTGTGTCCTGTCCATCTTCCAGGTCCGTTCCTGTGATTCATCAGTCACATGGAAGAATAGCTTTTGTAGGTATGGGACCAGCACTTGGGGTTCTACTGTTTCGGGTATACCCCTAATTCTTATGTTAGAATGTCTCCCTCTATTATCCAGGTCCTCTATATGCAGAAGCATATTTTGCACAGTCTCTTCCTGCTCCTGTACTTTATGAGTTACATACTCCTGAACTGCTGAGACCGTTCCGGCTTCTTTTTCCAGTTCGTCCACTCTGTCTCCTAAAGTAGCAATGTCTTTTTTAATCTCAGAATGTTCGGTTTTAAGCATTAGCGTCAGATCTGTCAACAGCGTTTGTATATCTTATTTTGTCGCAAAGTTCATCGAGTATTCTTTTGTGGCATAGTCTACCTAGCCATCAGTCATTTCGGGTTCTCATTCTTTCTCTTGCCCTGGTGAGGCTTGCGGAGAGTCGGATGGCGCTCGCGAGCCCACTGCACCCGTGTGCTTGGGCCCTGCCTCCGGAATTTATTTTGTTTGACTCATGTAGTGCTCCCCTGTGGTCACAGAACCTCATTTAGTCAGGTATCCCGTCCATTGCCTGCCACATCTCCAATGGGATCCCTTACTCCTCACTTGTGTAGGTGGCAGCCATCTTAAGGCATGGGAATGGGGCTGATGTGCCTCCACGGTCCCTCAGCAGCGCCTCCGGCCGGAGTAGGGCCTGTTCTGCCCCTCTGTGCCCCTGAGTACCCGCTTTGGAGCTATGGAGAGGTAAGGGGGGGGGGGGGGCCTGAGTCCCCAGCGCTCCGGGAGGACTTCACGGCTGAAAACAAGATGGCCACCACGCGATCCCTCCAGTCAGCACGACCTTTAGCACGGCCATGATCCACCCGTCACTATCTCCCTCACCCCTCAGATGGTGGGGTGGGGTGAAGGGGGGGTAGCAGCAGACCCTGCTGCAAACCTGCGTCTGCGTAGCTCAACGTCCAAGCCACGCCCCTGAAATGGTCTGTTTTAAAGAAACAACACTCCTTTGCCCCCTTTTTTTGTCTTCTTTTTATATGTAAAGCATGTGACAATGTTTAATTCTACATTCTTACCTAAGCTAGTAATCGTTTGGTGCTCCTGTAAAAATCCTGATTGTGTGCCTAACATGGCCACCTTTCAGTTTAAATCAAACCTTCAGACAGTGTAACTCAGCAGCTACAATGTATTCTTATATTATTAAGGTAACATTATCTATTGTTACAGGAAAGTGTTGCAAAGATCTTGTACTGCTTGGGAAGTGGGCTACAACCTGCTTTAGAAATAAAAGGATGCTTTAAAACTGATTAAAATGGCATTAAGAGTTGAATAAAAAAAAAGTTATTATCTAATGCTACAGAAATTATTTATGTTAAAAAAAAAAAGTATGCTGTGACAACAGCATTTCCCAGCACCTGGGTTAATGTAATGCTAGAGCTGCTAGGTTGTGGGTTCTAATCCTGTAGGGTCTGACACTTGTACCTCTTCATCACAAGGGTTTTTAAACTGATTGGTGTAAAGGATATAGTTTAGGATGTGTGAGTCTTTTAATATACAGTACTTTGTATAGACATTAGCATATCTCACATGGCACCTCATGTTAATTTTCAGCACAGGCATCTCTCCCTAATTTGTTTGAGGGAACATAGAGTATATACAACTGGAGATACTATACCACCGGTACCGCTCTGGAGGGAAATCACAATTCCTATCTCGCCACCCTTTAAGTGGTGAAAACAAAATAAGTGTGTTTAAGACGCGCTGTGCATATCGATGTTACTGGCAAAAAATGCGAGTTTCTACCTTTTCTAACCAATAGTACCACACGGCTTGCCAGAGCAAGAGTGATAACGATCGTTAAAAAGCCTTCTACAATCGATTTTGACAGGTTATCGAAGCTACCTGAAAAGGCCTATATGTAATTATATCACCCATTGCCTATGTTGAAGCATGTAATATTGGTTCCTAATTAAGCTTGATGCTATTTGATTGAATGTTTGTTAAAAAATCAGCTAGTTATAACTCATGACAGAACATAAACCAACAGCTATATATGTTGCACGATACTTTGGATAAACAAATATACTCTGCTGTACAACAGTGTTATTGTTGACAGTAGCAATATTATACAGTAACACTCACCGGCTGTGGACTTGGTGCTTTCACTTCAGGAATTTCATTTTCCGTTATATGTAGTGATTCAGATACACTTTCACGTATAGAAAGGGGCTTATTGCTTTTCTGACTCACACCAGAACCAATTCTTCCTTTCCTTATTCCGCTTAACATTTGGCTCATGCTCGCTGTTAGATATGAATAATTGATTCTTATTAGTTTAGTAGTATATTTTTCCACAAAAATCACAAGTGACAAGAACACAATTGGCAGATTTAAAGTTTCAGAGAGATGTGAAAGAAAAGATCACTGCTCTATAGGCACTCAGACACTCTAATAGTGATTAATGAGTAATAACTTGATTAAACTAAATTTAAACTAAACTTTAAAACTGTAGATACAGTTAAAACTATACGGTGATCAAAATAAAAACAGAACACTAAAAACCTGGTATGGGAGGTAGTGGCTCTGTATATATCAAAGGAGGGAGTCATGTCTGATACAGACAGTGCAGTTTATATAAATTCTGTTAAATAATAAGTAAATATCCCAGTAAGTAAAGTTCTTTTTGTTGCATTATCTACCTGACAGATTTATGGGCCGTAAGAGATGTATGCAGAGTTATGCAATGGAGACCGTTTTAAGGTGAAACTAAAATGAGGCTTTATTGCGCATGTTCTTTTAACTTCCCCGTCTGGGAAGTGAGGGGTTAACCCGAAATGTACTTATAATACACATGTTCCCATGCTTCACAACCAAAAGGTTATCATATTCCCACATTTAGAGGGAATTAATGTATTTTTATTCCCCTGCCTCAGGGCAAACTGTGTTCTATGAGATAGAAATGTATATGGGTACAATTATTGGTGTTTGTACCTGAAAAGTGTATGCATCAACCACATACACTGGGATCAGGTCGGGAGGGAAAGGATTAATTGCATTTGCAGGTTTATGGCCCTTTGTCCCCTTTCCCGCCTTTTCAGGCTCCATTTTGCAGCTCGTCTATAGGCCGCCATTGAAGCCCCATGCAAGTCAATGGGAATTTCAGTGGTTTGGGCCCGATATCATAGAAGACCTGCAGGTGGCGCCAGAGAGGAGGAGCGGTGGTTCCCAGTTGTAAGTGAATGGAGTAATGCATTTCAATGGGGATTCCTTGAAGCCGACCTCTGGAGACGAGCTGGCAGCCAGCCAGACCGCAAAACCGAAAGAGCGGAAACAATGTCTAAAAAGAGCTTTGATCAGGTCTCGGTCAAGTTCACGTCTAATTGGCGTGGGAACTTTTGTTCTAGGGCACTCAGAAATAAAATTCATTTTGCCCCTGGCTCCTAGGAACCCCCTCACTCGACCCCAACCGGGTCCGACAGTTAATGGCGGCGAGAAAGGGTCGCGCCGGCCACGAGGGTCGCACCATTTTCCGCTATGGCAGAGAAAGCTGCGTGGCTTTCAAACACTAAGTCCAAAACAGTGTAAACTGAAAACCCATAACTCCGGGTCCGTGGGGACCAGAGGGCTGGGATTTGGCCAGGATGTAGTCACTGCTCCGACATGACTGCATGGCAATTTCCAGCCCTCTCCCCTCAACCGAATGGAGTAGGGTTAACTGTGAAAAAGTGTGTGTTTCCCATTGACTTCAATGGTAGCGGAGGTCCCATTGAATCCTATGGCGGCGCCGGCCCATGCATTTCAATGGAGGAAAGCCGCGTGGCTTTGAAACGGCTAAGTCCAAAAGTGTGTAAAGTGAAAACCCATATCTCCGGATCTGTGAATACCAGAGGGCTGGGATTTGGGTAGCATGTAGTCACTGCTCCGGCATGACTGCATGGCAATTTCCAGCCCTCTCCGATCAACCAGACGGAGTATGGGTAAATGTGAAAAATGAGGTTTTCCCATTGACTTCAATGGTGGAGTTGCTCCATTAAAGGCTTATAGCAGTGGAGCCCATTGATTTCAATGGAAGAGTGAACTGCAGTGATTTCTTTTAGCATAGCGGAGAATCCTGCATTAAAGTTAATAGGGGATTTTAACTTGGTTTTGGTATCTCCGGTTCTGGGGGTCGTGGAAGGCTGATATTTGGCCACTATGGCAAGGGTCCTCCGGCATGAGGACCTGGCAAATTTCAGCTCGCTCAGACCCACAGAACAGATTATTTTAATATAAATATGATTGTGAAAATGTACTATGTTTTGGGTCTAGGGTAAAGCCCGGGATAGCTAGAGGCCCATATGGTATGTTAATGCTCAGGGGGCAACAAGCGGTCTACAATAAGCCCCCTGACAAAATGCTCCCCCACCCTGCTTGTGTATGCTAGGACAAAGAAGAGCAGGACATGGGTACTTGGGTAAAGTGTTGTGTTTCACACCTTGAGACAAAGGTTTTCCTGTAAAAGGCAGACTAGTTGACGCCAGTCTTGTGGGAGGGGGGCTAGGGAAATGAGCCCCTGATTAGAATAATGCCCACCCCTGTGGGCAGGTACTACCTTGCTTCTCACGTGAGGTGGTAAGGGGTAATTGGGTGGAGGTAATTGATAACCAATGCCTGGCACCCAATGTTGATATAAACAAGTGTAAGCCCTATGCCCAGTGTCTTCGTGGTGTCTTCGTTTTTGTCATCGTTTGTATCCTGTATTGCTGAATGAATTGCCAATCCAGATCCTGATTGTTTCATTGCCCCAAACCCTAAGTAAGTGTTCATATTCTGTGTGTTGTTTGTATATCTTGTGTGTTCACCTTTTTTAAGGAATAAACTTTTTTTTATCATATCTTAGTCGTGTTCAATTCAACCCAGTGATATTTTGGTGTTTATTATTATAACCCTGCACAAGCTCCCGTGACAAGCCCTAGTTGTGGGCTAAGGAAAATCTTCTCCCTGTTTCACAGAACAGGCTTTTTCTAACACAGTCTTAATCAGCCACGTGGAGTCTGGTTGATTGCCTGTGCAATTAACCAGCACACTGCTGGATATAGAGACAGTTTTTCTAAACAGTGATAAGTCCCTGTTAAAGGGGCCTATTAATTAAACTTTGATTAGTGAGTTAACGCTTGTTAAGTGCACTTTTCAAGTGATTTTGCACTATTCACAAAGCTTCGATAACATGGCAAAATTGCTTGAAAACGGCTTTTTAACGAGCGTTAGTACTCTCGCTATTACAAGCTGTGTGGTAGCTCAAAAAATGCCCAAACTCACATTTTTTGCCAGCAACTGCTATTCACAAAATGTCCTCAATGGGGGGCATAGCAACAGTAGCAACCAATGAGCAACCTACTACCCACCCACTACCCCCAACAACTGCCAGGATGAAGGCTTTCCTCATCCTCCATTGAGGGCATAAATAATCACACTGACAATGGGTTTATTGCCTACTGTTTATTTGAATGTTTTGAAATGTCAATTTCATTTTATTGTGTAAATTATTATTTTTTCGACATAAATGGGCAAAAGCACTATTAGCCATATTTTGCTACAAGGGCTTTGCCCGTGCGTGTATGGTGATAGGGGTAAAGGGGGTGGGGGATGGGTGGTTGGCCTCCCGGGTAGGTAGCGGGGATGGGGGTTAATTAACCACAAAGTTAGTTAAGGGGTTACTGGCTGGTAACTATTTTTTATTTTAATATAGGTGCCACAAAAAGGATGAGGATTAACACGAGGACGGGTAATAGGGCTCTTACCCATTACTGTGTGTGTTGAGGGGGGGGGGTTGTTGGGGGTATAGGGCGTGGGTAGTAGGCTGCACATTAGTTGCCAATGTGGCTATCTATGCCCCCGTTGATGCACCAATGATAGAACTACTCAGAACAAAGGGCGATGTGGTGACTAAATGTCACATGCTGCAATAACAACCCACAAACTATATCTGAGTGCTGCTCTGGTTACCCTTGATGAAGTGAAACATACGCTGGTTTTGCAAACAATAACTTTACTTACTGGGATATTTACTTATTATTTAACAGCATTTAGTTTAACTACACTGTCTGGATCAGACACAACTCGGGTACTAACATCTCCCTCCTTTGATATATACAGAGCCACTACCTCCAATACCAGGTTTTTAGTGTTCTGTTTTTGCTTTGACCACATTATAGTTTTAACTGGATCTATTAAAGTTTAGTCTTAATTTAGTTTCATTGTGTTATTACTCAGTAATCACTTTTAGAGGTATGAGTGCATTTAGAGCAGTGAACTTGTACATTTCTCTATTTCTAATTACCTGCTATGCTCCACCCTACGGACCTAAGCTGAGAAATGGTGTTTTATTAAGAGCTTTAAAGTTTCCAGACAACTCTGGGGGAACACTTAAAAGGGCCATTCTACATAGGAGGTGAAAATATGTTTGTTTTTTAACAAGAGAAGGGCAAAATTGGGTTTATATTGAGAATCAACCACTATGTGGCTGTATGAAAAAAGTTTTCCTTCATAATATCAAACTTCACTCAAAATAAATATTGTACATACAGTATTACCTGCACGTCTCCCTTTGTGAAGTATGCTGCTGGTAAAAGGATTGACCTTACATTTATGGAAAACAAAGCACAATTGCTGCGCTCCTGCCAATTGGGCTAAAATATACTATTGACACTTTTACATTTAGAAACTAAGTCTGTGCAACAAAGGAGTTTATTTGGTTACATATTTTGATCAAAACATGATTCAAGCCTGCCAACCTTGTCAAGCTAGACTCCTTTTATCAGGTACCTACACTGAATATATGCAATTTCTTATTGTCTTATGGACTAAACTTTGTGAAGTATGTGAAATAAATGGGGTTAAATAAAATTAAGCATATGCTTATTTGTGATTTAGTGCAATTTAAATCTGGCCAAAGCCAGTAACAAAGTTCCCTTATTTGAAAGGTAAACTGTGGGTGCACAAATAACATAGTATGAAATATTAATACTTACACATATCTCTTCTTTATGTCAGCCATAAACACTCACCTACTCTTCAGTGGAGGGTGATGTGTAGACTGACAATGAGGTGTATAATACCTTTATACAAATTGGAGAATTGGTAAGGAGCTTTATCTACTGTAGATCCTCCCAATGTACTGTATCAGCTGCAATATCAATTAGATCTGAATGCGGAAATACTATTTAAGAAGGCAGCACACTATGACAGTCAGTACCCCTGAGGAAGCTTGAATGTGAAAAGCATAGGGTGACCCTCACAGGCCACCGTAGTTTTTCTGAGATGCACCAGTTTGAAATTGCTTCTCTGCCTCTGACACCCTGAGCAACATCATAGAGACGGGAGTCCACCGGAGAAAACTGCCACCAATCTGACCCTTCCCCCAACTGTGGACGAGCCGAGTTTAGAGAGATATAGCTACGGGACCCTCTCCAGAGTTCCATTTTGGAGGGATGGACACCTCTCGACCACAGGAGCGGAGGAGACCGAGCGTAAGAGACCACACAGACTCCGATTGTGGATACATCAGGAGGAAAGACGACCGGAGGTGCCACAGGCTGGGAAGCTTTATCCAAATGCGCGATTGAATCATATGTTTGTGAGTGTATCTTATCTTTCATACCAGCTCTTTTTTTATTAAAACTTTTTATGCCACTGTTTTTCTCTATTTTTGCTAAGGTGTAATATCACCTGGAGAGTCATGTAAAGATCTGTAAACCCTATAAATCAAATCACAGCCATCCACTGATGTTTGAAAATGTGGGAGCGATATAAAGAGATAGGTTTTGTGATGCACACCCTTAATCAGATATAGGGAAGCAAAATACTTGCTTTTTATAATACCGGTGCTCCTTGGTTCAGGGAATAACCTGTCTGGTGAAATCCTATGTTCAAATAAGAATGGAAAATCCAGGGCACTTCGGATTTGATACATGAATTTATTCTGTCAAAAGGCACGACGTTTCGAACTTCTCAGAGTTCTTTATCAAGTGGGTTTAATTATCACCTCTTTTGGGTTTAATTATCACCTCTATGCCGACGACACACAAATATACTTTTCAACACCTGACCTTACACCTGCTGTACAAACCAAAGTTTCTGAATGTCTCTCTGCTATATCATCCTGGATGGCCCTCCGACGCCTTAAACTCAACATGGCTAAAACAGAGCTCCTCATACTTCCTCCCAAACCTGGTGTCAGGGTTCTGCTCGCCACAAACCAGGGTCGGACCGCGAGGCTGAGGTGGGGTTGTAAAAGCACCGACCTGAGACCGCGCAGGCTGATCCGGATTGCGCAGTTCGTAGTCATATGTCGCAGGATCAGGATTGGAGAAGACAGCGTCGTCGTTGTACAAGCCAGGGTCAGAACAGGAGACGTCAGGATAAACATTGTTCATGCAAGAGTTCGGCAATAAGGAGATAGGAGAAACCCGCTTCAGCTTAGGAGCGCGGGGTTGGCCTTTGCGCGAGCGACGACCATGGCCCATGGTGCTGGTCACAGGAGATGGTAGGCAGACCAGAATAGCACACCGTCTAGCTGCACGGGTGCACCAGTGCTACAGCGCAAAAGTCCTGAGCGGGCAAGGGAATCCACTGTTTCAGCGCAGGAACCAGGACACGGCCTCTCTATATTAGGGAAAGAGTAGGCCCCAGGAACCAGGAAGCTGTAGATACAGGGAAACCTCCGCTACAGTGCAGGAATCCAGGAGACTGCAGAACGCAGGGACGAAACCACTACTTAGTGCAGGAATCCAGGAGGCTGAAGGACGCAGGAACGAATCTCTGCTTCAGCACAGGGGAACAAGCGGCTTGAAGGGAGCTGAAGGATGCAGGACGTAACCTGGAATCAGCATTGGAGAACAAACGGCTTGAAGGAAGCTGAAGGACGCAGGGCGTGACCTGGTATCAGCAAAGGGGAACAAGCGAGAGCTTGTGGCAAAACAGTTGACATCCAGTAAGGACTATGCTCGGCAAGGAGCATTATGGGCAAGCAATACTTAAAGGCCAGCGGGCCAATCCCCGGCGGGGGTGTGAAGGTACTGCCCCTAATGAGTGAATGCAAGTATAGTTTGCAATGAAAGGCTGCACAGCTGCAGTAGATACCAGAGGGAGTGTGTATTGCTTTGAGTGAATCCAGGCTGCAGCAAACCTCAGGAAAGCTGTTCCAGAACTGCACCGGTCTGCAAGGTAAGGTAACCAGTAAACCGTGGAGCGGATTCCTTACAGTACCCCCCCCCTTCACGCGAGACCTCCGGGCGAACATGAGCACTCATAGAGTTGGAGGCCCGGGAATTGTTGCTGAACCGTCTAGGATTGGGGCTAGAGTCGTACTCCAGAGACTCATGATTAGTCCTTAGTGTACCCCCACCCCCCGGTGAGAACTTTGGCCAGACAGGACCATCCATGGGCCTTGGGGACATTGAGTTGTTCCTAAACTTCTTTAGGTAGAAAGGGCATCTGTAAACGAGCAGTTCTTTGGTGAGTACAGTTCTAGGATATAAGATTGATGGAGGAAACATCCTTGGTACATGGCTTGCCTCGCAAAATGTCTTGGAAATCCAGGGCTGTGAAGAACCAGAGAGTTCCAGAGCAAAAACGGTAGAAGAACCCCCACTGAAAGCCCAGTCCTTAATAAAGAAACCTGAATCTAGGATCCGCGGCCCTGATAGTTGATCGAATACACCAGGAGAAACTTTGTAACAGAAAAAGTCTTGGCTGACCACTGCATGTTGGAATTTGCGAGGAATTTTTCCTCTAGAAGGCTCCCAGGTAATGGTTAGTAAGGGTATAGGCTGGTTAGAAGCATCTCCCGGTATTGGTATGGAAGGTGACAAGGCAAGCAGTAAACCAGGCATAGGGACCGAAATCTTGGGATACGTACAGAGTATTTCCAACTGAGAGGAAATAACAGGGGCAACCGAAAATTCCGAGGGACAAAACCATGGTTTAGCAGGAGCAGAGAAGCAAACAACAGTAGAGTTCTCCAATACTGGGAAATCTTCATTGAGAGATAATATTGTCAGTGAATCAGGAATAGTCCTTGGGATCTTCAAATCAGTAGCTTGAGAAAAAGGCAGAGCCAGGGTAGTGGTGGGAGGGAAGCTAACATCAGAAGCTGAAGTCTGTACCTCAGTGACAGGGCCCTGAGAATCAACAAGCAGCAAGTATGAACTATGAAAACTCTTAATGACATGCACCTTAGGAGTACAAAGAGTCTTCTCTAAAACTGCAATGGCCCTAACCACAGGGGTACCTAACCTGACAAAAACATGAATTGGTGTGTTTTCTAGTGCAAAATCTCTGATCACAGGACTCCTAACCGATAGTGAGGGTATTTGGGTTTGATTAGGGAAAAAATCAGATGTATTGATAAGTGACATAGAAACACTTACTGAGATTCTAAATTTGCTGGACATGTGAGAAAAAATACCCTTTAAGACAGGAGCTTTAATCTCCCCCCCGAGTAACCCCATGTTTGCTGGGACATATTTAGACACAGTACTGAGGGACTGGGTTTCAGCAAAGGCAGGACAGCTAAAAAGCTCAGATTTAAACCCCAGGACTTGTAATATGTGCATGGTGTCCTCAGACAGTACTAAGGGAGTGACCGCAGATATGCTGATCCCCAAAGGATTAGCCTGGAGAGAGAAATCAGGAGAGCCCCCAGACAGGATACCCCTTATAGAAAGAGCCTCAGAATCAGAAGGAGAATCATTACTTCTCAGAGTCTCAAAACTAGTAAGACACAATTCAGCGAAAAGGGAAACAGTATGCAAGTTTTTTACTGATCTATATGAAAAAGCGTCACTTTTGGGAGAAAACCGTGCGTCCGCAAACATTCCTGGGAACACAATATGAACCCCAGGAGAGACATACAGACTACTGTATGCCTTTAACCCTAAGCTTAAAGAGGAGGAGAACTCAGACAGTACACGGGGGTTAATCATAACTGTACTGGTCTCTGAAGTAGGTATTTGGTAAGGAATGTCTGGGAAACCAGAACTTACTGCAGACTCCATAATGTGGGAACTATGCGCTGAAGCAGGGATCACCGCTATGTGGGCGACAGGCTGGTTCAGTGAAATACCCGGGAGAAGGAACTCTGCGACTAAGCTTAGGGAAAAACCTGACTCCTGAATACATTTAACAGGAACCAGAACTTTAGCCGAAGTCTCCGGAGACGAAACTGCGGAAACTTGAGCTGAAGCAGGGGATTTATAGCAAAGAATATCTAGAGACTCCGTACGGTTATGGGAATCCCTCAATGCAACCTCTGCTGTCTGACTTGTGGACTCATTCTCTGAGGCTACAACGAAGGCATTAACTTGGAGGCAGCAAGAATTTACAGGGGTTAATGCAGACAATGCCTGAGAGTAATACATAGGTAACCTTTTCTCTGTATTAGAAGAGAGCAGGAATCTCTCGTCTGAAGCTAGGGGCGTGACCGTGGCTGACAGAGAACAGGGATTAACCAAAGGAAACTCAGAGAGCTGCCCCACAGAGGTTAATACAGAAATAACCCTAGGAACAGAACTTAGGGATTCTTTCTCTGACGGGGAAAGCGCGCGGGACTGTCTAGCAGAGTTTAAAGCTGGAAAACCCTCAAGACCTAGAGAGAGGGATTCAAAGCTAGAAATAGGAGAACTAAGGGACTTATTCTCTGATACAAGAACCTTAGTGTTAGTTAGTGACACATATGTGTTCTCCAAGGGGACCTCACAGGACTGATCGGCAGGGGTTAATGTAGACATATCATTAGTGTAAGGGAACCCGGGCATACAATCAGAGCTTGGGACTGTGGCAGTTACTACGTTGGGAGATATTGGTAATAGTTCTGTTTGGTCATCTCCCGGAGAGAGAGATACGTCCCCCGGTTTAGCAACAGGACTGGCAGCAGAGGGGAACTGCCAAATCGCGGCGTAGGCAGCCAGGAGGCGATCCTGTTTTAACAGGCGAACGTCCAATACCGAGGAAAGTAAATGCAGCGTACCCTGAGCGAGAGCCACCATGACGAAAGGGTCCGGGAGTACTACGTGAATGTCCAATGACAAAGCCAGGCCATTGAGTGTCCTACAGGCGTTGGCCCGTTTCACAGAATTCACCTTATCCCAGGGAGAAGGGGAATCAGGGGAGAGGACACAAGTGGCAAAATACTGTTTTAAGTCTCTGAGGCAGGAAGCCTTACTAATGAGATCATTACGGCATTTCTTTTGCAAAGGAGTTAAACCATCAAACATACATGGATCCTCCATTAGGGGTAGGATATCGCACAGATACCAGTCTTGATACTGGGACTGGTCCATAGGTCGGGACAGGATTTCAGAAAAAAATGTACCAACCCTTACCTCAGCGGGGTCCGAGTTTGTGGGGCCGAGCATACTGTCAGGGTTCTGCTCGCCACAAACCAGGGTCGGACCGCGAGGCTGAGGTGGGGTTGTAAAAGCACCGACCTGAGACCGCGCAGGCTGATCCGGATTGCGCAGTTCGTAGTCATATGTCGCAGGATCAGGATTGGAGAAGACAGCGTCGTCGTTGTACAAGCCAGGGTCAGAACAGGAGACGTCAGGATAAACATTGTTCATGCAAGAGTTCGGCAATAAGGAGATAGGAGAAACCCGCTTCAGCTTAGGAGCGCGGGGTTGGCCTTTGCGCGAGCGACGACCATGGCCCATGGTGCTGGTCACAGGAGATGGTAGGCAGACCAGAATAGCACACCGTCTAGCTGCACGGGTGCACCAGTGCTACAGCGCAAAAGTCCTGAGCGGGCAAGGGAATCCACTGTTTCAGCGCAGGAACCAGGACACGGCCCCTCTATATTAGGGAAAGAGTAGGCCCCAGGAACCAGGAAGCTGTAGATACAGGGAAACCTCCGCTACAGTGCAGGAATCCAGGAGACTGCAGAACGCAGGGACGAAACCACTACTTAGTGCAGGAATCCAGGAGGCTGAAGGACGCAGGAACGAATCTCTGCTTCAGCACAGGGGAACAAGCGGCTTGAAGGGAGCTGAAGGATGCAGGACGTAACCTGGAATCAGCATTGGAGAACAAACGGCTTGAAGGAAGCTGAAGGACGCAGGGCGTGACCTGGTATCAGCAAAGGGGAACAAGCGAGAGCTTGTGGCAAAACAGTTGACATCCAGTAAGGACTATGCTCGGCAAGGAGCATTATGGGCAAGCAATACTTAAAGGCCAGCGGGCCAATCCCCGGCGGGGGTGTGAAGGTACTGCCCCTAATGAGTGAATGCAAGTATAGTTTGCAATGAAAGGCTGCACAGCTGCAGTAGATACCAGAGGGAGTGTGTATTGCTTTGAGTGAATCCAGGCTGCAGCAAACCTCAGGAAAGCTGTTCCAGAACTGCACCGGTCTGCAAGGTAAGGTAACCAGTAAACCGTGGAGCGGATTCCTTACACCTGGCCCTACTACCTCCTTCCACATTACTGTTGGAACTACAATCATTCACCCAGTAGCCCAAGCACGCTGCCTAGGGGTCACATTCGACTCCTCTCTCACATTCGCCCCTCACATTCAAAACATTTCTAAAACTTGTCGCTTTTTCCTCCGCAATATAACAAAGATACGCCCTTTCCTCTGTTGCTCGACTGCTAAAACTCTGACTCAGGCCCTCATTCTCTCCCGTCTTGATTACTGTAACCTCCTGCTGTCCGGCCTTCGTGCCTCTCACCTGTCTCCCCTACAATCTATCCTAAACGCTGCTGCCAGAATCACTCTACTCTTTCCTAGATCTGTCTCAGCATCTCCCCTCATGAAATCCCTCTCCTGGCTTCCGATCAAATCCCGCATCTCACATTCCATTCTTCTCCTCACTTTTAAAGCTTTACACTCTTCTGCCCCTCCTTACATCTCATCCCTAATTTCTCGTTATGCACCATCCAGACTCTTGCGTTCTTCTCAAGGATGTCTTCTTTCTACCCCCTTTGTATCTAAAGCCCTCTCCTGCCTTAAACCTTTCTCACTTTCTGCCCCACACCTCTGGAATGCCCTTCCCCTCAGTACCCGACTAGCACCCTCTCTATCCACCTTTAAGACCCACCTTAAGACACACTTGCTTAAAGAAGCATATGAATAGCACTGTGGATATTCTGAACACGATACATAAAGCTTGGCCCCCTGCAGACGCACTTACCAGAACTCCCTCCTACTGTCTCTGTACGTTCTACCTACCAATTAGACTGTAAGCTCCTCGGGGCAGGGACTCCTCTTCCGAAATGTTACTTTTATGTCTAAAGCACTTATTCCCATGATCTGTTATTTATATTATCTGTTATTTATTTGATTACCCCATGTATTACTACTGTGAAGCGCTATGTACATTAATGGCGCTATATAAATAAAGACATACAATACAATACAATACAAGTGACTGGCATAATAAAGCGGGGATCGATCAGGTGAATAAAACCTTTACAGGCTCGGACAAAGAAAAAGCCTTATTACAGAAAGAAGCTTTCTGTATTTTCACCCTAGACACTGTATTCCCAAGGGGCCTAAATGATTTTCTAGCTCTCAGCAGTTTTTTGGACACTAGGTGAATGTAACTTTAAAACACTGATTCTGTCTTGATTTACTGGTTACCTATATGCTGCTGCTGATTCCCGCTTAGCTCTCTTTCTTTTTCACTTGAGAGGTTGGTACTATAGTTAGCTTAAAAGTATTCGTCTAATCTTAGATGCAATAGTGTTTTAATTTGTATTTTAATTATTAATTTTAGCTTGATTAATCACTGCAATCAGTTTATACTTTATGGAGGTGTTAGCAACATTGTAAAGAGGTGTTAGTAGCGTAATGTGGGACCTTTTATTGATTCATTGTATCTAATCCACATATGGAGCTCCCCTTCAACCAGGACGGATGCCCATTCAGACGCATCATCTACACAGACGTATAGATGGATGGTACGCTGCCAATTGGAAAGCACAGGAGTACAACCATAATGATGATGTCAGAACAACAATACTCTCACAAGATCACGGAACCAAGCAGACCAGCGACTACACAGACAGTGTTGCAATGGAAGCAGACCGCCCATGACAGCGCCAATCAGGACACGCGGTTACTAATACCCAATGAGGATCCACAAAGGGAGCGTAAACGGACGTGATGACGTCATTGAACTGGACTAACCATAGACATTCATTGGAATGCGGAAGAGAAATCAGGAACTAATTGGACTCACATGGGGTAACAGAGGGGAGTGTTTAGTTTTCAGCACATGCTTGTGGGACACTATATATATTGGATTGTTTGCCACTTTATTATGCCAGTTACTTGATAAAGAACTCTGTGAAGTTCGAAACATCGTGCCTTTTGACAGAATAAATTCATGTATCAAATCCGAAGTGACCTGGATTTTCCATTTTTATTATGAAAACGTAGGAGACCATCCCTAGAAGTGAAATTGCCTAGGGCAAACTTCACAATCAGAATCCATGCAAGTGTTCCACTATTTAATTGGAACGCTGTTTATATTGCTGTGCAGTATTATACTGTTTTTTTTTTTTTTTATCTTCCACATATATACCGGATGTATGGAGTCTAAGCACCTGAGGACAACATTCTTTTTTCTAATAGACTCAAATAGACTTTAATTTTTTGATATGTAGAGCATAGCGTATAATTGTGGTGCTCTATATAAGAAATGTAACCCTTATTTGCTAGGATACTATCTATCATCGTTCATTGTACAAAATGATAAATAAATAGAAAAAAACACTTACACTGACAACTTGAAGGTCTTTCCTTGGGCAGAAAACAAAATGCAGGGATCAATGCATGACCTTTACCAATAGTGCTTACAACTTCTTCCTCATTATCTAGGATCTGTATCTTGATGATTGCATCTGACTTAGAAGTTTGTACTTGCACTGTTGCAATGTGCTCTGTTGCTGTTTTTACGTTGTACCTTAACAACATGACCAGAAGAAATAAATCATTATGGAAGGAACTCATCTTAGATTGACAAAATACAGTTAACAGATTAATCTGATTTAGACAAGAGATTAATAGTTCTATACTGACGAAACTGAAATAGACGAGTAACCTTTAAGTTGATTGTTTTCCAGGAGATCTTCAGAGTTGTCTACTGAATGCTGTTATTTGTAGTTTATTCTACTTGTGGTAGCATTTTTATGTAAATACATAGATGGGTCACACACAAAAAAAAACCCTGATTCAATGTGCATTTTTGATACAGGCAGTCAAGGAAAATGCCAGCTATGAGAAGAGTGAATTAGATGAGTGGTGTCATGAGTTATAAAATAGCTTATCCTAACTATATTCCAGAGGTGAGAAAGCAGGACTTAGTGAGGGAGTAAATGTGTGGAATAAGGAAGAGGGCAGAGTCAAAGAAAACCCTTAGACAGCAGGCTTGGGGTGTTAATGAGATTGTGGTATTATTGACAGTGAGGGGGACTCTGGGTGTATGGATGGCAGTGGAAGTATTAGTTTTCTTTTGGACATGTTAAGCTTCAGGTAACGGTGGGACATCCAGGGGGAGATTTCAGAGAGACAGTTGGTAACACAGGATAAGAGAGAGGGGGAGAGGTCAGGGCAGGAGAGGTACATTTCTGGTGTCATCGGCATAGAGATGACACTGAAAACAAAAAGATTGTATTAGGTCACCAAGAGAAAAGGTGTAGCATGAAAATAGCAGAGGGCCAAGGACAGAATCTTGTGGGACCCCAACAGAAAAAGGGAGTGAAGAGGAGGAGACACTAGAGACGAAAACACTGAAATAGTTGGTTGGATAGTTAGGACGTGAACCAGAAGAAGGCTGCATCACGGAGGCCAATGGTGTGGAGAGTGTACAGGAGAAGGGGGTGATAAACAGTATCAAACATAGCAGAGAGATTCAGGAGAATTAGTAAGGAGAAGTGACCCTTAGACTTAGCTGTGAGTAGGTCATTGGTCACTTTTGTTAATGCTGTCTCGGGGCAGTGTAGACAAATGAAACCAGATTGCAAAGAGTTAAGTGGAGTGTTGGTGGAGAGAAAGTGAGTCAAGCAGTTGTATGCAAGCTGCTAAAGTAGCATGGAGGCAAAGGGGAGAAGATAGATAGGGCAGTACTTAGAAAGGGGCGCTGGGTTCAGAGAGGTTTTTTTTTGGAATGGTCGAGATGAGTGCATGTTTAAAGAAAGATGGGAATGTGCCAGAGATGAGAGTTTAAAAAGGTGAGTTAAGGTAGGGCTTACTGCAAAAGAGAGGGACTGGAGGAGATGTGAGTGAATAGGATAAAGGGGGCAGGTTGTAGGGTGAGATGAGAGGAACATGGAGAGCTCATCCTCAGTCAAAGGAGAAAATGAGTGGTTAGTGTGGAGTCTGACAGGTAGAGATGTCAATCTTATCTGTTAAGTAGGTGGGAAGGTCTTGGGCCATGAGGACGGAAGGTGCAGGTGGACATAGAAGGAAGTAAAAAGTGGCGAATAGACGTTGCTAGGTCTGGATAGGGAAGGGTACAGATTGTATAGAGGAGAGGTTGTAAAGATATTGAAAATTGGAGGGGGTATAGAGCATGTAGATTTCTGCATGTGCATGAGGAAGTAAATGTTGTGATGGGTGCAGAGGGTAGAGTGAGGCTAAAGGTGATGATAAGAGAGAAGGAAGGGTATATTTGAGTAGTTAGAGACTGAGCAGAAACAGAAGAAAAACAGGTCAATGGAGTGTCTATTGCAATGTGTAGGAGAGTTAATCCACCGGGAGAGACCAAAGGAGGAAGCTAAGCAGAGAAAATGGGTGGCTGAAGTGGCATTGGGATTGTCAAAAGGTATGTTAATGTCTCCCATACGCTGCGTTTAGTTGGAAATATACTATGAGTTTTTGGCGGATAGTGGCTTCTGTGTCGGGGCAATTTAGCATGGAGTCATTTAACTTCCACTTGTATTGTGTATTTTTAACAAAGGGTAGGGATAGGGTGAGGTCTATGGGTGCGTGGTCCGACCAGGTGATTGATCCTATGCTTGACTGGGCAGAGGCCTGGAAAACATTTCTTGTACCTAGGAAATAATCGATCCTCGAGTAGGACTGATGAGGGGAGGAGAAGAAGGTATAGTCCCTTTGACCCTGGTGCTGGGCCCTCCAGATGTCCACTAATGAGAATTCCTCCATAATGTCGGAGTAGATGTGTCGTAAGTGAGGAAGCCAGGTTGTGAAGTAGTCAAGAAATTGAGATTAGTTATGCTAACACTGTTGTCTTTTTGTTCAAATATCTACAGTAGATCATACTTGCAGTTAAGTATAAAAAAATACCAGTCCACACAATCTTTTCTTCCACCCCTTCTATCTCTCTCACTCTCCCTCCTCTCACTCTCTCACTCTCTCACTCTCTCACTCACTCTTAATCCCCTCTCTTCTCTCTAAATTCTCTCTACTCTCTCTCTCTCCCTCTCCCCCTCTCCTCTCTTAGACGCCCTTGCCCGGGCCCTACCTGTGGAATTGCCCTATATGGCAGTGGATGGAGGCCCATCCAGGCAGCCAGATGTGGCTGACTTCTGGCGTGGCCTAACTTCCGGTTTCGGAGTCGCCCCTCCACCGCCGGGCCCGGGACAGATGTCTCTGCCCTACCCAGTCGGCAGTTAACTCAACCCGGCTTAGAAACCCATTGGCCACTCGCCCGCAGCAAATGGCTATTTGCAAGGCTGATTTAGATCAAGTCATAGAATAGTACTGTGTGTTTGAACAGAATGGTGCTGAAGTACATTACATTTTATTTTTGCACTATCATTTTTTTTTTTTTGATGGGAAAAAAGGGTATTTAATCCATAGGTATCCAACATTTCTGAGCCATGTCAGGGCCCCTTCATCAGAGAGCTGCACGGTCGGCGCTTGGCGTACAGACGTAGTTTCTGTATCAATTGCCCGCCAAATTCAACGTGGCGCAGAATGTTGCTATATATATATCAACAACAAAATGTACTTCACACAGCAGAGTTGTTTAATTATAAAGGTTAAAAAAAAGTATTATTTTCACAATAAGGCTGTTATAAATAATATTGTGCTAATCATTGATATTTTCTAACACTAGTTCTAAATAAAAGAATACAAATGGTTCTGTTATCATTTAAACTTCATCAATCAGACAGGCGTTTAACATGACACAATGCGTCCGAATTTTCTGGAAACCACACCATGTGTCATATGTCTGAAGTCACATAACGACCTCTGCACTCAGCACTCACATTTTCTGAAGGTGGTATTACTTTTTTTTTTGTAACAATTTCTTTTATTGGTCATGTTAACACATTTTTGTACATACAATGTCGTCATGAGCCCATGACAGTTGTCATAGTTTTGATACAACGCGACCAATATCTTTTTCTCATTTTCCTGAGATAGAAAAAGAAAGGACGAGGGAAGGATAGAGAGAGAGAAGGGGGCGAGGGGGGGGTCGACTAACAAAGGGAGGGGGAGGGGGGGTGGGATGGGGACCCGAGGCCACCTTGACCTCTTTGCCTTTGGTTCGAGGCGGATTTGTTCGAACCAGGGTTCCCTTTATTTGGTCTTTTCGGGATTTATCTCCCCGTCCAGGGGTCCCATGTATTCTGGAACTGTGGCATCTTCTTTTGGAGCATGGCTGTAAGTTTCTCCATTGTCATCACCTCGTTTACTCTCTTGATTACCGTGGCTCTGGATGGGGCCTTGGTTTGTTTCCAGGCGGCTGCTATAGAGCACCTGGCTGCCGTTAGTATGGCCATAATGAGTCTGGACATTGGGGAGGGGACATCCTCCAATGGTTTGCCCAGCACCAGAACCAGCGGGTCGAGGGGGAGAGAAAGTCCCGATACTCCAAATATGAGCGTCTGGATCATAGTCCAGTACCTTTGAATCTCCGGACATGACAACCAAATGTAGGCCATGTCCCCCTTTTGACCACATCCCCGTCAGCACAGGTCCACTGTGCCGGGGTAGATTTGGCTCAGTCTCGCTGGAGTCAGGTACCACTGATACATAATTTTATAGATGTTTTCTTTTATTGTTGTACAGATTGAGGTTTTTGTAGCTTGCTCCCAGATCTCTGCCCAGTCTTCCTGATCTATTTGGAGATGGAGGTCCTCTGACCATTTTTGCATATACCGGTGGTCTGGGGCTTGAGATTTTAGTTCTAGACCTTTATAGATCTCAGATATCAGACCTCTTTGGTATGTGCTTTTAGTACATAGGGATTCAAATCTGGTGAGCGGGGGGAATTTGGCAGTTGGGGACAATGCCAGTAGGAAGTGGCGAACTTGAAGGTATTTGAATAGGTGAAGATCTTGGATCTGATATTTGTCTTTTAGCTCTTGGTATGTTGATATCTCCTCTTTCTGCAGCAGATCAGCAACCAGCTTAATATTGTGACCCTGGAATTGGTCAAATTGTCTCGGGGAACATCCTGGTGGGAAGTTGGGGTTCCCGAAAAGTGGTGTGAGCTGGGAGGGGTATGCTATCAGACCATACTTCCCTTTGCTTTTAAGCCATACTTTCCACGTGCATCTCATTGCTCCTATGTCGAACCTCTGCGGTCCGGTCCCGCTGTTACTCGGGTTCCACATTGCCACCTGGAGGGAGTTGGGGCGGGCATAATGGGTTTCTATTTCGAGCCAAGAAGCCAAGGCCGGGTCGCAACTCCAGACTACAGCCTGCTTCAATTGTGCTGCGAGATAGTACTTAACTATGTCGGGGACCCCCAGTCCCCCTCTCTCTTTTGGTGCGAGCATCACTGATCTAGGGACTCTGGGTTTTTTATCATTCCAGATGAATTGGAAAAATTGAGATCGGACGTTTTTTAGCGTAGTTTGTGGGATTGGGATTGGGAGGGTTTGAAAATAGTACAGTAGTCTTGGCAGGATGTTCATTTTCATTGAGACTATTCTTCCAAACCACGAAATCTGATGCTTTTTCCATGCTTCCAAGTCTTTTTTAATTTGATCGAATAGGGGGGGGGGGGGGGGGTAGTTATACTGATAGAGTTTATTATAGGAGTTTGAAATTTTAATTCCCAAATATTTTATACTGCTGCGGCCAAGTTTATTCGAGCATTTGCCCGTTCTTGGCCGCAGCAGTAGCCTGGCGCGCGCCCGAGTGTGACGGGTGCGCGCCGAAGCAGCGGAAGAGCGCCCTCCGATCGGGGCGCTCTCCCTACCGCTGCCGGGTCCGCCGGGTCCCCCGGAACCCCCTGCCGCCGTCCCGCAGATCGCGGGACACCAGGGCTCCCTCGGGGAGCCCTGGACGCGCGTCCAGGGGGCGCGTGACGCGCGGCACGCCGAGGGGCGGCCACTAGCAAGCCGGGAAATCTCCCGGCTTGCGGTACCGACCACACTGCAATAAAGTGTGTCGGTACTGTACATGTGGTACTCCATTTGTAATTGTAATTGGCTTGAATTAGTTTCCATGTTTGGTCGGGTAGGGACAAATTTAAGGCCTCTGACTTGTCCATATTGACTTTGTAGTCAGAGACTGCTCCGAATTGGGTTAGAACTCTTTGGAGGTTGGGAAGGGAGACATGGGAGTCCGCGAGTGTCAAAATCACGTCATCTGCAAACAGGGAGATTTTATGCTCCCTATCTGCGATCGGGATTCCTTTTATGCTTTTTTCGTCCCTGATTGTGGCTGCGAGGGGCTCTATGGTTAGGGCGAATAAGAGGGGGGATAGCGGGCAGCCTTGTCTGGTCCCGTTCCTGATTTATATTGGGTCTGATAGGCCTCCTGGTAGTTTTACGTGGGCTGTGGGGTTGTGATAGAGGGCTCTCACTCCCTCCAGGAAGGGTCCACAGAAGCCAAACCTCTTCATAGTCTGGTCTAAAAAGGACCACTTGATTCTGTCGAATGCCTTTTCGGCATCCAGACTCAGAATCATTGCTTTGGAACCTGTGAGATGCACGTGGTCAATTATATCCACAATTTTGCGGGTGTTGTCGGAGGCCTGTCTTCCTGACACAAAACCTACTTGATCCACGTGTATAAGCCTAGGGAGAATTGGGTTTAACCTGTTTGCTAGGATCTTGCTGTAGATTTTGAGGTCTGTGTTCAATAGGGAGATGGGCCTGTAATTCCCGCATAGGAGAGGGTCTCTACCCTCCTTATGGATAATGGCAAGGTTTGCGGCTGTGATTGTTGCGGGGATTGGTTCGCCCTGGAGGAAAGAATTAAACATTTTGAGTAGGTGAGGTGAGAGGATGGGCTTGAACAACTTGTAATAGGAGTTGGAGAAGCCATCCGGGCCTGGGGTCTTGGATAGTTTGAGTGAACTTATGGCTTCATTTAATTCCTCCTGTGATATCTTTTTGTTGAGGATCTCTATTTCCTCGGGGGATAGGGATGGTAGGGAACATTGCTCCAAATAGTGAGTGATTGTATTGAGACTGACCGGGTCTTGGTCTGGAGGGTGGAGGTTATACAGATCGGAGTAGAAATCCGCAAATTCCTGCGCTATTTCTTTTTCGATATATGTAACCTGTCCCTTTCTATTCTTGACGTGGACTATTTGGGACTTAACTCTAGTTCCCCTAAGTTTAGTGGCCAGGAGCCTATCCGCCTTGTTGCCCTTATCGAAATATTTCTGTTTAGTCCACCTAAGTGCTTTTTCGACATCCTCTAGTTGGGACTGTTTGAGGGCCGATCTAGCTAAATTTAGTTGTTTTAATATTTTTTTTGACATTTTGGTTTTGTGTTGTTGTTCCAATTGAGCGATTTTGTCTGTCAGGACTTTTTGGAGTTTAATTTTTTTTTTTTTTGTATGAGGTTATTGAGATTAGGTCTCCTCTAATTGTGGCTTTGTGGGCCTCCCAGAGCATGGCTGGTGTGGAGGCGGACGCTGCGTTTAGTTGGAAATATACTATGAGTTTTTGGCGGATAGTGGCTTCTGTGTCGGGGCAATTTAGCATGGAGTCATTTAACTTCCACTTGTATTGTGTATTTTTAACAAAGGGTAGGGATAGGGTGAGGTCTATGGGTGCGTGGTCCGACCAGGTGATTGATCCTATGCTTGACTGGGCAGAGGCCTGGAAAACATTTCTTGTACCTAGGAAATAATCGATCCTCGAGTAGGACTGATGAGGGGAGGAGAAGAAGGTATAGTCCCTTTGACCCTGGTGCTGGGCCCTCCAGATGTCCACTAATGAGAATTCCTCCATAATGTCCCTAAACTTCTTGGCTTTCTTTTGGGACTGCGAGGTGCCGGTGGTATGGGGGGGTGGTATAGGGGCCGTAACAGGGTTTGACTTGTCTTGCGTATGTGAGGCCACCATGTTGAAATCCCCGCCTATGATCAGAGACCCAAGGGATTGGTGCTCTAGTGATTCAAGAAGTTTTCTGAGGAAGGGGATTTGATTGTCATTGGGGGCATAAACATTGACCAGTGTGATTGGTGTGCCTGCTAGTGTTCCTTGGACTATTAGGAATCAGCCGTCTGGGTCTGAATGGGTTTTGGAGTGAGCGAAGGGGGTCCCTGTCTGATAAGGATGGCTCCTCCTCGTTTTTTGCTTGGGGATGAGGCGAAGTATGCCTGGGGGAATACGCTTTTAGAACTAGCTTCCTTTTCCTCAGGGAGTTGAGACCTTTGGCGTTGATTGATATCAATTAAATGGAAGCCATTAATTTTTTTGTTTTCTTCCGGGGCCCTAGGCTCCGAAACTCTTGGGATTCCCATGTCAAGAGCTTTGTTTTGGGTCTTGGGGCGCCTGGACCTAGTTAGGTGTGACCTACCTCCATAGGCCTCGGGTGGGGGGGGGATAGGAGAGACACACGAGGTGCACCCGCGCTCCATGGAGCAGGCGCAGGGAGAGGGGGGAGTGGTAGAGAAAAGACCTGGCGGGACAGGGTCGTCAGGTAGAGATAGAGTGGAAAGAGGAGCGAGAGTGGTCCTCTATATTTACTACCGGTGGTCTTAACCGGCATGTGGGCTTAAGGCCCGTTGGGAGAAATCCATTGACCCCTGAACTGGGGAACAAGCAACTCGGGAAGCAGACTCTACAAAATTATATATATATTACCCTATCCTGTGGGTTCTTATGAGGGTATGGAGTTGTTCCTCGTCAGGAGGAAGTAAGGGGGTGGGGGGGGGAGGGGAGGGGGGAGGGTGGGAGGGGAGAGGAGGGGGGGAGGGAAATAAAAGGGGGGGGGAGGCAGTGCAGCCATGTGCTCTTCTATTTATTTTGTCGATCGGAAAAGCATATAACCTTCAGCATTCGTGTATGTATCTGGGGATAGGTTCAGGCAATTGACCTTCAGGTATCATATAGTGGAGTGTTCAAGTTAAATCTTGAGCCATAGCTTGTCGAGCTTGGGGGGTTCTGGAGGGGGGGGGAAATGGTGGATTGCTCGGTGAGAGGGGGGGAGAGTGCCAAGAGGGTGGGGGTATGGGAATGGAGAGGGGGGGGGGCTGAGGGAGGCTGGGGAGGGATGGGGCGGGAATGGAGGGGGGAGGGGGGTGGGGGGAGGGGAGGGGGTACATATCTGTCAGCTTATATCTTACAAAACCAGCATGTTCATCAGACATTACATTAGTGCTTAATGGAGGTTTAGTTACCCCTTTAACCTTTAAATTAAGTTGAGGAGATTACCTTAGCTTTTGGTTAGTATGTTAGGTCATTAACAGAGTTAGAGCAGGGAAGGGGGTAGGGGTAGGAAGGGGGGGGGAGGGGGGGAAGGGGGGGGGGCTTGGAGAGGGGAGGGGGTACATAGTTCTCCTTCATTTCGTACAATACCAGAATGTTCATCAGACAGTGTAATTGTGCAAAGTAGAGGATTAGTTACCCCCTTAAACATTTGAGTTAGGTCCAAACGATTACCCTAACTTTTGGTTAGTATGCTAGAGCAATATCACCTTAGAACATGGGATGGGGTAAGGGGGGCAGTGGGGGGAAGGGGTAGGAGGGGGGGAGGGGCTGCGGGGAGGGTAGGGGAGGGGGGGAGTGCATATTTCTCTACTTATTTCGTACAGTAACCTCATATTTAGCAGACAATACATTTGTGCATGATGGAGGCTTAGTTACCTCTATGACATTTGAGTTCGATTGATGCAAATACCTTAGCTTTTGGTTGATATGCTAGACCATTGTCAGTTTAGAGCTTGGAAGGGGGGGGTGGGGGTGGAAGGGGGGGGGTGAGGGGGGTATATAGAGGGAGGGGAAGGGGGAAGGTGGGGGGGAGGACAGGGTGGGGGGCTGGGAGGGGGCAGGGGGGGTGGGGAAGGGATCGTGGGGGGGGGGTTGCTCCATTACTCCTTTTGTTTCCAAGCGACATTTTTTACATCATACTTTACATACATATTATTGTTCATTGAATTTTACTTATCCCCGGCACCGAGGTATGTTGCAAAATGTTTCCCTCCGGGAGCTTCCCGCGTGAGCCTGGTTGGCCTAGGCTGCGGTGCTAGGACCTGGGGCGTAGGAGCCCTTTGCCAGAGGGTCTGAGGATTCGAGGTGTCTCAGATGCTGCGGGGTCGGCAAGGGGGGGGGGAGCGAGGGAGGTGGGGGGGGGGAGGGGGAACAGAGGATGGGGAAGAGGGGCGGAAGGTCAGGGGTCTCTGCATAGGGGTCTGTTTGCTGGGGTGTCTTTGGTTATTTGTCCGGGGGTTCTGGGGGGTTGTTCCTGCTCGTGAGGGGGGGTGATTGCTTAGGCGGGGGAGGGGGGGCATCCTTTCGGGGGCCTGGGCTGTGCTGTTGTCTCTATTCACATTGCTGTGGGGACAGGACCCCTCCAGGGTGGAGGGAGAGTCCGGCAATGTCAGGGGGAAGAGTACTTACAGTTTGAAGACTTCGCCAAGATTCCGCGATTCACGTCTCCCCCCTTTCCTGCATCCCACCCCCCTCTGGAAACCGGGCCCCCCAAGCCTTGTGGAACTCGACTGGGCGGGCTGCCTCCGCAGAGACAAAAACTTTGGAACCTTGAAAACTGCAGCAACCATTTACGCTGCTTTCAAACTTGTGGGCTGCATATCCGGTCCTGCACGAGCTTCAGCTGGCGGCCTCTTCCTCATGGGATGACTGTTTGTCGGGATCCGGCATCTCAGGGTCCCGCTGTCCGCGGCACAGGAGATGGCCCTCCGCTGTCTGGTTCGGCTGTGCTGTCAGTGTTGGGCGGGAGTCGCATGCGACGTCGAACTCCTTACCGTCTGGACGTCCTCGAACGGGTTGAGACCTCTCTTCGTCTTGGCTCAGAATTGTTGTCTCCCTCTTCCTCGTGCCGGTCTGGGGTGTGATGCTGGTCTGTTGTCCAGGCGGCTGGCGGTGTTAGGCCCAGGGCCCGTACATACTGGGCCATATCCTCCGGGAATCTTATGGTGAGATATTTATCTTTGTTGCTCGCGGTGAGCTTGAAGGGAAACCCCCAACGATACCTAATCTCGTTCTCCCTCAGGAAGGCTGTTAGGGGTTTCATTTCTTTCCTTCTCAGCACCGTCGTCCTGGATAGGTCAGAGAAGACTTGAAGCTGTTCATTTTGAAAGGTGAGTGACTCTTTTCCTCTGCTTGCCTGCAGTATATTTTCTTTAGCTGTGTAACTGTGCAAACGCACAATGACGTCGCGTCTTCTACCCGGGTCTTCAGACCTAGGCCCCAGGGCCCTGTGGGCGCGGTCCATTTCTAGGTCGCGGTCTTGGAGGGTTTCACACAGCCACCTGAACAGGTCCATTAGGTAGGGGCAGAGGTGGCCAGGGAGAACCGTTTCAGGGATATTTCGAATACGGAGATTTTGTCTCCTATCCCTAATTTGGGTGGGATTTTTAGTCTGTGGAGACTCCCAACCCCTACGCTCACAAACATTTTTAACTCCTCCCTCTACTCGGGTACCTTTCATCCCTCCTTCAAACATGCAAGAGTCATACCATTACTCAAAAACAGCAAGCTTGACCCTACAAGTCTTTCTAACTATCAACCTGTCTCCCTCCTGCCTTTTGCCTCTAAACTCCTTGAACGTCTTGTATTCTCTTGCCTGCTCCATTTTCTCAACACCTATTCTCTCCTAGGACCTCTACAATCTGGCATCCGCACTGCCCACTCCACTGAAACAGCCCTCACTAAAATAACTAATAACCTCCATGCTGCCAAAGACCAGAGGTCATTACACTCTGCTCATATTACTCGATCTCTCTGCAGCATTTGATACCGTGGACCACCCTCTCCGCTTTCACATTCTCCATTCTCTCGGTATTCGTAACAAAGCTCTATCCTGGATCTCCTCTTATCTCTCACAGCGTACTTTCAGTGTCTCTTTTGCTAAACCTCCTCCTCTATCGATCTCTCTTTGGGGGTACCCCAGGGCTCTGTCCTGGGACCTCTCCTCTTTTCTCTGTACACACTCTCTCTCTAGGTGACCTAATCACATCTCTTGGGTTCAAATATCACCTCTATGCTGACGACACACAAATTTAATTTTTAACCCCTGACCTTACACCTGCTGTACAGACCAAAGTTTCTGAATGTCTCACTGCGATATCATTCTGGATGGTCCTCCGCCGACTTAAACTCAACATGTCAAAAACAGAGCTCCTCATATTTCATCCCAAACCTGGCCCTACTACTTCCTTCCCCATTACGGTTGGAAGTTCTGTCATACACCCAGTATCGCAAGCACGCTGCCTACTGGTCACACTCGATTCCTCTCTCACATTCTCCTCTCACATTCAAAACATATCTAAAACCTGTCGCTTTTTCCTCCACAATATTACAAAGATACGCCCTTTCCTCTGTTGCTCGGATGCTAAAACTCTGACACAGACCCTCATTATCTCCCATCTCGATTACTGTAACCTCCTGCTGTCCGGCCTTCCTGCCTCTCACCTGTCTCCTCTACAATTTATCCTAAACACTGCATCCAGAATCGCTCTAATGTTTCCTAAATCTGTCTCAGTGTCTCCTCTGCTGAAATCCCTCTCCTGGCTTCCTATCAAATCCCACATCTCACACTCAAATCTCCTCCTCACTTTTAACGCTTTACACTATTCTGCTCCTCCTTACATCTCAGCCCTAATTTCTCGCTATGCACCATCCCGACTCTTGCGTTCCGCTCAAGGATGTCTTTGTAAGGAATCTGGTGTCTCAGCGCCGTCAGCGTGACCATTGCCCACTCCCCGTCGGTACTCGGGCGCCCCAGCGCCTGCAGCGCAATTCCCACATACAGTACCTCTGTTGTTTGCCACTGGCACTCAGGCTCCTCGCCATCACAGGATTGCACCTACCAAAGAGGTGCCTGCTGAACCACAGCTTCTGCGTGTGTCTCCGGCTCCGCGCTCCATGCGCACACGTGCGTCTGTCACTGACCCCATGCGAATACGCACGTCAGTCACCGAATCCACGCGCACACGCGCGCCAGCCCCAGACGTTATGCACACGCATTCCCAGCTTACAGAGCACACGCCTAACAGAGGCCTTTTACCCACTGCCCCAGCAGTGAGGCGTCGCCCCCAAGCACCACATGATTTCATGCAAATCTATGACTACACTCAGCTGGGCTGCAACACCTCCCTCCTATCAGGGAGGACTCCTTGCAGTCCTCCAGGCCTGCCCCCTCTTTCCATTGGCCTGCCCAGCTTTATTATACTGTGCTTCCCATCACTCGTCGCTCGACATAGTTCTGTATGGAAGCATTTGACTACTCTCTCAGTGACTCCTCAGGTATCGACGTGGCTTGGACGATTAACCCCTCTGGCTCCCGACTTTGGCTCTACCTGGACTTCGTGACTTCCCCTATCCCTGACCTTGGCAACGGCAATAACTACTCTACCTCTACTACCGGTACCGGCAAGTATTGTCTTCTTTACTATACCTGGCCTGGCAACACTAACACCACACTCCGGACGCGCTCTCTTTGCTGCGGGTGCGTGTATCCCTACGTCCCACCTCAGCACAGGGAATGGGTCTGGTCTACGGGCAGCACCGGCGTAACATTATGTTGAGCCCACAAAACGCAGACCAGACTGAATTGAGTATGATTCCCATGAATCTGCTTCAGCATAATCAAGTCATGGCTGATCAAATTGTGGTGCCCACATGACCACTAGTCACACTGTCGGCTCAGGTACCTGACGCCTCAGTGCCCACAACTTCCGCTCAGGTTGCCGGAGTAGCTACCACATACTCCTCCGAAATGTGGATTCCTAACCCCAAACCTTACGCAGGTGAATCTCAAGATTTTCGGGGCTTCATTAATCAATGTGAGGTACAGTTTGAAATGGCCCCTCATCAGTTTTCTACTGGCCGAAAGAAGGTGGCCTACATTTTTTTTCCCCCAATCTTTTTCCTTTATTGGAAGCAAACAGGGAGCGTATACAGATACGTTGAATTCATATGTGTTCATATGCACATACCATATAGAATACAGTCATTGAAACCAGTAAAGCATTTTTGTTTTTTTGTTGGGGGTGGGGGGGGTGGCGGACAGGGGTGGGGAGGGGGAGGTAGTGTGGCAGACAAACAGAGGGGGGGGAGGGAAAGGTCTGGGGGAGGGGAGGGGAGGGGTCGGAGGGGGGTGTAAAGGTGTGGCCGAATCCTTTTAATTCTTCTCCCACTGGAGAGATCAGCTGGTTCAGGTGCTTGTTTATGGGAGAATTGGGCCTCTGCGGTCTAGCCATGGCCCCCAGGTGTTGTAAAAAAGGGGGATTTTCTGTGTGAGCATAGCCGTAAGTTTTTCCATGGTCATAACCGTGGTAATTCTTTTAGTGACCGTATTTTTAGAGGGTGCCTTTACTTGCTTCCAAGCAGCTGCGATAGAGCACCTTGCAGCAGTTAGGATGGCTGAGATAAGTTTAGTTAGGGGTGCAGGAAGGCCACCAACTTGTTTTCCCAACAGAAAGGTCAGAGGTTCCAGGGGAATTTCCAGCCCTGAGGTTTCACAGAGTAGTTTCTGGATCTTAGACCAGAACCCCTGTATCTCTGGGCATGACCACCAAATGTGGACCATGTCTCCTCTTTGACCACATCCCCTCCAGCACAGATCTGGCATGCTGGGGAATATCTGGCTCAGTCTACTCGGGGTTAGGTACCACTGGAATAGAATTTTATAGATATTTTCTTTTGTGATCGTGCAAATTGAGGTCTTTGATGCTGCCTCCTAAATGTCCTTCCACTCATCTATATCTAGTTGTAGGTTGAGGTCTGCACACCACTGTTGCATGTATGCATGGCTTGGGCTCTCCGATGTTGATCCTAATCCCCTATAAATCTCTGAGATCAATCCCTTCTGGTAACGACCCTCAATGCAAAGGGATTCAAATTTGGTCGGTTTGGAAAATTTAACGTTTTGGGAGAGCGCTATAAGAAAGTGCCTAATTTGAAGGAATTTAAACATGTTGAGGTCTTGTACTTGATATTTATCTTGGAGCTCCTGGAAGGACAGAATTTCCTCCTTCTTCAGCAAGTCTGCTACCCTTCTAATATTGAGGTCATAAAATTGTTGAAATTGTCTCTGAGAACACCCAGGCGGGAAATCAAAGATGGGGGTAAGTTGAGAGGGGGTGGTCAACAGGGCGTACTTCCCTTTGTTTCTAAGTCAAATGCTCCACGTACACCTCATTGCTCCCAGATCGTATTTCCTAGAACCTTTCTCCTTATCGCTCCGAACCCACAGAATCGCCGACAGGGGCAAAGGTGCCGCATAGTGGGATTCTATCTCGAGCCAACATGATGTGGCCGGGTTGTTATTCCACGTCACCGCTTGGCATAGCTGGGCTGCCTGGTTGTATTTAGTCACGTCAGGGACCCCCAAGCCCCCCCCCCCCAACTTGGGTGATAATAACACCGACCTTGGGACTCTTGGTTTTCGGTTATTCCATATAAATTGGAATATTTGGGCTTGGATATTTTTGAGCTCAGATATGGGAATGTCTATAGGAAGTGTTTGAAAAAAATATAGGAGTCTGGGGAGGATGTTCATTTTAGTTGAAGTGATCCTACCAAACCAGGAGATCTGAAGTTTATTCAAGGATTCTAAATCCTTTTTGATTTGGTTAAATAACGGGGGGTAGTTGGCCTGGTACAGGGAGTTGTAGGAGTTTGTTATTTTGACTCCAAGATACTTTATATGGGAGGAGTTCCATCTATATTTATAGTTATATTGGAGCAATTTCCAAGTCGGTTCTGGGAGGGAGATATTTAGGGCTTCAGATTTATCCGTGTTGATTTTGTAATCTGAAATTCTGCCAAATTGGTCCAAGAGTCTTTGGAGGTTGGGAATGGTGGTATGGGGGTCCGTGAGGGTCAGAATAATGTCGTCCGCGAATAGCGAGATTTTATGTTCGGTTTTGGCAATCTTAATGCCCTGTATTCTTGGGTCATTTCTGATTTTGGCTGCTAGAGGCTCGATAGATAGTGCGAATAGTAGAGGGGGCAGCCTTGTCTGGTGCCATTTTTGATCTGGATTGGGTCTGTCAGACCTCCGGGAGTTTTATATATGCTGTGGGGTTTTGATAGAGGGCTCTATCTCCCTCCAGAAAAGGGCCCTGGAACCCAAATTTAGACATTGTTTGGTCTAGGAAGGACCATTTGATTCTGTCGAATGCCTTCTCAGCATCGAGGCTTAAAATCATTGCTTGGGATTTGCTAAGGTGTACGTGGTCTATAATATCTATTATTTTCCGGGTGTTATCGGAAGCCTGCCTTTCCGATACAAACCCCACCTGATCAATGTGGATAAGTCTGGGGAGAATTGGATTTAATCTGTTTGCTAAGATCTTGCTGTAGATTTTGAGGTCTGTGTTAAGTAGGGAGATTGGTCTGTAGCTACCGCATTCAAGCGGGTCCCTACTTTCCTTGTGGATGATCGCTAGGTTGGCCGCAGTGATTGTGGCTGGGATTGGATTACCCTCTAAGAAGGAGTTGAACATATCAAGAAGATAGGGGGCCAGAGTCAACATAAATGTCTTGTAGTAAGCGTTGGAGAAGCCGTCGGAACCCGGGGTCTTGCTTGGTTTAAGCGGTTTAATGGCTTCGAATAATTCTTCCAGGGTGATTTTTTTTATTAAGATTTCCCATTTCATCCTCCGTTAGAGAGGGTAGATCGCAGTGTGCTAGAAATTGTGAGGTTAATTTAGCGCTACTGTGAGGTTGTTCCGAGGGGTGAAGGTTGTAAAGGTCCGCATAGAAATTGGGGAATTTCTGGGCAATTTCTTTTTCGACATAGGTAATTGGCCCAGCTCTAGTGCGGATCTTATTAATTTGGGATTTCGCTTTTATGCCCCTTAGCTTTGTGGCTATCAACCTGTCCGCTTTATTACCCCTGTCATAGAACCTCTGGTTGGTCCATCTGAGTGCTATCTCTACCTCTTCGAGTTGCGTTTGTTTTAATTCTGATCTTGTTTTATCCAATAACCTGTATAATGTTTTGGAGGGGTTACTTTTGTGTTGTTGTTCTAATTCTAAGATTTTCTCTGTTAGCTCTTTTTGTAATTTATATTTCATTTTTTTCCCGGTAGGCGGCTATAGAAATAAGGTCACCTCTGATGGAGGCTTTATGAGCTTCCCATAGCATCGCTGGGGCAGAGACGGATCCTTTATTTATCTTGAAAAAGCTAGAGAGCTTTTGTTTGATTGTTAGTTCTATTTCAGGGTCATTGAGGAGGGAATCGTTTAGTTTCCATTTGTACGCATTGCTTTTAACGAAGGGCAGAGAGAGGGACAGTTCGCCTGGGGCGTGATCGGACCAGGTTATTGTGCCAATGTCTGCGTGAGAGGACGCCTGTAAGACATTATTGGTACCTAGAAAGTAGTCAATCCTTGAGTAAGACTGATGGGGAGCTGAGAAAAAAGTGTAATCCCTCTGACCTTGGTGCTGGGCGCTCGAGATATCAACCAGAGAGAAACTTTCTATAATATTTCATAATTTTTTGGCTTTCTTCTGAGTTTGGGTAGAGTGTTGAGTCGCAGGGGTGGTTGATTTGTCACAGGCCGGGGAGAGAACCATGTTGAAGTCTCCAGCAATAATTAATGAGGTGAGGGATTGTTGGTCAAGGGAGTCAAGAAGTTTTTTCAGAAAGGGTATCTGGTTTTCGTTGGGGGCATAAAGGTTGAGTAGAGTGATGGGGGTACCCGATAAGGTGCCTTGGAGGAGAAGTTATCTCCCTTCAGGGTCTGGGAGGGATTTAGTGAGGGAAAAGGGGACATTGCTCTTGATTAATATATCTACCCCTCTTTTCTTGTTCGGAGAGGATGCATAGAATGCTTGGGGGAAAGCCCTTGCAAACGTGTTTGGTGGAGAATGAGAGTTAAAGTGAGTCTCTTGTATAAATATAATATCTCCCTTGGATTTCTTAAATTCTTGTAGTGCTAGCTTTCTTTTCTTAACGGAATTGAGCCCCTTCACGTTAAGTGATATAATTTTAATGGAAGACATTAGTTATATTTTATATTTACGGAGTTGAAAACTCCACCCCCCTTTAATTTCCCATGGAGGGGGCTTGAGTTGGGATTGTGGGGGAGTTGGGAGGGAGATGGTGGGACCTCTCTCGAATCCCTGGGTGATAGGTTTGCCAGGGTCGACGGGATCGGGGCTGGGAGAAGGGCACTAGGGGGAGAAGGGGGGATGGGGGGGAAACACCAGGGGAGGAGGAAACACTAAGGGGGGAGAGACAAATGGGCTCTGTGGTAGCCCTACAAGAACAACCTCAGACACCGTGGTGAAAGAGGTAAGGGGGGTCAATACCCCAGGAGAGCTTCCTGAGTCAGGGAAAATGGTGCAGGTCGGAAGCCTCAGACCGAGCACCCTCCAATGATTTCACATATAATCACATAACGTGTAGAATAACATAGCAGACAATTATATTCTTTAACAATCAAGAACAACAGTATTAACTTTTACACATATCGATCAACTTGGTTTGCAAATAAACTTCATTGAAAACATGTTCGGGGTGGGGGGGGGGGGGGAACCAGAGATCTCATGCATATATTGTGGGGGGGGGGGGGAAGGGGAAGGTATGTAGATTATTTTCCAAACTCTATTAGCAGTGTTGATTTTTTTAAGACTCAATGGGGGTCTTTGTGCAATGGACCAGGGGAGGTGATGGGGGGAGGGTAAGTGGGGGTGGGGAGGAAAAGATAGGGGGAGGGGAGGGAGGAAGGGGGGGAGGGAAAAAGAGGGATGGGAGGTGAAGCAGGGGAGGGGAAGAGGAGGTAAGGGAGAGTGGAGGGGGGCGAGGGAGCATAGAAAGGACAAAACACCCAACATTTTTGACGATGCAAGGGGCAGGGCATTTCCCAAACTACTTGGGGGTTTCGGGGGTGCAAAAAGGGGGGTATATACGACCTTCCACTCATCGGATTTCGCACTCGGTGCTTCTGTGGCCTACATTTTTAACCTGTTGACGGGTAGCGCACTGGCTTGGGCGTCCCCCATCTGGGAGCTGTGAGATGACCTTACACAGAATTATTCAGCCTTCAAGACGGAATTCATGCAGGTGTTTGATATCCCTGCACGTCAGGAGGTGGCGTCTTCTCTTTTACAGATTACTCAAGGGCGAAGACTGGTGATTGAATACGCCATAGAGTTACGGACCCTTGCAGCAGAAACCAACTGGGGACAGGAGGCCTTCGTCGCCGTATTCTGGCAAGGACTGTCAGACAGCATCAAGGATGCACTTGTTCTCCAAACCTGGCCAGGTCTTTTGGAGGATCTCATCACTCTGGCGATTAGAGTGGACCAATGTATTCAGGTACGCCGCACGGAGCGCCAGCGCACTTGCTCGGTAACCTCTTCGACTCCCTCTCTCAGCACTACTACGGTTACCAGGCCCACTACGCCGCCCGTCCTACTATGGAGATGTCCGAACCGATGCATTTGGTGGTTGAACGGGTTCGCACACCAATACGGCAATTCCGCCGCGCCGGGGAATTGTGCTATTACTGCAGATCTGCAAAAACATCTGACCCAAGAAAGTCCTACATGTCCGGGAAACGGGAACACCCTGTGAGTATGAAGGGGCTCTCTCCTCGTCCCCTTCCCCAAAAAGTATTTCCTAAGAAACTAACCATACCCGTGTGTCTCTCAGGCCGTAAGTTCCGCATATCCACAGTAGCCTTCATAGACTCCGGAGCCGAGGGCAATTTCGTGGACCAAGAGTTCGCCAAACACTACCAGATACCGCTCGTGGAGAAAAAGATCCCCATCGCCTTGGTCAGAATTGATGGGTATCCACTAACTCCGACATTTATCTCATTAGAGACTGTTCCTGTTGTACTTTCCTCTGATAATCACAAGGAGACCTTGACCCTTGACGTCATCCTGGCTCCCGGAACACCCATAACCCTAGGATTGCCATGGTTGCAACTACACAACCCACAGATCGATTGGGCATCCACCAACCCTATCACTTGGGAACCAAGGTCAGACGAACCACAGCGACTCCTAGCGAATACCACTGCTCCTGAGACGAACCTCTCCACGGTTTACTGCCAGTTTCTGGACATATTTAATAAGGTACAATCGGACCTTCTACCTCCTCACAGGTCATATGACTGTCCTATTGACCTGATTCCTGGTTACACGTTACCTAAGTCCAAGACATATCCTCTGTCCCTTCTCGAAACTAAGGCTATGGACGAGTACATCCAGGAGAACCTGAAAAAAGGTTTTATTCGCCCGTCCAATTCACCAACTGGAGCAGGGTTCTTCTTCGTAAAGAAGAAAGATGGAATTTTAAGACATTGTATTGATTATAGAGGGTTTAACCGTATCACCGTAAAGAATAGATACCCACTCCCCTTATCACTGAACTTTTTGATAGGTTGCAAGGTGCCAAAGTCTTCTCCAAGCTGGACCTTAGGGGAGCTTACAATCTAGTACGTATACGTCAAGGAGACGAATGGAAAACGGCCTTCAACACGCGTAGCGGCCACTACAAATACCTTGTGATGCCCTTCGGACTGTGCAATGCTCCGGCCGTTTTTTCAAGATTTCATTAACGATGTACTGTATTCCGCAAGGTACTCAATGACTTTGTCATAGTCTATCTGGATGACATCCTGATTTTTTCAAAGAACTTACAGGACCACTTCCTTCATACATCTTATGTGCTCTCACGCCTTCGTAAACATCGATTGTATGCCAAGATGGAGAAATGTACCTTCCATCTAACTTCGACCCAGTTTCTAGGCTACATTATTTCCAGCGATGGTTTCATGATGGACCAGGACAAATTAAAAGCCGTTACTGACTGGCCTAGATCTGATTCTCTTAAATCCGTCCAGCGCTTCCTGGGATTTGCCAACTACTACCGCAAGTTTATCTGTGATTTCTCCAGAATTGTTGCACCTATTACTGCCCTTACTAAGAAGGGGGCCGATCCATCGGTTTGGTCACCAGAGGACATTATCGCCTTCAACACTCTTAAGGAGGCTTTCGTGTCCGCACCGGTTCTCCATCACCCCAACACCGATCTCCCTTTCGTGTTGGAGGTGGACGCCTCTTATTCTGGTGCAGGTGCCATTCTATCCCAGAAACCTTCACCTCAAGAAAAATTGCATCCCTGCGCATTCTTTTCGAAGAAATTTACCTCAGCTGAGAGGAACTACGACGTGGGGAACAGGGAGTTACTAGCCGTTAAAATGGCACTTCAAGAATGGAGGCATCTCCTGGATAGCTCGAAGGAGCTGTTCACCATCCTCACTGACCATAAGAATTTACTATATAGAGAATGCTCGCCGTCTGGGTCCACAGCAAGCCCGCTGGTCTTTGTTCTTTTCCAGATTTAATTTCCAACTGTCGTATATTCCTGGGACTAAAAATGTCAAAGCCGATGCTCTCTCAAGACAACATTCTTCTGAAGAAAGACCAGAGGATTCTATGGAGACCATTTTACCTTATGAGAAGATTTTTGCCGCATCTTCCTTCAGAAGCTTTGACAAGATCGTCAAATCACAAATGTTCATTCCAAAGAACCTGAAGGTCCCCAGGGGCAAGCTCTTCGTGAGACCTAATTTCATACCCAAGGTTCTGGATTGGGGACACGTCTCAAGGGCAGCAGGTCACCCTGGCTACAAAAAGACTTTGGACCTTATACGTCGCAACTTTTGGTGGCCCAGGATGTCCAAAGACATTTTCGAATATACGCACGCTTGTTCTGTCGGTACGCAAAGCAAGACAATTCATCAAAGGCCTCACAGTCTTCTTTCTCTGCCCATCCCAGAACGCACATGGTTACACATATCAATGGATTTTATTGTGGAGTTGCCCAGGTCCAAAGGGATGAATACGATATTATTGGCGGTGGATCGTTTTTCCAAAATGGCTCACTTTATCCCGCTCAAAGGACTTCCCACCTCACACACCCTTGCTGATATCTTCACTGATCACATCTTTCGCATTCATGGTATTCCTTCGTCCATCGTGTCTGACAGAGGGTCGCAGTTTGTATCTACATTTTTGGAGAACTTTTACAAAAAGACTAGGGATCTCATCTTCTTTTTCCTCAACTTACCATCCTCAGTCCAACGGTCAAACAGAAAGGGTCAATCAGTCCCTGGAGAAATACTTGAGGTGTTTCATTTCCAATTCTCAGGATGATTGGGCACAACTTCTGCCATGGGCCGAATATGCTTTTAACTCTGCTACCAACGAGTCCACCCGAGAGTCACCATTTTTCGTCAATTATGGTTTTCATCCCCCATGTCCTCCCGTCTCCAACATTCCTTCTGGAGTTCCGGCCGTAGATGACCGCATCTCATCTCTACAATCGGCATGGTTCAAGATTCAGTCTGCTCTTCTTACCGCTTCTCAACGGGCCAAACATCAGGCTGATCGCCTCCGCCGTCCGGAACCCAGATACAAGCCAGGGGATATGGTATGGCTGTCCTCAAGAAACATTAATTTGAAGGTACCTTCCCCCAAATTGGCGCAGAGGTTCCTGGGTCCTTTTCCTATCATCGAACGGATTAATCCGGTTGCATTCCGGCTTCAACTTCCCGACAGCATGAAAATGCCAAACGTTTTTCACACATCTCTACTCAAGCCATTCGTATCCAGTCATTTCTTCCCCGACCATAACAGTAGGCCTGAGCCGGTTATTAACCAGAATAGGGAAGAATATGAGGTCCAGTCCCTGGTGCATTCTCGCATATCCAGGGGTCAACTGCAGTTCCTCGTGCACTGCAAGGGTTTCGGCCCGGAGGAAAGGTCTTGGGTTCCACTTCGTGACATCCACGCTCCTGGTCTTCTGAAGACTTTCAGGAAGAAGTTTCCGAACAAACCATTTAAGGACCGTCCTTAGGCCGTTCCTGAGGAGGGGGGTACTGTAAGGAATCTGGTGTCTCAGTGCCGTCAGTGCGACCATTGCCCACCCCCCGTTGTTACTCGGACGTCCCAGCGCCTGCAGTGCAATTCCCACATACCTCCGTCATCTGCCACTGACACTCAGGCTCCTCACCATCACAGGATTGCACCTACCGAAGAGGTGCCTGCTGAACCACAGCTTCTGCGTGTCTCCGGCTCCGCGCTCTATGCGCACACGCGCGTCTGTCACTGACCCCATTCGCATACGCACGTCAGTCACCGAATCCACGCGCACATGCGCGCCAGCCCCAGATGTTATGCACACGCATTCACCGCTTACAAAGCACACGCCTAACAGAGGCCTTTTACCCACTGCCCCCGCAGGGAGGCGTCACCCTCAAGCACCACATGATTCCATGCAAATCTATGACTACACTCAGCTGGGCTGTAACACCTCCCTCCTATCAGGGAGGACTCCTTACAGTCCTCCAGGCCTACCCCCTCTTCCCATTGGCCTGCCAAGCTTTATTATGCCTGTGCTTCCTGTTCACTCGTCGCTCGACATAGTTCTGTATGGAAGCATTTGACTACTCTCTCAGTGACTCCTCAGGTATCGACGCGGCTTGGACGACTAACCCCTCTGGCTCCCGACTTTGGCTCTACCAGGACTTCGTGACTTCCCCTATCCCTGACCTTGGCATCGGCAATAACTACTCTACCTCTACTACCAGTACCGGCAAGTATTGTCTTCTTTACTATACCTGGCCTGGCAACACCACACTCCAGACGCGCTCCCTTTGCTGCGGGTGCGTGTATCCCTATGTCCCACCTCAGCACAGGGGACGGGTCTGGTCTGCGGCCAGCACCGGCTTAACAGTCTTCTCTATACCCCCTTTGTATCTAATGCCCTCTCCCACCTTAAATCTTTCTCACTGACTGCCCCACACCTCTGGAATGCCCTTCCCCTCAATACCCGACTAGCACCCTCTCTATCCACTTTTAAGACCCACCTTAAAAAACACCTGCTTAACGAACCATATGAGTAGCTCATTGGCTAATACTATACACCTGATACATAAAGCTTGGCCCTTTGCGAACACACTTACCAGAATGCCCTCCTGAAGCACTATGTACAGTATATTAATGGAGCTATATAAATAAAGATATACATACATACATACATACATACATACATACATGGTAAAACTAACTATAAGTACTCATAAAATAAGAACATAAAACAACAAAGCCAATCGTTCAGGTTACACTGAAATACTTTCTGCTGAAATTACAATTTTGTTAGTACTGTAGTTCAATATTTTAAACCTTTATGAAGTCTATTATGTTAATACCTTTAAAATACAATTTGTTCTATTGAAAGAAACTAGCAATTTACAATCAGAATAGAGGTGTTAAAAAAAAAAACTTTTGCCGTCTTTGATTTACCTGAACATAATGTTCTTGTTGTTAGGAATGTAATAGTCTCTGATTTCTTTTACAGAAAAGCAACTGTTTGCAGCATCACGAGAGAGAGAAGGAAGAGGATTACAGGATCCAATGAGTCGCAGCCTCCATTTCCCAGATGCCACAGATAATTCACCAGTATGAGCTTCTGCCATGAATGTATACCCCTTCTGGAAAATGAAAATAAAAGTCTTAAACATGTATTCACATTCAGTTCATACTTATGGCAGTCATGCTATTTTAATGGATTTCTTGTTATTCAATGTAAAAGACAAATCACAGAATTTTATTAGGCAGACATTTTCATGGGATATTGTATGCATCCAAATCCTTTAACTCAGATGGCATACAAATCACTGCTGATGCAGTTTTAACAGTACCTGATGATATAATTTGCCTGAAGCGACTGAATTAGCTAAAAAAAAATATCATACAATTGTCAAAATTGAATATGCCAAAAGGAATATATAATACAGGATATAATCGAGACATTTCCACCTTGTGGAAGAAAAAGGCTAATACTTTTTCTGCCACATAACACTGACATAATAAAATCAATTAAAGAACACCAGATGTTATTGATTTCATGTATCAGTCATAATTATATATTGTATTGTATGTCTTTATTGTATTGTATGTTTTTATTTATATAGCGCCATTAATGTACATAGCGCTTCACATGGGTGTGTGTGTGTGTGTTCTTCTCTTCTCTCTTTTTGTATGATTGCTCAAGTATCGCAGTTATATGGTTGTAAACAGAAGAAATATACTGCTAGACTTTTCTGGAGCAAAACGATTACAGCTTAATGTATTTTTTCAAAGATACAGACAGTGGTTTCTTGCTTCTAGCATGTCTACACAGAATAGAATATTAAAAACGTGATCATGCATATTACGTAGTTACATAGTAGATGAGGTTGAAAAAAGCAGGAATAGGATATTCAGCGCTCGTGCTGCAGAAGGAATTGTAGGAAAAATCCCTGTGCTGCTCGTGCATGGAGCGTCTCCCCAGATGCTCCCACTTCAGAGGTGATCCCCCCTCAAAAAGGGGGGAGGGCACCCTGAGAAACAAAGAAAGAAAATTGCACAGAAGCGCATAAGAGATGGAGTTAATAACAGTATTTTAATAAAACACACACATAAATAGCTGAGAGGATCCAACCCCTTCTCAGCTCAGGAAGTAAAATGCCCAGAAAATAAAACCATACATATGGTCTCTTAACATAAAATGTCTAGGGAAAATACATCACATACAACAAAAAAAAACAATCAGTGTAAAAATAAACAAAGAAAGTACTAACAGCCCAAGGGGATTTAAATGAAAACCGCCATAGAGGACTATAAAGCCGCTGACAGGGGGAGACGAACACTTACACTGGGGCAAAGGTGGGGGTCCACAGATGACCGCACAGGATCCGGATCGCGGCACCAGGGAAGATGAAACAGCCACCACTTGAGCCTCAGGCAGGCTCCGTCTCAGCCTCTCAGCAAACACGCGCAGGATGACCTGTCGTGACCTCTACGCGTTTCGCACCACGTGCTTCGTCAGGAGGTCACGTACAGCGTCATCCGCGCGTATTTATAGAAGGAAGGGAGTTAGTAAGGACAGCCCCCTCAGACGCCAAGTCTAACGCCCTTAGATTGGCAGCTAAATACTTAAAGTGATGCTACCTCTTTTCCTTACAGTGTCACATGTTGCGATAGTCACGTGATACAGGTCTACCAGAGTCAATACAAAACGGGAACTGTAACACAGCAACTGCAGCACTGCCAGAGACCATCACTAAGTATAAAGACAAGAAACACACAGATACCAATTTATATATTAATTAAACATAATAAATGTACACATGAAAAGATATATATAATTCTAATACATATATAATAAAAATGAGAGATTAATTACATTTTAATAAAAAGAAGAGAGAAAAAAAAAAAAAAGAAAATAAACATTATTTATCTTAAAAAAGGTTTAAGTTCAATGAGTTCATTAAAACCAATAGGATGTCTAGTTTGCATTTCGTAAATCCAATACTGTTCACGTTTCAATAAATGATTTTCTCTATCTCCTTGTCTGCTGTTCATTTGTATATGTTCAAGCCCTTTAAATGTAATACAAGCGGGGTCATTATTGTGTATCTCTTTAAAGTGTTTTAGTAGCGGGGTAAGCGGCATACCTTTAGCCAGAGTTTTAGGTATGTTTTTTACGTTTCTCAGATGTTCTAACATACGCATTTTTAGTGGCCGTTTTGTCTTGCCAATGTATTGTAAATTACAATTACACTGCAGGACATACACCACATGCGTGGTCTGACAATTAATAAAACTGTTGATATTATACATCCTTTTAGTAGCACAGGACGTGACAGTTGTTCCTTTACAAATGTGGTTGCACGCCCTGCACTTCCCGCATTTATACGTGCCTTTAATACCCAAGCGATCTTTAATGTCACCAGATACAACATTTTTCCTTGTTATTTGGCTAGGGGCCAACATATTTTTTAGGTTTGGCGCACGTTTAAACACTACCCCTGGTTGTGAGTTTAACTGAGGGCCCAATACAGGGTCCATTTTCAATAGAAGAATCTCTTTTAAGAGAAAGCGATCCAGATTTTGTTAACTCTAGTAGCTATCTACATTTGGGATTTAAGCCCAATTCAGTTTTCTATCCATACACCTCCAGAGGACCCAATATCGAAATGTTTGGAAAATTGGTGGAGAGAGACTTTAAAGAAATGTGTAAAATGAGATCCTCTAAACACCATTCCAATCTAACTTGGGAGGAACATAAAAGCATTAATACCTTGAAAGTCAACCAAGATATAGTGTTGAGATCAGCGGACAAAGGGGGTGGAATAGTCCTCCTGAACAAAGAGGACTATTTTAAGGAGGCATATCGCATTTTGGGAGACAGAACCACTTATGTACCCTTAAAAAAGGACCCCACAGAGGAATACTCAGGCCTCATTAAAAAGCATCTGAGTGAGGCGTTTGTTATTGGGATCCTGTCAAAGGCAGAATATGAGTATATGTTTATGCAAGACAAAACGGCCACTAAAAATGCGTATGTTAGAACATCTGAGAAACGTAAAAAACATACCTAAAACTCTGGCTAAAGGTATGCCGCTTACCCCGCTACTAAAACACTTTAAAGAGATACACAATAATGACCCCGCTTGTATTACATTTAAAGGGCTTGAACATATACAAATGAACAGCAGACAAGGAGATAGAGAAAATCCTTTATTGAAACGTGAACAGTATTGGATTTACGAAATGCAAACTAGACATCCTATTGGTTTTAATGAACTCATTGAACTTAAACCTTTTTTAAGATAAATAATGTTTATTTTCTTTTTTTTTTTTTTCTCTCTTCTTTTTATTAAAATGTAATTAATCTCTCATTTTTATTATATATGTATTAGAATTATATATATCTTTTCATGTGTACATTTATTATGTTTAATTAATATATGAATTGGTATCTGTGTGTTTCTTGTCTTTATACTTAGTGATGGTCTCTGGCAGTGCTGCAGTTGCTGTGTTACAGTTCCCGTTTTGTATTGACTCTGGTAGACCTGTATCACGTGACTATCGCAACATGTGACACTGTCAGGAAAAGAGGTAGCATCACTTTAAGTATTTAGCTGCCAATCTAAGGGCGTTAGACTTGGCGTCTGAGGGGGCTGTCCTTACTAACTCCCTTCCTTCTATAAATACGCGCGGATGACGCTGTACGTGACCTCCTGACGAAGCACGTGGTGCGAAACGCGTAGAGGTCACGACAGGTCATCCTGCGCGTGTTTGCTGAGAGGCTGAGACGGAGCCTGCCTGAGGCTCAAGTGGTGGCTGTTTCATCTTCCCTGGTGCCGCGATCCGGATCCTGTGCGGTCATCTGTGGACCCCCACCTTTGCCCCAGTGTAAGTGTTCGTCTCCCCCTGTCAGCGGCTTTATAGTCCTCTATGGCGGTTTTCATTTAAATCCCCTTGGGCTGTTAGTACTTTCTTTGTTTATTTTTACACTGATTGTTTTTTTTTGTTGGATGTGATGTATTTTCCCTAGACATTTTATGTTAAGAGACCATATGTATGGTTTTATTTTCTGGGCATTTTACTTCCTGAGCTGAGAAGGGGTTGGATCCTCTCAGCTATTTATGTGTGTGTTTTATTAAAATACTGTTATTAACTCCATCTCTTGTGCGCTTCTGTGCAATTTTCTTTTTTTGAGGTTGAAAAAAGACATATGTCCATCAAGTTCAACCTATGCTAAATTTAGATGACAGATTATTTATCCCATATTTGTACAGTACTTAAAGTATTGTAATCCAGGAGGAAAACAACAAAAAAACCCAGTGAAACATTATCCAATGATGTTTCATAACAGGAAAAATAAAGTCCTTCCTGACTCCAATAATAGCAATGAGATTTCTCCCTGGATCAACATCCTTCCCATATTTACTTAATTTATATATCTCTGTATACCTTTCCTTTCTAAAAAGATGTAACTTTTTTGAAGAAATCTATGGTACACTACCGACACACTTTATTGCAGCACGGCTAGCACCGCAAGCCGGGGGATGCCCCGGCGTGCTAGCCGCACTCCCTCAGCGTGCCGCGCATCACCGATGCGCGGTCACGCGTCATCGGTAGCCTGCGCCCCCTGCACGCGCGTCCTGGTGTCCCGCGATGTGGGGGACGGCGGCAGGGGGTTCCGGGGGACCCGGCGGACCCGGCAGCGGGAGGGAGAGCGCCCCGATCGGAGGGCGCTCCTCCGCTGCTTCGGCGCACGCCCGGCACCCTCCGGCGCGCGCCAGGTTACTGCTGCGGCCGAGAACGGGCAAATGCTCGAATAAACTCGGCCGCAGCAGTATCTGTTATCGCAGTCTCCATGAGTAATGCGTTACACATTTTAACTGCCCATACTGTAAAGGACCTTTTTCTTTTTGTTGCAGGTGAAATCTTTTTTTTTTTTTTTTATACAGCTTTGAAGCAGGGGGTCTGCAGAACTGAACCCCATTATTTCAGCCCTGGGGACCTCCGTAGTAGGTGCCAGTTTTCCTGTGTTTTTTAAAGCTCCCGCATCACATGGGCCATTAGGAAGCCGCACCAGATTACATCACGGCTTCCTACTGGCCAGCAGGGCGCGGGAGCTTTAAAAAGTGGCCATTACGTGATCCCTGCTAGCTGAGCAGAGCGGCTACCGGCACCTACTACTGATCTAAATATCTCCCACAATAGAGGGGCCCGGAACAGCAATTTAACAGGGTTCAGCTCCGGAGACCCCCACATCAATCCGCTGTAAAAAAAAATGTTGCTAAAAAAATATTTGCTGGCTTAGATTTGCCTGTTACCTTTGTATTGCCCATGGGATGAATAGTTATTTTGAAAGCTCCTTGTATTGATATTTGTATATAGTTATTATATCTCCTCTTAGACGTCACTTTTCTAATGTAAACAAATCAAATTGTGCTAGCATCTCCTCATAAGTCAGATTTTCCATCCCCTTTATTAATTTGCTTTCTCTTCCCTGCACTTTTCCAGTTCCATGTCTTTTTTATGGAGTAATCTGTATTCCATATTCAAGGTGTGGTCTTACTAATGCTTGATACAGTGGTAGAATTATGCTTACAGTACTTCCCTTCCATCCATACCCCGTTTAATGCAGATAAGATCTTACTGTATTTGCCTTTGCAGCTACTGCATGACATTGGGCAATATTGCGAAGTCTGCTGTCTACGAGCACTCCTAAATCCTTCTCCAACAAGGTTTGACCTAATTTTGCCCCATTTAATTTGTAAGTTACCTGTTTATTATTGTTTCCCAAATGCATAACCTTACATTTCCAGTCTATCCAAGTCCACCTGGAGAACAATTACATTATGCTCTGATATTACTACGTTACACATTTTAGTGTTATTAGCAAAGATGGAGACTTTGTTCTCTATGTCAACCTCAAGGTCCTTTTAAACAAGTTGAAAATAAGGGGTCCCAGTACTGATCCTTGAGGCACTCCCCTAACCTCTTTAGCCCTATCTAAAAAGGTTCCATTTATGACAACTCTATGTCTATCTTTCAAGCAGTTTTAAATCCAGGTGCAATATATTTTACATCTGTGCGGTCAAATATAAACCTGTTACAGTATGATACAATATGAATTCCATTTCCATTCAAAGTGAGCTGCCTACATGTATTTGTACTATTGCATTTTCCTTGAAACTCTGTGTCCAATAAGTTCTTGAAACATATATGTGAAGTTGTTAACCCTTAATATGGCAGTCTCCGGGCAGATCCAGTAGTTCAGAGCTGTGGGCTTCCGTTGTCATTCACCGGATCCTAGACAATCAGAGGGATCAGGTGAGGGTGTCGCGAACTACCTTCCACGTAAGTGTGTAGCCCCTTTTCTCCGTAACTAAAAGAATTACTGGTACTGCCATTACCTAACTGGCTACCAGAAGGCCTGAGCCTTCGCCACTGGGAGCCTGGGGTGGTCTTGTCCGCTTTGGTGCAGCGCATCCACCTGCGAGGGATCCCAGCGTAGTGGGATGAACCCCTCAAAGGAACCAATACTAACAGTAATCACACACTCATGTATATAATAACGGGTTTTAGTGAACATATATCACGACAGCCTGAACCACTCAGTAATTGTACCTATAACACGGATACAGTACACCAGAAGAGTGTCCCCAAAGTACATTGGGTGCTAGGCACCAATACCCTGATGTCCTTCCCCAATATCAGGCCCACCCAAAAGTGTATGGAGTAGCGCTACCCCGTGAGTCGTTGGTGCACTTGAGTGTGGGACCTGCCCAGGAACTCCAGTACCCAGGTGCTGCCGAATAATAAACAGGAATCCGCTGATCTAGCGACGTCGTCAACCTCGAAGGCGTCTGCCTCTGCGTGGGGTGAACTCCTGCTGGAGGGTCTCACCTTAAGAATTAGAGAGTTCATTAACGTACATTAGATGGTTTGGTCCCAGACCACAGGCCGCGAGTCACCGCATGGCGTCCTCTCGATGATGTCTATCACTATCTGACTACTGGAGAAATGTCCCTATCTGGAGCCTTTCCCTGAAGCAGCCACAACCTAAATGTGAGTGGGGCCTATCTGGGACATAAGGGGCAATCTGGGCCTAGTCCGGGAGCCATTTGCACCCGGACACTACCTTCCACTTCTGAGTCCTGGCTCCAATTTGCATCGCGCGGTCTAAGCGCGCCAAATGTAGCAAATCTTTCCTCAGAGGATCCAGGGAGCCCTATAGGCTGCTCTGCGTCATGTGATCGGCCACCCCAGGGTAGCCTGGGATATGTAGTTCTCCTGTGGAGCATATAGAAGATGGCCACCGCTCTATCGGGCCATTGCGAGTGCGCAACTTTCCCAAATGGCCACCGCAACCTCAGTATGCTCTGCGCATGCGTGAGCCATATCATACGCATGCGCGACAGGCAACATGGCAGCCCCCGCTAGCCGGAGCTCCCTCCCTCTACTGCTGCACGCAGCCACAGCCTCCCTGCATGACCCCACAGCCGTAGAAGCCTTCCCCGCTTCCGTATCTGAGCAAAAGGGGGGCGGGAGGGAACAGGGGACCCGGCTACAAGTGCTATTTAAGGTTTGTTTTCTCAGAGCACAGGTAACTCTTTGATAAAGTGCCTCCATGGCAAGAAACACATCAGGGGACCTAGCCCATTTGTCTGTCAATTCTTTGGCTGTTATGCCTATTAAATAATACATTTTACCTGCCTCCAGCCCTTCATTCTTTTGCTGTGCTCAGCTTTTTTGAAGTGAAACTTCTTTGCTGGCACCTACAGAGTTGTGACAGGAAAATTCCCTTGTGTTGTAACAAAATTCCATGATGGAAGTGACGTCACTGCTGGCAGAAGAGGCCATCAGTGATGTCGGTGGAGGGAGAGGAAAGACACTGACTGACACACACACACACACACACACACACACACTGAATGACAGACACACACAGACTGACACTTACATACACACACGGACTGACACACACACACACAAACACACACACTGACTGGCACACATACACTGACTGACAGAAACACACACTGACTGACACACACACACACTGACACACACACATTGACTCACACACACACAATGACTGACACACACACACACACACACAGAGACACACACACACACAGACAGACAGACACACACAGACAGACAGACACACACACACACAAGGAATTCACAGTTACTATAAATATAGAAGTGCAAATAGCTAAAACACACGTTCTAAGTCAAACTTCTTTGCGTTTTAGCACTCAAATTGTGTTTTGATTTTTAATTAAAAACATCACCATCACAAATACAATTTCTGTGACAAACCAGTGACAAAAGACAAAGAAGTTTCACTTAAAATGTGCGTGCTCGGCACACACACTTTTTTCACTACAATTCTTATAAACAGATGTAACCAGACTTACTTTCCTCTGTGCCGCATTCATGTGTGGCCGCCGCACCGCAGTCCAGCTGCAGGCGATCACGGCCCCGAAAACAGAAAGTGACCCAGGAACATTAACCCTGCGGGGGTCCGTACTTCTGAAATGGACCACCATAGCGGTATCCTGCCGGGTCTGCCACAAGTCTGTAAGAGCTGTGCAGAGGAGTCCCAGGGAGAAGCAGTATCTCTGTGTCTCTCCAAAGCAGCTCCAAAAGGAGCAATTCATTGGCTTTGTATTATTATTTTAACATAGCATTGAAACAGGGGGTCTCCGGAGCTGAACCCCATTAATTTCAGCTTCGGGGATCCCGTTTCCCGAGATACAGACCTCCTTAGGGGATTGCGATATCTCTAGTAAGTTTAAAGCTCCGGCGTCATGTGGGCCAATAGGAAGCCACACTGGATGACGTCATAGTTTCCTATTGGCCCACAGGGTGCGGGAGCTTTGAAAACCCTGCTAGCAGAGTGAAGCGACTACTGGCACCGGTACAACTTTTATTTATTTAGGGTATTCGTTGATTGGCACTGTGCCTAGATACCCACATTGCCTTCAATGGATTAAAAGGCTAGCATTTGATTATGTTATTATTTTAGTGTAAGGTTTCTTTTGTAAAATGTAATTTTATCAAATGCTTCTCAATGGACAAATGCGCTAGTGGCCAGATAGATAACCTATATTGCTAATAGCACCCTTGCCCATTACTGTGTGTGTGTGGTGGCGACGGTACTCTTGTTAGGGGTAGGGGGTTGGTGATGGGGGTAGTTGTCCAGGGGTGAGTGGCAAGAGGTTAACCCCTTCATTACCTTGGTGGTTAGCCCATACAGTACTGAAGAGGGGTAAGTAATTTATTGTAATATTGTACATGTATTATTTTTTGTATTATAGCACAGTATATTGTTTACATTTATTTTAAATGTTTGCTTAATGTTTTTATTTGTTTTATTTTTTATTTTTTAAATATGTTTGGTTAATTGGTTAATTCCACATTTGGCTAATATTGATATTGATATTGACCATTAGTGTAGATGGGGTGGGTAGTTTTAATGGGGGCGGTTAGGCCATTTGGGAGACAAGGGTTAATTCCTTTATTACCTTAGCAGTAAGCCACTAAGATAATGAAGGGGGCTTATTAATGTTTTTTTTTTTTTTTATGCATGTGTTTTTTTGTTAATGTCCTAAATCACTATTAGCCACATTTGGTTAATAGGGATATGGGGCATTAGTCTAGAGCTGTAGTTTTATTGGGGGTGTTGGGGGTACGTAATTTAGTATGGTCTGTCCCTTGATGAAGTAGATAATCCAATATGAGTATCTATGTCACGAGGGGAATACTATAGACCATATTCGATCAGCTATGTCATCAAAGGGGTTGGACAGGACATTTAAATTATTTAAATGTCCTGTTCAACCCCCTTGATGATGTAGATGACCAAATATGGTCCTATATTATGCTCCCTCATGATGTAGATGTCCATATTCGGGAATCTATGACATCAAGGGGCAGGACAGATCAGTGGCAATCCACATGTACTGCTTTTTTAAACATAGGTTTGAAGCAGGGGTCTCCGGAGCTGAACTCCATTCATTTGAGCTCACGGGGCCCCTGCTTTTGGAGATACAGACTTTATAGGGGGTGCCAGTAGCCGCTCTGTAATGAGCCAATAGAAAGTCATGATGTTATCTGGTGAGGCTTCCTATTGGCCCAAGTGACGGGGGAGCTTTAAACTTGAAGGAGAAACCGGCATCCTCTACGGAGATCTGTAACTCGGGAAGCAGGGGGTCCCTGGAGCTGAAATGAATGGGGTTCAGCTCGGCAACCCGCTGCTTCAATCCTATGTTAAAAATAATAAAAAGCACACGAGTCGCTCCTTTATGAGCTGCTCTGAGGAGACAGAGAGACTGCTTCTCTCTTGGACTGGACTTGGACTCAGCTCTTACAAACTGGCTGGCCCGGTAGGATTAACACCGCGGGGGTCCTGCTTTAATCCTCCTGGGCCACAAAATGTATTGTTTTCAGGGCCGCGTTTTCGTCCCTGGTGCCTGGGACAGAAAGTTTGGCTACATCTGTATACTGTATCACAGCCATTAAATAAAATAGAAAGACAAGTTATTAAATCAACAGTACAACAATGTATTTCTTTCTAAAATATTAAATGGCTTTTTTGTATTTCTACAGTACCTATTGTCAAACAGTTGTCGTCAATTAACAGGCAAGATATCATTTGTATAACCCTCCATGCTCGGCTCCTAGGGAATTTACATCAGTGTATGGTGTCTGTCCACAAAAGCCTTCATTTACCTTTTCTCAGGGTGCTGGTGGTGGTCGACTAAGCGAAGATACAGTAGGGCACCAGAACATTTTATGGTACAACAGAACACATTATTTATGTTCCCATGTATGGTAACACTTAATTCACATATACAATCAGAATAGCTTAGTTGTACCTAATTTCATCTATACCACTATTACTCTTGATACAGCTCTTCACACTCTTAATAGTCATGTGGGGTGCATTCATTTGTTACTGTACTAACTTCATCTTGTGGATAGGGCCCCTCTTTTTAGCAACATTGTTAATGGTCTATAAGAGGGACTTATCCCTGTGCAAGAAACTGCCTTTAAATCCAGCAGGGAGCTGGTTAATTGCAGACAGGCAATTAACCAGACTCCACCTGCTAATTAGGATTCTGAGACAGGTTTCAAACTCCTGCTAAGATAGACCTAGAGAGATTTTTCCTAAGCACACAACAGTGCTGACATGAGGAGAGGATCTTGAATATACAGGACTGTATATTGACAGCAAGACACAAGGGGACCAGACCTCTTTCGTTGGATGTAGAGGACCCAGGAACCTGACATGAGGAGAGGATCTTGAATATACAGGACTGTATATTGACAGCAAGACACAAGGGGACCAGACCTCTTTTCTTGGATGCAGAGGACCCAGGAACCTGCCAAAGGCTGGACCCTCAAGCACACCTGGATACCGTTGACCTGAAGGGCCACCTGCTTTAGGGTACCGCTGAGACTTTGGGGTGGTAGACTGGAAAGGGGATTATCCTCCAAGTCTTGTAAGAGAGGGACTGGGGGAAGTAAGTTAGCCCTTACAATGGGATAGGTGTTTGTTGTTTTGTATTTTTTTTTTGCTGTGCTGTTTAAAGGGACAGGTTCAATAAAGCCATATGTTAATTTCACCCTAAACAGTCTCCATGTGCATACCTCTGCACACATACTGTATTTCACATGGTCCCTTTTACTGCGGGCTCCTGCTAAGATGCTGGCATGTTCTGTGTACATTACTATTTCTTTAACAGCCCTGTTGTGGAACTGCCACTTACTCAGGGGTAATAAATACTGTGGGGATCCGCTTGTAGGCCTAATCCTCTGACATGCGGGGGCCTTTTCTGCTTTGCCAACTGTGGCATGTCTGCATTCCCTCTCTAGGATATGCTCTTCTCTTATGGCCATACTATGGGATCCTAACAGATAGGGCACTGCCCCTAACTGAAACAAAATAAAAGGGTGGCCTGATCTATACTATAATGGTGGGAACATATTGTCATGATAGGGGGCTATGTCAGGCCTGAATAAAGGGGTCATCCCCCGCTGGCAGCCCCTACAATCATGCGTGGGACACAAGGAGTTAATGTGTGTTGGGTAATAACTTGCATTCCCCTGTCACATCTGTTTTGTCCCCAGAATAAGGCTGTATTGTCCCCAGAATAATATTCCTGTTTGTGTATAAATCATGTCGGGAGGGAAAGGGTTAACTATATTGTGAGTATAATCCTGTGTTCCCTTCCCTCCCATTGTCGGCCCAGGTTTGCAGGGTCAGAACTGCAGTTAACCCATATCTCAGCGTGTGAAAAAGCTATCCAGCTCATTTTTGGAGAGGTGACAGTGCATATATAGCCAAGGCTGCACACACGTTTTGTAACCTATGATGTTATAGCAGAAAAATATACAAGGTCTAAAATATATGTTATAATGCAGGGCACAGATCACCAAATGGGGCTTTGATATGCTAAGTAGCAAAGGGGGGGAATAATTAAGGTCCTTTGTGAAGTCCGGATCCAGGGCAGGAAGGGAGCGATGCCGTCAGGAACACCCAGAAAAAAACATATAAGATATCATAGTGCAGTAGGTTAAATAAAACGTGATAGTAAGTATGATAACTTGGCTCTTATAGATGACCTACTTACAAGAAGTAAGATAAAAAACAGCAAGTGGTTTAAAGATGGTTCTTGGAAACTTCAGCTTGTAATGGCAGATGGATATGCTTGGAAACTTCAGCTTGTAATGGCCTTTGTGAAGTCCTACATTTCCAGGCCCCCGTGGATAAGTAACACCAGGGCTTAAACCTTATGCTGATCAAAAGGATGAATCCCTCTGTTTAATATGCAAGCCGGGTCTAGAGGTGATAATCATTTCACTTGTAAAAGATAACACCCTGAGACAAAGCTTCGCTGGTCCCATGTCACGTCAGTCAGACCTGCTGGTGTCCAAGGATTTGGGCCCCTGTTTCCCAAGTGGGGCGACTCAAAATGTCCAATGCACATGTCTTGAGCTGTCAGGGGAGGGTGATATCAGCTCTCCCATGTTATGTGGCAATGTTTAATAGGTGTAAGTTAATTCATTGACAATCGGATGAGGCTAATGTTAAAAAACAGGTCCCTTAGCTTTAAAAGGTGCCTGCAGCCTCATCCCTTTGCTTCGTGTTGATCTCGGAATTCCTGTGTGACTGAATGAACTGCTACTCCTGGACATCAAGAGTATTTCATTCCCCATTACCCAGTAAGTGTTTGTCAATTGTTAGTTGTTTAACTGTGTCTGTCTGTCTAAAAACGAAATAAACCTGCAAGTTTATTTTACCAAAAGTCTTGTTCAATCTAAACCCAGAGTGTTTGAGGTATAAGTTCTGTTCCACCGCGACACATATCCCCTACCTCAATTCCCTGAGGCTCCTCTCGCCATGCTGGAACCTAACATCTGCAACTATCTCCTTTAGTTATACCTCCTGTGACAGTACCCCTGTGTCACCACAGGGTGTAGCTTAGCATCCACTGCTCACCATTAACCCCTTGTATTACTCCAGTAAACATATGAATTATAATATGTTTCAGTGTCAAATGCCTTGCATATCATTCTAACACCAATGTGTTAGAATGGCTACCATTCAGCGATACTACTTTATAATGAGTGAACTTGCTCACCAGGAAGTGAAAGTCCTTGAGTAAAACATGACACACACTAACACTCATTTTATTTTTTTTATCTGAAGTACTGTAGATGTATGGTGAGTTTGATAAGTACAATAAAAATTTAGTGTTTTTCACATCAGAAGACAAAATGCATAAATAATGAACAAATTAAAAAACACAGCCAGCCATTACTGGTAGAAACATACTGTAAGTAAAATTAAAAGAATGGTATGACACACCTAACATTACTAGAAAATACAAATGTATTTATACAGTAAAAGAAATGGCTGCATTGCCTGTGTGTGTGTTTGGATATAGTATTTATAATGTGTGCATAGTGTTTTTATTCACCGATTTATATGTGGTGCAGCTGAATTGAGATAACAATGCACTGTGCTTCTCTTATTTTATTACCAGAAGTAGAACTATACAGATACTGTACAATATAGCACAATTTTGTATTTACTAATGAGTTCTTACGAGAAAATGTGGCCATTGTCACTTCAAGAAGAAAACATTTTCTGCCATTGCATCTCCCTTTTTGCAGCAGAGCATTAGGAACAGTCACACTATCCTATCAGAATGGTTATATCACAATTCTCATTTATTAGGGAATGCCAAATATTTATTTTTGTGGTGTTGTAAGGAAGGACTCCCCTCCAGTATGGAACAGCTTATCCATTGACAAACCCCATTAATTTTAGCTGACTCAATAGCAGATGGTTGGGTATTTCAAATGTTTAGGTCTGGCTATTGTTCGTCGCATATAAAGTTGGAGATGTACTGTAGCACAAACTTTTCTTCTTCCTGCTCCACATGGCAGACAGGGTTGATCCATTGGAGGCCTTCAGAGAAGTTCCAGGATAGTGCCCATGAGCTTCAGGTTTGATATAACATTAATTTCTTATAAATATCAATTTTAAGTACAAATGTATATCTAATTACAATGTTATATGGATTATAATATTAAGGGCATTCCAGGGCGATTAGTTTTAACCAACCAGAGAGCAGGATTTCATTATTCACTTTCTCTTTAGTAGATAATAAATAACATATAAAAGATTTATTAATCACGATTCTGTTGCAGTATAGTACATTCATCTGTTTATTTTATGGTGGAATTTTGATGTTGATGGTACTAAACACACTCATATTGCTAAATAAAGTATTAAGCTCCCAACTGTCAGTAAAATAAAACTGATTCATCATGTCACAAAGTAAAATGTGATGTTAAACAAAAGTGACAGAATACAGTTCAACAAAAATCAACATTACTGACAAAGCTATAGCTATAAAACTTAACTAAAGAATATGTGGAGTAGCGCTATCTCTCAAATTTCAAGTCTTTTATAATTACAATAATTTATTTTTATATGACTTCACATTCCTTAGGACATCTGATGTACTAATATTTAGCAAATGACATTTTGAGAACATATTGATAGTTACTAATGTAATACATATTCAGGCTTAATACTGAAGCAAGAGTGGCTTTAAAGATGAGTTCAAAAGATGTGGCTTACAGATAAACAACTAGGCGTAAAAAAGATGTTCTACCAAGAATTGTAGAGGTAATTTTTGCGTCTGTTTTGCAAACTATTTCCACATGACAAAAGAGATGTTTGACCAAAACCATTACCTTATTATTTTTGCTACTTAGAAACCCTCATATCCAAAGCATTAAAGGTGCTTATATAAGCATGTGAATACCTCATCAGGGCTGATTCAGTCCATGACTCAGATACTAACTTATCACAGAATACCCCTCTTCTGAAAACCACCAGCCCAAATATAAGAGCAGGCCAATGACCAGACAAATACACATGTACAGTAAATAAAGAGATTAAAATATAAGCCTAATTATAGAGGTATAGATGAAGCAGGTACTATTACCCCCATTGATGAGAAATAATAATAATGTGTGTTCTCTCCGTATGCATTGTTTTTAATAGCACTACTGCTACATGCTGCGTCAGCATTAACGCTCATGGGCTAAGGGATGCCACGATCACATGAAAGCTCTGAGGAAAGGCCACATGGGTGTGATGTGCCAGAGGTGTTGTGACACCAAAGGGTTAAATAGTAAATATATACGTACATGTGTTCTTTTTATTTTGTTTTCTAATTAATAACAAGGCAAAGTACATACCGAAAGCACAAAAACAAAAGGTTCCAATTTTGTGAAGAGAAGAGTGCTGTATTGATGCTTCTGACACATAGGCGCAGATTCACTGAGCCCCGATGCAGGTTATTGCTGGCTGATCTGTCATTAAATGCTTTTGAATTGAGTGGTGTTAATACTGGAGCTAGATCAGGGTGTGATACTCCGCATCGGCGCTTAGTGAATCTCCCCCATTAGCCATATTTCATTTGAAATTGTGTTAAGTTACATAGATTTCTGTGTACTACTGAAAAGACTGGTAAAACAGACAAGATTAAATATATTTGTTCAATTAAGACAGTGTAAAAGAAAAATACCCATGTGCACAAATGTTGTGTATTTGGAAAGACATACAGTTAGGTCCGGAAATAATTGGACACTGACACAATTTTCATAATTTTGGCTCTGTACGCCACCACAATGGATTTGAAATGAAACAACGGGGATGCAATAGAAGTGCAGACTTTCAGCTTTAATTCAAGGGGTTGAAAAAAAATATCGTATGAAACGTTTAGGAATTGCAACCATTTTCATACAGGCCTTTTTGTGTTGCAGAGCTCACCAGTGTGTTCTTTTGTTCTCAGAATGTACCAAACTGTTGATTTGGCCACTCCTAATGTTTCTGCTATCTCTCTGATGGATTTTTTTTTTTTTGCAGCCTAAGGATGCCCTGTTTCACTTGCATTGAGAGCTCCTTTGACCGCATGTTGTGGGTTCACAGCAACAGCTTCCAAATGTGAATACCACACCTGGAATCAACTCCAGACCTTTTACCTGCTTAATTGATGATGAAATAACGAAGGATTAGCCCACACCTGTCCATAAAACAGCTTTTGAGTCAATTGTCCAATTACTTTTTGTCCCTTGAAAAAGAGGGGGCTACATATTAAAGAGATGTAATTCCTAAACCCTATCTCCAATTTGGATGTGAATACCCTCAAATTAAAGCTGATAGACTGCACTTTAAGCCCATGTTCATTATTTAACTGTAACTTGAATTTATTTTGGTACACAGCTGAAATAACAAAACTTGTATCAGTGTCCTGTAACAGATGAAAATGATAAACAACAAATAATCATGTCATCGATTTTCTTACACATATATACTGTAGTACAGAATGAGAATGACAAAAAGGATAGTGGATTAATTGATTTTAATTGACAAGTTGGGTGCTATTGTTGTAAGGATGTATAACCTCAAATTTTCTACTTTTGTAGAATAGTAGGTACTGACTAGCATATCGTTAAGAGCTAGACTGTGACGGGTTATATTCTGGGTGGTAAAATACAAGAGGAAAGATGAACGACTGAGATGACAATGGAAAACAATTGAGTGCATTAGGTCACAAACACATCAGGTGCAGAGGAACAAGAGGAAAGGGCCGAACATAAATTCTACAGAACAGAAAGTCAAAATAGAAAAAGAGAGAAGAATCCAAAAAAGGAGGCCATTTAATTAATGGTTACCATGGGAAGGCAGTCACAGTGCGCAAGAGAATGGAGAATGTGAAGGACAAATGGATGACCAAAGTGACAAAAGAAGAATGGAGGTCCAGTATAATAAGAAGAGAAGTTTAGAGAGTGGAATTTCAATAGAGTAGTCAGAATAAAAGCAGATTGAAGGATATCAAGAAGGGATTTAAGGAATGAAAACACCATATGGCGCTTAAAATAAATGAATAACATTAGAGCTCCTTATCAATAATGGCAACCCGTCAATCTGATATTTCATCAAATATTTCACACTTACCTTGTTCTTGGTATAAATGTGAGGTGCTACTTTGTTAAAAACCCAGGGAATTTCCTCGAATGTATCATTATTTATGACATGCAGAGCAGAGACTGGGATAGTGATGTATGCCTTGGGTACTATAAGCATGTCTTCCGGCACATGAAACACTTCCCTAAAAAAAATAAACATAAAATGACTGTTTTCAGTTTGGATGTTCAGTTCATTACTGTAAAGTTGTAATTTGTTACGGTTATTCCTAGCTGCAGAGATCACCTCTGCATCCTTTAGTAATAGAATATGTTTTTCCTTCCTATCCTTCATCATGTATGTATGTCTTTATTTATATAGCGCCATTAATGTACATAGCGCTTCACAGTAGTAATACTGTACACGTGACAATCATATAAATAACAAATAATACAAATAACAGATCATGGGAATAATTGCTTCAGACATAAAAGTAACATTTCAGAAGAGGAGTCCCTGCCCCGAAGAGCTTACAATCTAATTGGTAGGTAGGGAGAACGTACAGAGACAGTAGGAGCGCATTCTGGTAAGTGCGTCTGCAGGGGGCCAAGCTTTATGTATCATTTGTATAGTATTAGCCATAGTGCTACTCATATCCTTCTTTAAGCAAGTGTGTCTTAAGGTGGGTCTTAAAGGTGGATAGAGAGAGTGCTAGTCGGATATTGAGGGGAAGGGCATCCCACAGGTGTGGGGCAGTCAGTGTGAGAGGTTAAAGGCGGAAGAGGGCTTTAGATACAAAGGGGGTATAGAGAAGGCATCCTTGAGCAGAACACAAGATGGAGTCTTCCACTCTGCTATAAACATAATTTAGTTCTGGTAAGTTATCCTTAATTCTGTTTGACTAATTCTTCATTGCATAAAACTGGGTGACGTTATATACACCCCTATCCCAATATACTCTTATTGATTGTAAAATAGAAGTAACTGTACCTGAAAACCACAAACCACGAATTGGGAGGCTGTTCAGGATAAGTAACGGTATAGTCAGCAAATGAAATCCTGCAGTGCTCATCATCATAGCAAGAGTACAACTGAAGCGAAGCAGCATTTTGTTTAAACAGGTGTCTAAAAAAATAATATTTTTCATGTAACATTATTATGTACTCATTACACAAAGGAAAAAATAAACATTAAATAATTGAAACGAAGTAGAGAACTGGTGGCAGGGCACCAAGCTAAAATAAGTCAAAAAGTAACCTTTTAATAATTGTTCACCGTTCTTTTTTTAATTTGCTAGTTTGTTACGTACACATTTTGATAATTGATGTTTACATTTAGTTAAATGAAACCAACTGATAGGAATTTGACATTGCATGCATCCAGTTTCCCCCCGGAGTCTGTAAAAGAGATGTTACCTTTCTCACAAAAGATTAGGGCATCCAGAATAGTGGATAGACGGGTACAACTGGAGGAGATGCTAACAGAGATTAAAACTCTGTTTCTAGATCGCGGACACAAACTGTCCGCAATAGAAAAGGCTTTTGAAAAGGTACCCAATATTCAGCAAGAGACTGCGGATATGGAAAGAATGACCATAGTCAGTAAATTTACAACTGCCAGCAAATTTTTAAAGCAGAGCATTAGCAAACATTGGAGGGTGCTACAGACGGATGAAGCATTAGGGCAAATATGTAAAAATCGTTTGAGGTTTGCCTATCAGAGGGGTGAGAATCTTAAGGATATATTGATCCACGCTGATAGAAAAAAGCACTACGCTGCCCTGCACTTTCTGAGTACTTCAAAACATGGTTGTTTCAGATGTTTTAATTGTTCAATCTGTAATAGTTTAAGTACAGGGAATAAGTTCTGTCACCCACGAAGTTGTAAAAGATATGAGATTAAAAGCAGAATACTGTAACTTGTACTACAACTAATGTAGTATATATAACAAAATGTCCCTGTGGGTTGGTTTATGTAGGTGTAACAGTGACGTTTCACTGTTTGGGAGAAACTGCCTCTAAATCTAGCAGCGAGCTGGTTAATTGCACACAAGCAATCAACCAGACTCCACCTGGCTGATTAGGATTCTTAGAAAAAGCCTGATGTGAGAAACAGGAGAGAGATTCCTTAACTCACATTTGGGCTGACATAAGAAGAAAGAGGACTGCAGAGCTTTCCTTAGCCCACAACTGGGCTGACCTGAGGATAATATGATGTCTTGATGCACACAGAAGGACTGTATGCTAACAGCAAGACAAGGGGAGAAGACCTCTATACCTGGACACAGAGAGTGCCATAGCACAGAAGAATGCTGACACAGGAGAACAGAGAGGCCTTCTCCTACAGCAATAACAACATAAGCAGATAAGAGACTTTCTTGTTTGACTGTGTGTGTCTGTGTCTGTGTCTGTGTATATATACTGTATATATATATATATATATATATATATATATTTTTTTATATATATATATATATATATATATATATATATATATATATATATAGAATCCAATGCACAGCCGGCACACCATATGCAAGTTTTGGTGCTTATCCCATAAAGCAATAACAGACCATACGATACCGGTTGCAACACGACATCAAGGGACAGCACGCAGGTAAGTAAATCAAAAATGTTCTATATTTGATAGAAGACACAAAAACCGACGTTTCGGTCCCCCAGTGGGACCACCTTGAGAAAGGTCCCACTGGGGGACCGAAACGTCGTTTTTTTGTGTCTTCTATCAAATATAGAACATTTTTGATTTACTTACCTGCGTGCTGTCCCTTGATGTCGTGTTGCAACCGGTATCGTATGGTCTATATATATATATATATATATATAGTAAAAAAGAGAAAAAAGCGCACTCCCCTAGTGCATTATCTTATGATGCAGGTGAAATAAAATGTATTTAAATAAATGTAAGGTAGATAATACACACTTACAAGACATAAAGAGTAAAATTCATGTAAAGGTATCTTTACACACAGACGCCGGTAGAGATCAGCTGAGATGGTTGGGGAAGACGTTTATGTATACGCGTAGAACTGTGATGTCATCGTACAAGCACGCAGTGTGTGTGGTGTTCCGCTGCTAATTAAGGGACTCCTGTATACTGAGATTGCCTCTGGCACCTCATGTTGATGACCTGCAAGAGGTGAGACTGTTACCGTCTCCCACTGTGCCTGCTTTCACTGTGACCCTGTCTGTGGTCGTTTCTGCTGTGTGTGAGCGTTCCAGCAGCAGGTCTAAAGGCAACTGGCTTTCAGTGGGTATACAGAAAGGTCTCCCCCATCCATCTCAGCTGATCTCTACCAGGAGTCTGTGTGTAAAGATACCTGTACGTGAATTTTACTCTTTATATCTTGTAAGTGTGTATTATCTACCTTACATTTATTTAAATACATTTTATTTCATCTGCATCATAAGATAATGCACTAGGGGAGTGCGCTTTTCTCTCTTTTTTTCTATACAGTACTGGTTTGGGAGTGATTCTCCAATGGACGAGCAGCCCCCCTCATACAATTGGATTGGATCTGGCTATTGGGAATCTTTCCCCTTTGTTTTTCTAATGAATACTCTTTTTCACTGGACTTGTGTTTGATGGATTGAACTCTGGGATTTGTACTTGGTACTCAGAGATAAGTATATTAGTGCATGACCTGTATGTGTTAGCACTGCTTTGTTTTTGTTTATATATATATTTATACCCTACACAAACGTTAAGGGTGGTAACCAGCTTAGCTAGCCACTCAGTTGGAAAAGGCTGGTGTAAAGGTTTAGTTATTCACCAAAGTGGAATAGGCCTTTATTTTGTTTGTTTTTGTATGTTTTGCCTTGTTAAAGGAACAGGCACAATAAAGCAGGGATTTAATTTCACCCTAATCGGTCTCCATTAAATGTACCTCTGCACACATCTCTTACAGTAGGCAAGACCAACCGTATCCTTAAAACTAGATTTATTGAGAACTGGAGTAAAATCAATCATAAATCAGAGGACACTTTTAATCACACATTGTATAGATTTTAAACATACAGTGGCATCCCTAAAAATTATGGGTATTGAACAGGTACAAAAAACAATTGCAGGCATTGACAAAGACATAACTTTGCTATAAAGAGAGGCGTATTGGATGTAGACCCTGGAGCGTTCCTTAAGGGCCTTAATGACTTTCTGTCCCTCAACTGCTTTCTTACAAAGAGATGATGTGGGAGAGAAACACAAATTGGTATATATATGTGCTCTACCCACAGATCATATGTGCGCTGCTGCTGCTAGCTCTCCTTGTTCTGATGATATATATGAAATCAGTAAAAAAACTGGAAAATTATTAAATATAATCCCTTATTTTTGGAGTAAATTATAGATTGGAAAAAGAAAAAGTCACAACTTCCTTTTTAATCTATTACACTTTATTAGAAATTTTCCACTTATGGATATATTGTTTTTAAAGGACTTTATGGGCTTTTATTGATCATATGTTGTCCTTCCTTCATGATCAATCAAACTTCAGCATCACCAGTTTCCGCTCCCTTCCTTCCCATGGGAACCAACGAGATGTGATGTCAGATTGATGAATTGAGGATTGAATATGCCGTAATAGCGCATATGAAGAGAGTGAGGGGATTGACAGTCAGGCTGGAGGAGCCACGGACGGAGCACTATCAACGTAGAGACATTAGCTGCAAGCCGAACGATTGTGGCATTTCTGGAACAGGACGTGACCAATCCACGACAAGGAGGAATGCCGTGATAACATCACACGCATCCTAGCGTAAGTCACGTGATTGCACATCCAGATGATGTGGAAGGAGGATGCTGGAGGATAATGATCAACGTGGGACACCTGGTGATTCTGTGTTTTTTGGGGGAGTTGATGCTGGACACTTCTGGGTGTTTTTTTATATCAGTCAAACTTGAAAAAGGCCGCTGCGACGGTTCAAATGTCGATATTCTGACCTATTAAATTAGTTTAAAATCCGTAGTGCCCTGAGTCATCTTCCTTTGCATGTGTTAGGAACAATAGAGAAGGCCAGAAGCTGCATTTGTGTTAAACCATCCATTTTGTCTGCACTGGCTAGCTAAAATCATGTAGTCAGCTTTTTGCTGAAATACATTTTCTCATTTAGTCAGCTTTTTGCTGTTTTAATCAGTAGTAGGAGACTAGTTCTCTGGGAAGAGGAATCACCCCACATAGCTGCCATGGAAACCAAGGTTGTAGATAACGTAGACAGTGAGAAAGTTATGTATTTCAGACAATGCCTGTCTTGGGAGAATTACGCCCCAAAATCACTCCACTAATATGTCTTGCCCCTAAATCACGCCTCTAACCTAAGTTATGCCTCTAACCAATGTTTTCTTTGTTCTGTATATATATCTCTGCCTTATACTAAATACACTGAGACAAAATGATTTGCATGCATGTCGTTTCGTTTCCTTCGTTTCCCGGGCCTGTACGTTTTACCAGATCGGAGATAGCAGTGCCAGGGCGTGGTAAAGCTTCCCAGGAAGTCTGCAGGCCTCCAGCCCTTTTTCCAATTGGCAGGGCAGGTTCTTTCAGCATGTATTCTGGATTCTGGATCTCAGACAGGTATTCCCTGAGCCAGGAGCACTGATAACCGTATGTATTATTGTTATGAATATACTCTGGTGTGCAGCATAGAACCCACATTTTACATTTAGTTGAAACGTGTTTCTACATATAATTTCTGCAGTGTGTGATTTTTATTTAACTATCCGTAAAAACTTCTGTGTAACTCCCTGTAACAGGGACTTATCACTGTTTGAGAGAAACTGCCTCTAAATCCAGCAGTGTGCTGGTTTATTGCACACCAGCAATCAACCAGACTCCACCTGGCTGATTAGGACTTTTAGAAAAGCCTGATGTGAGAAACAGGAGAGAGATTCCTTAGCTCACATTTGGGCTGAAACAGGAAAGCAGAGAAATCTGCACACAGACACTGTCTTGAGCACAAAGGTGCGCTGAGATCAAGACACCCAGACACCAAGAAACCTATATTTCCTAGACACAGAGGACAAAGGAACCTGCCAGAGAATGACATGGAGGGCCACCTGCTTAAGGTACCTCCTGAGACTTACGGGTGATAAGCTGGTAATGGAAATATCCCTCCAGTCCTGCAGATAGGGTCTGAGGAAGTAGGTTAGCCCTTACAAAGGGAAAGGGGTTTATTTTATTGTTTTTGTATATTTTGTTTTTGTATATTTTGCTCTTACACTGCTCCCCCCACACCCAGCGCTCTTACACTGCTCCCCCACACCCAGCACTCTTACACTGCCTCCCCCCACCCAGCGCTCTTACACTGCCTCCCCCCACCCAGCGCTCTTACACTGCCCCCCCACACCCAGCGCTCTTACTCTGCCCTCCCCCACACCCAGTGTTCTTACACTACTCCCCCCAGCACCCAGCGCTCTTACACTTCTCCCCCCCACACCCAGCGCTCTTACACTTGCCTGGTCTCCATTATATATACTGTACCTCTACACACATCTCTTCCATATGGTGTCAGAAGTGAGATGAGAGGTGGCCCTTGCATTAAAAAGGGGCCTCGGGGACTGCCTGTGAACATGTTTGTGCTTTTGCCTGCATAAGTTCCTGCAACAGTCTGAGAAACAAAACACGTGCAGAAGTGACCAGAATTAAAGGACTACACATCCAGGCAGGAAAACTACACTGCAGTGGAGAAAGCCACCACTCCACAGTTTGACTGGGAGGACAGCGACAGATGGTGACCCACACAAGGGACTGATGCTGTGACTAGAGTCCACCCCACACTTGTGGAAGAAAAAAAAACCCAGCGGGATTTTAAAATGGCCACCCAGCTGAAGTCAAATACAGATTGCAAGAATGGGGAACAAAATGTGTTCCTGGTGTAAAGAGCCCAGCCACACGGAGCAGTGTCCCTTCAGGCCTTATTCGGATGATGAGGATGATCCCTACGTGGCCCCAGAAAAAGGGCAACAGTCAGAGGAAAAAAAATTCAACGAGCCAAGGTACTGCAGCAACAAGCAATGTGCTGTGCTCAGAAGGAACGTACAGAAGATTTACTTAGCAAGTGCACATCCAGTATCACTGATGAGAAAGAATGTGTCCACAGTACTACTGATGTTTCAGAACCTACCAAAGTAAAGAAGATAAAGAAAAAGTCTACAGAGATGCCTGTGAGAGCTACTAACACTGTAAGCAAATTCTGCCCACCTGTAGGACTACCAGCTGGGGTTCTAGCGAATACAGTGAAAACAGCTGCAATTGTGCCTCCTGAGGTCAGGAAGAAAAATACACTTGATACTACCAAAATGGAGGACAAGATATTGCGTTCCAGTAATGAACCCTACCCCACGAAAGAGTGGCCCTTCCAGTCCTATGAGGATATGGATAAGGATGAAGAGATCTCTTATGGGGAGCCCGAACCGAGTCACACCCACAAAACACCCCAAGGATGGTGGAGGTGCCTAAACTCAGTACACACCGAACAAACAGGTCTCTATGACCCCGAATATTCCTGTCAGCTAATGCAACTGCAAGAAAAGTATGGTGGATGTCGTGGGACAGGGGGTTTGCCCAGTATTAAAGGGGTTACACCCCATTTGGCAACCCACCTGCCCTCACCTGAGAGGCAAGGGGTTAACTGGAATGATGTCCAGAACTGTGTTTATGCCCCTGGTCAGCACCAAATGTATATCCCCTGGTGAATGTGTATTTTCCCCATCTCAGTGTTTGCACCAACACTTACACTGGGAACCAGTCGGGAGGGAAAGGGTTAATGTTAATTTTGTGTTTATGGCCCATTGTCCCTTTTCCCGCCTTTGCAGGCTCCATTTTGCAGTCTCTCCATAGGTCGCCATTACAGCCCCATGTAACCCTATGGAGATTTGGGCCCGATATCGTAGAAGACGTGCAGGTGGCGCCCGAGAGGAGGAGCGGCGGTTCCCCATTGAAAGTCAATGGAGCAATGTATTTCAATGGGGATTCCTCGACTCAGACCTCCAGAAACGAGCTGGCAGCCATCCAAACCGCAGACCGCAAAAGCGGAAACTTTGTCTTGAAAAGAGCTTTGATCAATCCCCGGTCAAGTTCATGTTCAATTGGCGTGGGAAACTTAGGTTCTAGGGCACCCCGGAATAAAATAATTTTTGCCCCTAGATCCTAGGAACCCCCTCACTCGACCCCAACCGGGTCCGACAATCAATGATCCCGGTAAAGGGTCGCGCTCATTACGAGGGTCGCACCATTGACCGTAATGGCGGAGAAAACCGCGTGGCTTTCAAGCACTAAGGGGAAAACAGTGTAAACTGAAAACCCATAACTCCAGTTCCGTGGGGATCAGAGGGCTGGGATTTGGCAAGGATGTAGTCACTGCTCCGGCATGACTACATGGCAATTTCCAGCCCTCTCCCCTCAACCGGACGGAGTAGGGTTAACTGTTAAAAAGTGTGTGTTTCCCATTGACTTCAATGGTAGCGGAGGTCCTGATTGCTTCATTGCCCAAACCCTAAGTGTTATATTCTTATATGTTATTTGTGCAATCTTGTGTGTTCACCTTCTTTAAGGAATAAACTATATTTATTATATCTAAGTCGTGTTCAATTCAACCCAGTGATATTTGGTGTATTATTATAACCCTGTACTAGCTACCATGACAGTGGATGCTGTGAAACTGCTGAAGTTTCAAACAAAGAAGGAGACCCCAGTACCCCTGATGGAATGGAGTCGTCCAAAGCAAAAAGGCGGAAAAAGAAAAGAGGTTCTCCACTTACCATGGAAGGATCATACATGGCCACAGATCCTGTGGAGAAAAGGGGGGGGCCGAGATGCCCTGCAGCCTAGAACAAATGGAGAATTTGTCCCGCGGATAACAGAATATCCAGAGGGCCCAAGGCAGAAGTCGTGTACCCCAAAGAAGTGTCTGTCTGGTGCTGACAGTGAGAAACCCTCAAACTATATCAGGGAAGCAGAGCCCTAACCAATGAGTGACAATCCCTTGACCGGCCCTGAAGATGCCCTGCAAAATGCCAGGAATGACTGTGATCTGCTCCATGAACAATTGAAACTGGTGAGGGAATATAACGCTGACCTACAGAAGACTGTTCTCACAATGTACTCTGAATCCAGGTCCGAATTAGAGGATTTAAGTACAGATCTAGATACTGCAAACGCTGCTATTACCGCCATGGATGAAAAGCAGAGTCAATTTGATAGAATGATTGCTAATCTGAAACAGAAGTATGAGGAGGCACTGAAAGAGATTAGTCTCCCTCAGCAAGAGGTTCGTAATTTCCATTGAGAGGTGGAAGTCTCTCAGAATGAGGTTCATACTTTCCGCATAGAACTGAATGACTCACACCAGGAGGTCAACAGTTGTCGCACAGACCTGGAAGCCTCTAAAAAGGAACCTCAGTCTCGCTGAGGATTTGGACATCTCTCAAAAAGCTGTCTACAGTCTTAGTATGGATCTAAAAGTCTCTCAGAAGGAGCTTCACACCCTCAACCTAGAGATAGAAGTCTCACACAAGGAGATTGGGAATCTCAACTCAGCAGTACGTAAATGGAAGGAGGACTACAAAAAGGCCCTGAATATTACAGAGACTGTAAAAATAGAAAATACAAGGCTGAAAGCAGAAAATTCTGATTTGACTGGCCACGTCAATGAAAAGAATTAAAAACTTCATGAGCTAGAAAAAATGATTAAACTATTTGAACATGAAAAGTTAGAAGCATTGGAGCAACGCACACAAGAAGAGCACCTACTGCAGAACCAACTGCAAGGTCTGAGTGCGCACCTACAGATTGCCAAAGAGAAGCAGCGATCTGTGTAAGAAGAAAATCTGCAGGCTGCTAAAGAAGTAGAAGTGCTGCAGGAACGTCTGATTACCCAGTGTCCCCCCGCAAAGAAGCATGAGAAACTGAAGGATACCCTGAGCATCACCAGAGCATCACCAGAGCATGGCTAGATGCCAAGCATAGAGGCCAGGTGACTCGGTACAAGAGGGAACACAAGAAGGTCCAGAAACTGAGGCAAGCAGCTGCGGCCCTAGCAAAGAAATCCACAGAGCACCAAAATATAATGAAGAATGTGTTGATGCACCAGAGCAAGCTCCAGAAACAGGATTCTCTCGCTGATGAGCTAAACTTCTTAAAAAGGGAGAAAAGCAGCAGAGTAATTCAGAAGTATACAAAGTTCTTGTCCAAACAAGGTTGGAAAGAGAAATGTATCTGCACAAACACTCTGCAGCGCTCACCATACAGGCTGCCTACAGAGGAATGAAAACTCGTCGGCTAAATAGCCAGAATAAAGCAGCCTGCCTTCTCCAATCCATATGGAGAATGCAACATCAACGAAAGAATTCTGAACATTTGAAGCAGTGTGTAATCTTATTCCAGTCAAATGTTAGGAAGTGTCTGCAGCAAAGATGCTACAAAAAATTAAGCAAGCTGCTAGTGTGATTAAATCGGCTTTCCACACAAATCAGGAAAGAAGAACGGAATTAAGACTGAGAAGCGCAATACCAATACAGTCATGCTACTGTGTCCCCATGGCCCAAGCTATATTCCTCAGAATGAAAATAGCCACTAGAAAGATACAGTCTTTGGCTAGATTGACGCAGAACTGTTTCATGTTCACACCTCTACATGTACAACACTAGGTAACTACCAAACTGAGATGCCACGGGAGTCAATCGTTATAGATAAAAACTCCACCCAACTTGAACCACCCATGAATATGGCTACAGATCCCGATGCAGGTGGTCACCCTAAACTCAGGGAAGAAAGGATCGCCCAATGCAGGGGAAAATACGTGACCAAGTGGTCAGAAGAAAGACTGTGCTTGGGAAAAGTCCTCCTCGAGCGACTGAAGACTGCTGAGCTCAAGCACCTTCTTGACGAGACATTACTGACCTGGAGAAAGGGCTCCAATCCCAGCGGGACTAAGGGTTCGCTTTCTTCATCCACTCTCATTCGAGCCGCAGAGATATCTCGAGTGAGAGTGGAAGGATGGGCTTTAGCTGTGGTAAGCCCGAGCTTCCCACAAACAGGGGAGGTATGTAACAGGGACTTATCACTGTTTGAGAGAATCTGCCTCTAAATCCAGCAGTGTGGTGGATAATTGCACACAGGCAATCAACCAGACTCTACCTGGCTGATTAGGACTTTTAGAAAAGCCTGATGTGAGAAACAGGAGAGAGATTCCTTAGCTCACATTTGGCCTGACACAGAAATGCAGAGAAGCCTCACTGTCTTGAGCAAAAAGGTGTGCTGAGATCAAGACACCCAGAAACCTATATTTGGACACAGAGTTCCCAGGAACCTGCCAGAGACTGACATGGAGGGCCACCTGTTTAAGGTACTTCTTAGTTAGTTAGTAACTACACATAGGGATAGAAATGAGGGAAAGCTGCAGCTTCAAGCAGACCTCACCATGCCAACGCCAGAGTTCTCTTCAGCTGCGCACTCCACGAGGCACCTTTCCAGGCTGACCGTTAGGATCGTGTAACCAGGGCCAGCACAGATAAGTTAACAGGGCCATCTTTCCCTCTTTTCTGTCCTCCAACCCCCCCTCTCCCCCCCGTGTGCTGTAGGGGCATGTTATTGAGGGTCAGAGCTAGTGGGTTACACGATCCTGCAGTATTGTTCTCTCCTCACAGGGTTAACATATATTGGTGTGTAGGGTACCCCTTTCCCTCATTTTTATCCCTATGTGTAGTTACTAACTAGCAGGGACAGGTTTTGTGAACACCACCATTGTTCTATCGGTCTATGTATGTCAGCTGTACTAATATCTATGTGTGTTATTAATGATTACCATTGCTACTGTTTTACCTTCTACCCCATCATTGATGTATGGTTTACAGTGAGCTAGAGTTCACACACATTGAATTGCCTCTAGTGGATATATATATTTTATATAGTGCTCCAGTGACGTCATCCAATCCAGTTAGCCTTCACTGCCTTAAACCATAGGCATTGATTGTGTGCTATCTGTTATTTATAGTGCTTATGTTCAGTTTTCCAACTATTTTGGATTAACTGTCTGGCAATTTGCCCTAATAGCACTCACTGTATTCGGTTCATTCTATTCACCATTTATTCTGGTAACATTTTTAACCAACATTAATAAAGCATACTTAAATACTATTTATAGGTTTGGTTCAGATTATTCCTGTGTTGTTGCTTTTTTTTACTAAGGTGACCTACCCCTCAGATTTTGAGTGCATTAATAGGGCCTTATCTGTATGTATTGTGTCTTTACATCATACAGTGTTATCTGTGTTCTAATTTGCTGTATCTGCCATCTGTATTTATGGATTTTGTTCAATGGAATTATTTTAGCAATGGGGAAATAAAATGAGAAACAAAATGGAAAATCCTTGTAGACTGCTCCCGGACCTTCATATGTAGTAATCATTATTGATGACAAATATTACAAGTTATGTTGTACAGCCCAAGTGCATTATATATAATTTATCTCAATTTTCATCCTGAAAATCTATATTTTCTTGAGAGGACATTGTACACGTACACATTATTTGTGCTTTACTAAAATTAACGAACTGTGGTTTTCACAGTTTGTCTAAATTATTGGGAAAAAACATTAATATACAATGACTACCACACTGGAGATACTCAAATGAGGTATTAAATGCTAAACCTTTGAGAATAGATCAAATTCTAAAATAATTACTCGTCACTTCATTATCATTTGAAAGGGAAAATGTTAATCTATATTAATTGCTTCTATGTACTCAATGACGGTATCGTCTCATTCATGGTAGCAGGGATCTAACCTGCACTTGGGCTTTGGGTAAAGTAGTTCTCTATAACTTACTGTAGTTTAAAAACATTTTTTTTTACATTTATGTTATTTAAGAGAATAGAGATAGAAGGTTAATATTTACTTAGCAACTGAGCAAGAACATGATGTCGCGGCATGCACTGTCTCCGGAGCAGCGACTTTTTGCTTTCTCAGACGTGGCTTTGGAAACAATGAGCCGTGGTAACATCTGTATCAAGATGGTGCAATTTGCCCCATTTTGAGAGAGCAAATGTTATCATTTGCATTCATTCTTCTGCTCCATAATGTATGTACAGATGCAGCGGCCATTATTCGAACAACGAACATTAACGCGGCCAATCGCCCCAGGCACACGTGTTTATCGCGGTTGCTTTGTTTGAATTTCATGGATTGTGTGCAATTAAATGCAATGAAATGAATGAATTGTAATGTGTACAGTACTGTGCTACTGTGTCAATTTCAGGTGTTAAAAAACAGAACACTAAAATGCCATTTTCTGCACTCATCTTCACTCACGTCTTAAGGCGATATAGTTGGAAGAAATCCCGCGCCATGACATGGGTATTCCGAGTTATACAACGCGTAAAGTGCTCGAATAATGGCCGCTGCATCTATATGAAGCTTGTTATTTAAGCTTTTTATCTCTGATGGTCAGCAAAATGTTAACACAGGGCTGGACTTTGACCTTCTGAGGCCCTAAACTATGTCAAGTTTAGGAGGCCCCAAATATTTAGATTTATTATTCTGACTGAAGAAACAATTGAAAATATAAACATGAGACTGAAATAATGTTTGCACTTCACATTAATTTTAATATTGAAACATTTTCATTCATGATTTTGAGAGCAAAGTCATTGTCTTCGAATGATAAGCTATGAAATTCGTCACTTCGGTTCACATGATGTTTAGGGTTATATTTGAACAAAAATGTCCAAATTTATAGAGAATCTTTTTCGGTATCATCCGATTTTAAAACTTGAAATTCATTCATATTTTTCTATTTTTGAGGCCACTCATATTGTGAGGCTCTAAACTGTAGTTAGCTTACGCATGAATCTGGCACTGGGTTAATGCCATCTCAGACATGACTGAACTGAATAGACATGTCCGCCTTATTAAATTGACATCATCTTGATACATCTACAGATGTAACTTTAGTAAAACAGTCAATTTTGCGGTCCGGGAGGATTAAACTGGGAACCCTGCAGTTTTAATCCTACCAGGCCAGCCAGTCTGATAGAGCTGTGCAGAGGTAGAAAAGACACTGGATGGCGCTCTATCTATTCCCAAAGGTGTTCTGTGAAAATGAATCAGTGAATACAGTGATAATTAATACAGTGACAATATTCTAAGTAAATCAAATGAATATAGTGTAATATGTGAATCAGTGAAAAATAAAGCAAAAAACAACTTCTCTCAAACCTATAGCGTAGACTGTTTCCAAAGTCTGGGTACATACAGATTCTCCAAATCTCAGGGGAGCGAAGAAGTCTTGCAGGAAAGAAAAAATATATATAGTGCAATATGCTATTACTAATGGTGATATATATATATGAAAGGCTCCCAAATGCCTACTCACAATAGAGCAGAATAAGAAGAGCAGTATACCAGTCAGTGCTGGTGGTATCCCTGGATATTACAGGAGTGGTGTATCCGAGATGGGTGATGGATCAACCAAGTACTAATCATAGCACTTGTTGGAATGGATAGAAAGTGTCAGCAGTCTCGGAAAAAGAGAGGGCAGACCATAGTGCAGGTCAAACACAATTTATACCAAATAAAACAAACTCACAATTGGAGGCTTACACAATAGAGATGAAAACAGGCACGAAAGCAGTATGCAAAGTGTACAGGTGAGTAGCGATCTCACCGCTCCGTTGCTAAGGGGATTCTGTGCAGAGGGACAGAATCAGCCTCTCTACTGTACATGTCTCCCCAAGCAGCTCAGGTGAGACGCAGTCAGTCTGGCCTTTCCTGTCCCTTGATGTAGATGCCCGAATATGGATAACTACATCAGGAGGGAGGATACTACAGAACCATATTCGGTCATTTAGGGGGTTGGACAGTACATTTACCATGTGAGTGCCACTCCCTATGCCATTCTTAGAACAGTGCTGTGTAACCCAAGAAGTTAGATAAACTAGTGCTAGATCTTCCCTAAAGCTAAACAAAAAAAAATGTACACCATAGAATTGATGTCAGAAATGTGGAAAGTGATTGCCCTGACATTTCTTTATCTGTAAAAAAAAAAAAAAAAAAAGGAATTGAAAAGCATATATGTAAGAAAAGTATTTTGTAAATGTAGTTGTTATGGAGGCCAATGTGTTGAGGCATTACAGTTTATCTAGGTAGTTTGGTGAACATTAGAATATGAACACAAATATATCTACAGTATGATGACTGGTTCAATTTTCTATTAGCTGTATTGGTTCTGGAGAAATGTAGATTTGTTGCAGTTTGTTATACTTTTTAGGGGACCAACATAAGCAGTTTTATTGATAAAATTATAAAGTAAAGAGCTTTTAAAACCTCAAAGGTTTCTTCTAAGTGTGCTTTAAAGCATGTAGTATGGAAACAGATAGATATCCTACCGGATATGTACTAAATAAATACAGTAAATACAGTAGGTCAAGATTATGGATAAAGGATGGAAAAGAGGTGTTGTATGGTGTTAGTTTTGATTATATCACATTAGACTCGTTGCAAATTCAGCTTCTACCTGGTCCACATATACTCTGTACATGACTTATTTCTCTGTGCCAGTATGTACTTGAAAAAGTTTAATTACCTCAAAAAGTTAACACCATGCTGTTCAACATTTGGTTCAAGTATAGTCCATAATTTTTCTAGGGTTCCTTTTACACTAGCGTTTTCCTTGGTACCTATAAATATCAAACAAAGATACATCATCAAAATTCTAGTGTTTGCCTCTATCATATAATCCACAACATAGTTGTAAATAGCACATATATTTCAATATATCGGTTCTACAATATTCAAATACATAACAAAAATTCACACTCAATTATAATATGACCTGGATATCAGTACTTTAAAATGTAAAAACGTTTAACAATTCAACATGTCAACGGTTGTTTAGCATATTTGTGATTGATTTGTGACACACAAAGAAAAAAAAGGGACATTTTTAAGTGCTATTCATTACTTGTGTAAGTTGTTTATGAAGTTCTCATTAAATTGAAGTGTTTCTCTACTTTGAGACATATTGTTGGACATTACCATGTAATAGAAACTGCAGGCAATGACAGTGGAAGTGGAAATTCCTGAAAAGAGATTCTATATTTCCTTATACCATATGCCAAACTCAAAACTATAAAAATATAAACAAATACTGCTGTTAAAACTTCATTATATTTATGGTTTCATGTATACTTCTTTTAATGAGGATATGTGGGAGATGGGTGCTCCAAAGAAGGCGAATCTTATCATTCAATGATCCTTTGAAAAGGGCTCCTATATACAAATGTACTATGGAGTGGGTATAAACTTAAGCCTAACCTGTGAGTGACCAATTCAATAACACAATCACTTCTCCTGGATGGAACAATAAAAAATGCATGAAGTTACCTTGATGTAGCCTCATTGGAGGAAAATAACAGGTAATGGTACTCATCTATGTATGATCATAAATAAACAGTTGCAAAGAGTCTTACCCACTCCTACTGTCTGGGGGAGTCCATTTTGGCGTGCCAGCCATATGAGCAGTAATCCAGAAGTAGAAAAAGAACTTACTCCTTGATAAAGGACATTCGTGTCCGAAATGCATAGGAGGACTTTTTCCACCTCCAGGGGTGATGCTTTTTTTGTACCTGTGCTTAATAAATAGTATTTTATTTTACACCACCTGGCTCCCTGGCAGTGCGCTGTTATGTCTTTCTTTTTCTACTTCTTTTAACGAGGCAAATAGCACAGTTGTAGGATATGGAAATACAGTCAAATTTTAATTTGGATTCCAAGATTACAGTAGATTAGGTGGTTGTTTTTTCTAAACAGAATGTTCAGACCTTAATGTTCAATAGCTTTTCTCCTGTTAATACTGGTTGGTGAACAAAAATGTCAGCAACTGTAATTGGTGCTGTTGAATAATTGATAACATCCTTAGTATACTGTATGTATGATATACTTACTAAAAACATGCACACATTCAGAAATATAGTACCTCAGGTAACTTACAGTACTTGTATCTTTATACAAAGTCTATACACAATGCAAGAAGGAGGCACATTCTTTATAAAAGAAAACTATCCCAACACATTTTTTACAATGCTTATTGCCTGTGATAATGTACAGTATCTGCCATAGTTTGGAAATGTCATGTACCTGTCTTAATAGGTTATGCATTCAATATCCCTCTCATATTTAAACTGTCATTGTTTAGAATTATTGGTCATTGTTAAGGTCTTATCTTTGATTGCCTAGTTCTTGTCCTGTCACATTAAATCATGATAAGAATAGATGAAATTGACAATTCACATCATTTTCATACTGTATAAGCATGAAAATGCTGTACAGTATGCTTTTGGACGACCTGACAACTAAGAAGATTTCAATAATCAATTGACTGTTAGTAGCAGCCAGTGGATCAAAAGCTGAAATAATAATTGCAAAATGTAACCACCACTTTCTTAGTTACTTCTACTACTTTTTTCTCTTCTTTTGATTGTATTATGGATATAAGTTTCAATGCATTGTGTGATTCTTAGGGGGCTATGCTATAAGTGTCGATAAGTCACTTATCGAGCACTTATCAGTCAAAATGCCTACTGCTATTCAGTAAGCCTCGATAAGTGGGCGATAAAGGCTTGAATCGCCCAAAATTTCAGCCATCATAAAAGCCACTTATCGGCAGGTTCGGAAACTCATGCAATTCTAGTAGCCGCTATTAGGTTATCGAGGCCTATTGAGGCTAATCGCGGCTCTAGATAGGCAAGTTTCTCCCAAAATCCTCACACCAGGAAAAGTTGGCATGAGGCTGGTGAGAAGCTGCTGAGAGGCAGTAAAACAGCATTTTTCCTGCATCGGATTGATGCCTTGGGTCACCGGAGCGGATATCCATTAGTATCAGCACCGGAGACCCTCGGCCTGAATCCCATGCATGTAATCCCATGCATGAAAAATGCCTTTACAGGCAACTTCATTACCTTAGCAGCAATCCGCTAAGGCAATGAAGGGCTAACCCCTCCTGCTAATCACCAAGGGCCAAATATCCCCTTCACCAACCCTTGCTACCCCCAATAAACACTAATACCCACCTCCTCTACCCACACATGATTGATACTAGAGGCCACAGGTGTCCTCAGGTAGTCCCTGCGGGTGTCCGGGGGTCCTTAGGTGGTCCCCGCAGGTGTCTGTGGGCCCTCGGGTGGTCCCTGCAGGTGTCCAGGGATCCTCCGGTGGTCCCCGCGTGTGTCATTGGACCCTTGGGTGGTCCCAGTGAGTGTCCAGGTGTCATCAGGTGGTCTCTGCGGGTGTCTGTGGGCCCTCGGGTGGTTTCTGTGGGTGACTGGGGGTCCTCAGGTGGTCCCTGCGGGTATCTGTGTGCCCTCGGATGGTCCCTTTTGGTATTTAGTCTATACCTCAATTGTGGGCATAGGTTACCACAATGACAATCAATGGGTTTATTGAATACTGTGTATTGTATTTTATTGTGTATTTATTTTTATTTCAACACAAATGGGCAAATGCGCTATTAGCCATATCTGGCCACTAGTGCTTTTGCCCATTTGTATGTGTGTTGATGGGGGTAGAGGGGGATGGGGATTGGGATAGTTGCCCTGGGGAGGGTGGTTAAGCCACCTGGGTGGGTAGCACGGGGGGGGTGCTATTTTTTTTAGTTTACTATTCATGCCATGGAAGAGGACCAAGAGGACGAGGATGAAGACAGCCTTCATCCTGACAGGGGCAAGTATACATTTTATTTACTATTTGCTGGATGGCTAATGTTTTATTTTTAAATGGCAAATGCGCTATTATCCAGATCTATATAATACAGCTTTTGCCCATTACAGTATGTCTTGGCTGTGAGGGAGTAGTAGGGTTCCCACTGATTGTCAATGTGGCAATCTGTGCCCCTGTTGGGGGCATAGGTAACCACAGTGGCAATCAATGGGTTTATTGTCTGCTGTTTATTTTAATGTACATTGTTGCAATGCCAATTTAATTGCATTGTGTACTTTGTTTGTATTTTTCTAAATAAATGGGCAAAAGCTCTATTAGCCATTCTGGGCACCATCCTGCAGAAAATGTGTGCTGTCATGGGACATCTTTTGCGGGGATTGGGTTTGGGTGTAAGGAATCAGGGGCCATGTTCGCCTCGACGTGACCCCCCCCTACCTCCGGCGGGGTCCACAGCCGCCGCTGCATCTCTCCTTCAGCGGTATCCCGCCGTGGTGCCGCTCGGACTCCCAAACAGGCGGCCACCATCTTGCCGAGATGCGCGCAACCGGTGCTTACAGAGCGCGCGTCTCCGGCTATAATTTATTCACTGCTCCCGGTCTATGGCCATGCCCCCCGGCATCCCCCCGGCACAGCTGTTCTCCAGGTACAGATTCAACGCCGTCCAACCACAGAGTGCTCCACGGCACACCCCTGCTTTGCCCCCTGCCTCCATTGAATCACCTACCTTTATAACCCCAGTCCTTCCGTTAGCTCATTGCTCTGCATAGTCTCATTATCAGCAGTTGTGTTTCTGTGCCGTGCTTTCCTTGTGTACTTCCTTCTCTTTGGATCTCGACCTCGGCTTCCACCTCTCTACGTGTACCTCTAAGACCCTCGGACTCTGCTTTAGTACCACGACCACCCGGACATCTCCTATCCCTGATCATCGGCTACGGAACCCACTACGGCACTTCTACTACCCCGGATCCGGCAGGTACCTATCTTACTATATCTTTACTTCCTGGCCGGCTATGCTACCACCACACTCTGGACACGCTTTCTCCGCTGCGGGTGTGTGTCTATACACATCCCACCTCAGTGCAGGGGACGGGTCTGGTCTGCGGGCAGCACAAGCATAATACTGGGTAAATGGGGCAATCCTGCAACACGGCGGAAGGAAGAGAAGGCACTCCATTGTTGGAATCACTGGAAGCACAACAGGTTCCAATAGCAATGGAGAAAGCCATATCAGTCGGCCCATCAGGCTACGCCAATTGCGGAACCTCAGGCAGAGTTACAATAAACTCATGGATAGGGTTTTTCTCTGGCAGTCCCACCGGAAGGGTCTCTAGAGGACTCTCAGCAACCATAGAGATAGGTACAGCCTTGCTCCTCACTTCCACTGATTCAGGTCGACTGGTATAGAAAGGCGGCACCTTTGGGCCTGTTGAAAGTTCTGGGACTAAACTGTCAGCTTAGTTCGGGTCCCCATTCCCTTGAGCAGAGTTGATCCATGACTCTATTGTCTGATGGACATGTGGCCGCATGTAAGGTAAATCGCACTCTGCACACTTGGCAGTACTAAACGAGGCTCCTCCTGGACATCGACATCCAAAACAAGCAGCTTGTAGGAATTCTGTTTATCCAACGGTAAAGACAAAAAACCAGCTGAGGATTTCAAAGTGCACTAGCTGTAGGGTACTGGTGGCAGTCGCCATCTCGCCAACACCACAGTAAAATAGTTCAGCACAAACAATCTCGAGTGAGTGATATAGCCACTCGCTGTTCCAGGTGCTATTTTCTCTCTGTAACACTCAGTCCCTCCCCTAACAAACCACATCGATATGTATCCCCAGACTGTTGCTGGAGAGTCTGGAAGGGAGGGCATGGCCGAACACTTCCAGCCACTAATCAACGGGCTCCGCACACCGTTGCCACCATGCATTCTTGCATCTTTGCTGAGAAACTCTGTCACGCTTTAACTTGGCAGGAAACGTTGTCCCGCTTAACTTGGCAGGAAACTCTGTCCCTCTTGACTTGTCAGGAAACTCTGTCCCTCTTGACTTGGCGGGAAACTCTGTCCCTCTTGACTTGGCGGGAAACTCTGTCCCTCTTGACTTGAGCAAACATTTTCTGGTAGCGAGGAGTTGGGCACACCACAATTTTGCTTTACTGGGATTCTCAGCCCTAGATACACTTGGTTTTTATCAACAGTCACTTATGTCCCGTGCATATTCACAATTTTCTCAAAAATGCCACTAGCTAGAGGCTAGTACCATTTGGTGCAGACCACCATAATTTTGAATGTACTGTACCACACCTTTATTTTGGATTGATGCAATTGTAACTTTCATACATCGGGAAAGTTTTGAAACACATAGTCCACATAAAACAAACTCTTCGCCCTAAAAGTTCCAAAATGGGCAAAACACAAACATTATTTCACTTTCTTTCTCTTGCTTGCCCAGGCCCACATTGGGCACCAAATGTAACCCTCCTTGCCCGGCTTCCAGGAAGATTACATCGGTGTGACATATATGGCTACTTTCGCATGCACTACGTTGATTCGGGGTGCTGGATTCAGGTGGCTGAGCGATGAGGGAGCAAAACTGTAGAATAATGGGTGCCAGGAAATTTTGTAGTACAACTGTCATTTATTTGTGTCCCCAATCACAGGGACTGCTCATACACATGTTGACAACGTTCTACTGTATTTATAATAGACATACATGAATACAGCCCACTCTTAACAGTCCAATGACGGTACTTTTACATAGTTGCTCTGAGTAGGTATGGGACATGGCACACCCTTGTTGCTTTGGAACCATCACCGCACTAATACTAATACTCTGGCCCCCTGCGGGAATCCTGGTGGGTCTCCCTTACTTGACCCAATACCCTTTACCTGTTTGGTAACTGCCATTTACATACAGACTGATGAGCAAAATTAGCACCGATCTGTTGTTAGAGCTGATTCACCGATATCTGGGAGCCCTATTTTCGGAGCCCCCTGTGGTGTGCTGTATCTTTTGTGAGCAACAATTCACGAATCCATACCTTCTTTTAGGGATCCTAACTCAAAAGGGTACTGTTCCTATCTACCACATAATAAGCAGGACAGTGGGGTTGGGGGTGGTGGACTGGTCTATGCTATTACTTTATAAACATACTTATCTACTCTCCCTGAAGCTCCACTCCTTTTGACCTCCGGGAACGTAACTTTCTAGAATAGTCAGTCCTCCTTAAATACCCCGTGTGACGTCTGGATCCCCATATAAACCCAGGGTGGGGCTCATTAAACGACAGCCATGTTAGTAACCCTTTAGGAGGTGGGTTTACAGATGTTATGGAGAATGGGGACCATGGTAGATGCGAGAGGTTTCAGGAGATGAAAGGGAATGGGGTCGAGGTGGCATGTGATGGAAATGTACTGTAAAATGTATTCTATTTAATGTATATTTTTTTATGCTTCTAAATGGGCAAAAGCACTATTAGTCATATTGGGCTAATAGGACTATTGCCCATTACTGTGTATGGGGGGTTGCATGTATCCCCTCCGCACTCACAAACAACTTGCCGACACAAGCGTAGTATCAAAATCTTTTAGTGGCTTTAATAGCAGACATACCGCGGCACAACACAATGTTTCGGGAGAAATCCCTTCGTCAGGTAAAATATTACACAAGTGAACACAAACCCTTTTAAAATACTTCTATCCCACATACAGAGCCTCATTTTCAAAACTCACACCAAACCCAAACTAGACACAGCTGATCATCTGAAGATCAGCTGATCAGTTTATCAATGGGAACATATCCCTAGCATCTATTGTTTATATTTGTGTTTACATTTTAATATGATAGTTGGTTATCTATTCTTGAAATGACAAATACAGTAACAGTAGCAATTTCTTTATGCAATAGTACTTGCCCCAGGGTGGGTGGTTAAGCCTCTGGGGGTGGGGGGACGGTAGGGGTTAATCCCTTTATTACCTTAGCAGTTACTACCCACTAAGGTAATTAAGGGGTTACTGTCCAGTAAATGGTATTTTAATGGTTGGGGATCGGCCCTTTATTGGATGTTTGTGCTGAGGAGGACGACAGACAGCCTTCATCTTGGCAGGGGTAAGTACAGTACTACTTTTATTCACTATAGGGTGTCATTGCCAAGGTGGATATCTATACCCCCCATTGAAGGCATAGGTAGCTACAGTAACAATCAATGGATTAAATGGTTACTATTTAGTTGGTATGTGATTATTTTATTTAATTACTTATTTTATTGTAATGTCTATTTTGTTACAGAAATGTATTTTAATGCTTATGAATGTGCGTCTCCTCTCCTGCGATACTTCCGGGTGTCGTCACTCCCGGCTGTCGTCACTTTCGCAGGACGGGTCAGAGGGCTTCAAATGCTCAGGATCAGTGGGCAGGTTTTAGCAGATGTCCGGCAATGCACTCTCAATGACTCAACATGTTTCACCTAGTAATTGGCTTCTAGCAGGAGAGCAGATGCCAGATCACAGAAGGGCATGTGCGCTGCAGTTACCCACGGCATCTACAGTTCTATATGTCTACGCTTTTATGACACTATGCAAATGTTCCTTTTTATTACTTACTAGCTGATAGACCCGGCGTTGCCCGGGATGTAATGTTGTCGCTCCCACTCTCTCTCCACTCCCTTCCACTCTCTCCCCCCCTCTTTACAGCTCTGCCCCCCCCCCATTTAGAGCTGCGCTCCCCCCCAGTTCACATCTCCGATTTCCCCCACCCCCTTCAACGCTTCTTTCCCCCCCCCCCCCCGTTCACAGCTCTGTTCTCCCCGTGTGTTTGGCAGCTGAGCTGACTGAGGGGGGAAGTGTGTGTCAGTCAGTGTGTGTGTGTGTGTCAGTCAGTGTGTGTCAGTATGTATGTATGTATGTATGTATGTATGTATGTGTGGGCTTGCCCCCCTCTCTCCTGACTCCATCCCCCCCCCCTGCGGACTGGATACCTGATGCACCCTGCCCTGTGGCCCCTGGATCTGATACCCCCTGGATACCTGATGCATCCTGGCCTGTGGCTCCTGGATACCTGCTGGCCTGTGGCCATTGGATACCTGCTGCACCCTGGCCTGTGGCCCCTGGATACCTGCTGGCCTGTGGCCCCTGGATCTGATACCCCCTGGATGCCTGTAGGCCCTGCCCTGTGGCCCCTGGATACCTGATGCACCCTGGCTTTCTGTGAGGCGTCCTTTATTGTGGCCCTTAACTAAGCTAGCCTATGCCGTGGCCTCTGTCCCTCCAGTCCCCGGTTCTCCACCCCTCTTGTTGACTGATTCGGTTCCGTTGCGTCCTGGGGCTGCGGCCTGAACACTCCTGTGCCTGCGCTGTCCTCGTGACGTCACCACGGGCACCATAGAGGCGGCATGTAAACAACGCCAGACGACATGATCCCCTGCACATTTCCCCCCACCCCCCTCTCCACCCTTCTCCAGCGGTCCCCGCTGAGGGGAGAGAGAACGGAGCCTGCGGGTGGTGAGGTGAAGCGGCGTGTGCTCCTTCCAACCCCCCTCCTCAGCGCTCCAGGCGACCCCGCTGAGGGGAGAGAGAACGGGGCCCGCCGGCGGTGAGAGCTGTGGGTGATGGGGGGGGGGAGCCGGCAGGGAGGTGAGCTGCGGGTGATGGGGGGGTAGCCGGCGGGGAGGTGAGCTGCGGGTGAGGGGGAGTGATGGGGGGAGAGCCGGCGGTGAGGTGAGCTGCATGTGAGGGGAGGTGATGGGGGGAGCCGGCGGGGAGGTGAGCTGCGGGTGAGGGGGGAGCCGGCGGTGGGGTGGTGTTGGGGGGGGGGGGGGCGGGGGTGGCACTTGTCAGAGCACGTTACCTCAGGTCGTGAGTAATCCGCAGGGGATGAATCTGCACTGAGGTTATTTTCTGAGTGTGGCAGTTGGGTTTGTGAAGTCATAGAACCACACAGGCCAATGTGAGGCGAGCGGGGGCGGGGCCGTGCCACGGACCAATCAGATTGGCCAGAGGCACAGCAAATATACAAAGTTTTCAGCAAACAAACAATGTTCTCTTTTTAATAGATATAGATAAACCTTTATCTGGTACAGTTCATGCTATAGTATGTTTCCTTCTATTGTCTGAGACTACCACGACACGGAACAGATAGAACGTACTACACAAGAGAGTCTCTGGCTTACACACGTCTTCAAAAACCAAACAGAGATTAGGAAAAGCCTGATTTTATTCGAAAAAGTGTGAGTTCCCATCTCATAGAGATCATCAAGTTACAACACTTCGCAAAACATTATTGCACTATGTTTGTTTATTTTTATTTTCAATATGTGACGGCCACAGCGCTCCCCATTCTTCTATCTATAACTATCAATGGAGGATAAGTGTGAACCATCCTCTATCGGTTTAAGAGATGTATATAATCACATTACTCACTGAGCATGAATCACTGTGTTTATTGTGTTGCATTATTCTCACTTACAGGCATACCCCGCATTAACGTACGCAATGGGACCGGAGCATGTATGTAAAGCGAAAATGTACTTAAAGTGCAGCATTACCTTTTCCCACTTATGGATGCATGTACTGTACTGCAATCGTTACGTGCAGATGTAAATAACACATTTGTAACAGGCTCTATAGTCTCCCCGCTTGCGCACAGCTTCGGTACGGTAGGGAGCCAGTATTGCTGTTCAGGACGTGATGACAGGCGCATGCGTGAGCTGCCGTTTGCCTATTGGGCGATATGTACTTACTCGCGAGTGTACTTAAAGTGAGTGTACTTAAAGCGGGGTATGCCTGTATTGTGTTTTCACTGGCATAGCCATTATTGATTTAGGTCACCATTCACTTGATTTGAATGAATATTCTCATATTACACTCTTCATTAGAGCGCCTAAATTTTTCTTTTTGAGATACAGAGAGAGACTGCTTCTCACTGGGACTCCTCTGCGCAGCTCTTAAAGACTGGTGGCTTTCTTAACAGGATTAACGCTGCAGTGGTCCCACTCAGAAGCAGGTACCCCCGCTGAGCTAATCCTCCCAGGCCACTTACAGAATGTATATAATGGCCATTGTAATGTTAATAACAACAGAGTTTGCTGAGTACATTCTTTTGGGGTGGAAATTCATAACAAACTGAATTTTTTAAGAGCCTCTGAAACTGTAGAAGTATTTGTTCATCAAGTGTCCTCTTTAGCCTTAGCCCACCTTGTCCTTATCAGAGAGCCAATACTGATAAGTGGAAGGGAGAGACAGGCTCTGGAAGTGTGGGCACTTGCTGAACACAGTGACTCCAGACAAATGGAAGTATCCGTAGGAACTCCAACACTCCCAGGTCTCAGCTCACCATGTTTACATACTAACTTCAAGAAAATTATTTAAATATAGTTATAGGTGTCACTTTTGGATAAACAGCCATCAACCACCCACATGTAACCCCATACGCGTCACTTGAATTAGATCGGAGGAGGGATTGCACATTAAATCACCACTATTGGCAGGCATTTGGATAATCTCGGTTATATTAGCACTTGTACTGTACAATAAATACAGTAGATAGAGTAATTGCGTCATTACTTTGGTGTACACTTCCAGTGGTCTCGTAAACCCAGCAAACTGTATTTTGATTTAGTTTCCATTTTTGAAAAAAAATTGAATTTTTACCTGGTTTTCTGGCATGCAAACATTTTCGAACATAAATTCTTCGCCAGCTGGCCTGCAGTTTAATTGCAGCAGTTTCTTCAAGGCAGGTGGAGATTCTGTTTTGCCAAGAAGTGGGGACTTCAGGTTTTCCCTCTAGAAAAACTGAACACTAACCATTAGTAACAAAATCTTTTTAAGAAGCTTCTATTCTATGGCCCAGACTCACTCAACTCTATTAGGCTATTAAACATTATGTTAACCTCACTAAAGAAAGTAACGTAATGGTAACTAATATTACGTCACATTAAAAGCCTAGCAGTGTAAACAATGGACGTTAGGGAAAATTATATGCAAATCTTATTCAAATGAGCTGCTAGCATAAGAATACCCTACTCACAAAGCTCAATTAATATTAAAGCCCAAAAATTATGTTAGGTTAAGTCATACCTAAACCTGGAGTTTCTCCTATCCAGACATTGAATTAGGCCAAAAGAAATAGCCCTCTTTCAGTGTCTGCATGGGAGTAACGCTAGGTTTAGGTATGACTTAAACAAAGTAGTTTTGTTTCTCTGCTTTATTTACCTCTCCTCTCATTCAGAAGCCCTATTTTAGTGCGTGGCTGAAAAAACGCCAAGACTGAAATAACGTCACGTTTGTTAAGATAACATCACGTTTGTTAAGATAACATAGCATTATGCAGAAATAATATGATGTTAATCCTATCCTAATGAGATGCAGTACGTCCATTGTTTTTCCATATAATTTGTTTAATGAGTACATTGTAAACCTCAGTACAAATAACGTATTTTTCTTATTGATGTAACGCCACATTATTTGACCTGATTTTACAAAGTTTAGTGAGTCTGGGACTTACAATTAGAATTTTTTAAGCACTAGACTGTTTGAAAATTCTTATTGATCTTGCACTTTTTTCCCCTTAAAAATGTATGGCGCAAGAAAAACCCAAGATCATTAAAATATGTATAATATAATGGCAAAAAATGTTAACATTTAAAAACAAGCATTCAGATTAGTTTAAATTCTGTGGATGAATGGCTCAGGACTGCCCGAAATGTTATCTACAGTATTAACAGCTAAACCATTAAAAAAAATAATATATATATATATCTTTTTTTTTTCTCTAATAGAATATTACCTGGAAATGAATGCCCTGTTCTTTAGAGATCATTAGTTAAGTATACTACTATCATAAACTCATAAGCTCTTTATTAAATTCAACAATGCAGAATACTAGATAAAGTACAGGGGTGAAATCATGTGCTCTCGAAGGGCATCGCAAAATGCATGTATCCAGTCCAGAAACCAGTTTTTAATGTTTTATTTTATTGGCTCTAACACAGGATTAAATATCTTTCTCATGTCATTTTTCAAAAACTGCTTTGAATACAAACATTCTTGCATTACAGGTAAGAAAATGTCAGTGACACAAGATTGTTCATACACTTTATAGTATAATTAATATAAATAATGATAAACAATGCAATATTTTGTACAGGGACAGTAAATCACTTATTAGTGGTTGAGGCTCTATTTAAAAAAAATAAATTATGGTACCTACAGTAATCCTTTCTCCAAAATGATACAATAAAAATGAGATTCTAGTGCCAAGCATTATGTATTCAAAACACTGGCATTTGTGTCACTTACATTTCTGTTTCAAACTCTGCATTGAAACCGAACATCATAAACAAAATCAATGCAAGTGTGTATGATTAACTATTTACTCGGTATCTTAAAAGTGATTATATACGAAAAACAGAAAAACCTTTATATGTTTAAAAATACATGATTAGCATGTTCATCTTCTAATTAATCAAGGCCCACTTTTTATATTTTATTTTGTTTATATGCCACACAGACTTCAACTATGATAGATACCTGGTGTTAGATGAGATTCTGCAGGCATAATAGCAGTGAAATCCAAAGTGAAGGCTCTGAACGCAAATACCATGTCATGTGTAACTTTGTTTCCCATGGCGTCGGTCATAAGATGCCATAAAGCGATATTAAAACTCTAAAACAAAAAACAATCATAGTAGAAAGGAACTGGAGGTATGGGGGGAGCGAGATAGAGAGATAGAGATGGAAAGATAACAATATGAAGAATGAAGAGAGCGAAAGAACAATATAAAGACATTAAGCGATTATGGAAAATGTCATCACATACTACAGAAGTTAGACTTGTGTGTTTCGAAACGTCGTTAGAAATCTGAAAATGATTTAGGTTTCAAAATAACTGTATTGCATATTTTAACTGATTCCACACATCTTGCATTCAGCAGTAGATAATTTATTCTCAAAAGCTTTAGTAAACGATAAAGTGCTGATATTTTAGCTTGGAGGTTGGCTGGAAATCCCTCTGTTATCACTACGGAATCAAATAAATATATGTCCTACCTCTAATGCGCTTTAAAGTTAGTTACAGTATGATCTCAATATAGATTACATTTTAATAGTGCTCTAATGATGTAATGTAAATGTGTTTTAAAGAATGATAACACCTAAATTATAAATGTCCAGGTGCTGCTGGTTAATCTGACACCATTTGACCTTCCACAAAAAGTGTTTGATGTTCATTGCATAAATGCAATTATTATCATGATTTCAAAACAGAACAGTAACTTAATTGAACATACTGTATACATTTCTCATCTAAATATAATAGCATATTATTTACTATTTTGATATAGCAAAAAGCTTGATGGATAACTGTCTCTTACATATTTATGATTATTATAGTTTTTTGTTTTTAGTTTGATTGGTACAACCTACAGTAGGTGGATGTTCCAATTAAATTAATTTGCATCTACAAATACAGTACTACAAGTGTAGGCTTTCCATGAGTGCTCAGTGTCAAGCAGCACCGGCAAAAGCTAACAAGATTGCATCATGCATAAAGCAGGGTGTTGATGGGTGGAAGAACCGTACAATTTTGTCCTTGTATAAATTTTTAGTAGGACTTGAATATGGAGTGTGGTTTAAAAACGCTGGGTGAAAAAGCCCAATAAATAAAGTTAAACTTTTATTAAAATTATATCCAGGATAGAAAAAACTATTCACGAATAAGGAATGTACAACTTAGGCCACGTCCATAGTGCGTGCAACCGTGCGCGCGGTGCGAACAACAGGCTGCACCTCTATGAGGCAGACCATTGAGCGCACGATCGCGCGTTGCTATTAAGTGCAACGGCGCAGCAGCGGTTTCACGAGACGTAGGAATTAGTTTATGTCGCACGATGACCGGGTCATGTGAGCGGTTCAGCCAATGAGGGCAAACCAGCCATGTGATGTCACGGCCACGACTCTGCCACACCTCACCGTCGTGAACGATCTGAGTCCACAGATCGCCCGGACAGGCGCGCGCACGACGCCATGTGCTCCATCACGCGACCACTATATCCAATGCCTAATTGTAAACAGAGTTTTAGTGCATGATCAGAGCCTGTTGCCGTTGATTAACATTTTGGTTACATTTCCTATTTACCTATTTACACAATTGTAAATAGTCCCCAAAGTGTGCATACCTTTACTTAGATATCTGCAGATTAATCACATACCTTTTTATATAATAGCTGGACTTGCAGCTACAAAATGTATACACACACACACACACACACACACACGCACACACATATATATATATACACACAGTTGTGTGAAAAATAAAGTACATCCTCTTTGAATTCTATGGTTTTACATATCAGGACATAATAACAATCATCTGTTCCTTAGCAGGTCTAAAAATTAGGTAAATACAACCTCAGATGAACAACAACACATGACATATTACACCGTGTCATGATTTATTAAACAAAAATAAAGCCAAAATGGAGAAGCTATGTGTGAAAAACTAAGTACACCCTTACTGCTTCCATAAGAATTAAGATGCTAAGTATCACACAGGTGCTGCTAATCAAATGCCCTTGATTAATTGATCATCAGCAAGTGTGACCACCTCAATAAAAGCTGAAGTTTTAGCAGTTTGCTGGTCTGGCGCATTCAGGTGTGTGTTAACACAATGCCAAGGAGGAAATACATCAGCAATGATCCTAGAGAAGCAATTGTTGCTGCCCATCAATCTGGGATGGGTTATAAGGCCATTTCCAAACAATTTAAAGTCCATCATTCTACAGTGAGAAAGATTATTCAAAAGTGGAAAACATTCAAACAGTTGCCAATCTTCTCAGGAGTCCCAGCAAATTCACCCCAAGGTCAGACCGTGCAATGCTCAGAGAAATTGCAAAAAAAAAAACAAGAGTTACATCTCAGACTCTATAGGCCTCAGTTAGCATGTTAAATTTTAAAGTTCATGACAGTACAAATAGAAAAAGACTGAACAAGTATGGTTTGTTTGGAAGGGTTGCCAGGAGAAAGCCTCTTCTCTCTAAAAAGAACATGGCACCACGGCTTAGGTTTGCAAAGTTGCATCTGAACAAACCACAAGACTTCTGGAACAATGTCCTTTGGACAGACGAGACCAAAGTGGAGATGTTTGGCCATAATGCACAGAGCCACGTTTGGCGAAAACCAAACACAGCATATCAGCACAAACACCTCATACCAACTGTCAAGCACGGTGGTGGAGGGGTGATGATTTGGGCTTCTTTTGCAGCCACAGGACCTGGGAACCTTGCAGTCATTGAGTCGACCATGAACTCCTCTGTATACCAAGGTATTCTAGAGTCAAATGTGAGGCCATCTGTCAGACAGCTAAAGCTTGGCCGAAATTGGGTCATGCAACAGGAAAATGATCCCAAGCACAACAGCAAATCTACAACAGAATGGCTGAAAAAAAAAAGAATCAAGGTGTTGCAATGGCCAGATCTCAACCCGATTGAAATGCTGTGGGTGGACCTCAAGAAAGCTGTGCATAAACAAATGACCACAAACCTCAATGAACTGAAGCAACGTTGTAAAGAAGAGTGGGCCAAAATTCCTCCACAACAATGTGAGAGACTGATAAAGTCATACAGAAAATGATTACTTCAAGTTATTGCTGCTAAAGGTGGTTCTACAAGCTATTGAATCATAAGGTAAGTTTTTCACACATGGCTTCTCCATTTTGGCTTTATTTTTGTTAAATAAATCATGACATGGTGTTGTTGTTCATCCGAAGTTGTATTTACCTAATTTTAAGACCTGCTAAGGAACAGGTGATTGTTATGTCCTGATATATAAAACCATAGAATTCAAAGAGGGTGTACTTTATTTTTCACACAACTGTATTACTCTCATGGTAATTTATGGATTTAATTTTTTTTATATTTAATAAACCTGCTTTCAGCATAGTACACACCTAAAGTAATACCAAAATAAAAATGATTATTACGATAGTTAAATCTAGCAATCTCATACGGTAAAAGAAAATTGTGAGATTAAAAAAAAAAAAAAAAAGTTTAGGCAAATGGCACCATTCTCCAGACCAAGCAATAAATATCCTACACTGGCGACACACTTTATTCGAGCTCGGCTAGTCCCACGAATTCGGGTATACCCGGGTGTATTGAGGTTTGTGACTGTTTTCTGCCCGAGTGCATTGAGTTATTTTCCGGCAGGGATTGAAGCATTTTATTCCCGTTGGCTGCAATACTGCACACTACATATATATATACTGCATTACAATTCATGAATTTATGCCATCTGGTAGACACGCGAAGCATTGCAGCCTATTAAATCCTAATCATTATCATTTAACAGATCAGCCGCCCATCAGCCAGGCATGAACCCAGGCTGGGAAGGCAAATGCAACGGGGCTTGTCAGAGGTGAGGAGCGGCGCATTCCAGGTATCTGCCAGGTACATACCGGGTATTTGCTCGAATAAAGTGTGTCGGTGCAGTACATGTTTTTTTTTTTTTAAATAGATCAGTTCTGTACTATGAGAATATACTTATAGCGTTTTTTTAAACCACTGTGAATTACATTTTTAATGTACAGTATTATAATGCAAAAAGCATTTTTTGTTTCTATAGCAACCATTTACAAAGTCACATCCCTTTGCTCTTCTCAAACAGGCTCTGGCAAACCCCTTTTTGAGCCCTGCCCTTTCTTCAACAATGCACCAATTGTATCTCGTGACTGCCTGGTCACATGATCTTCCCCACAGTACTTTGCACCTTTGGTCTTCATTCTGCTGCACTTACAGCAATTTAGTGAACCCCCGAGCCAAATCTTTGCCGATCGATCACAGGAGAACGGATCAATTGGCAACTTACTATAGCTATTATCATTGTGCAGATTGTATTGATGCACATATTCAAGGGGAAAAAAAATTAAAAATGTGAAAAAAAACCCAGCAGATTAAATGACTATCACTATAGCTATATAAATTATATCAATGTTGGTTGAAGTGGTACGGTAAACTCAAAAATATGTTAAATAGGGACCTTGAAATATTCTGACAAAAAGAAAAAAGGCCCTGTCACAATTTTACTTTGAAGTTCAAATCTTATGAAACAATTGTAGAGGCTATGCAACATAAAACAGGTCAATCAAAAGTCAGGTTCCAAGAAGGGATTTGAGAAGCTAAAAATGTATCTGTTCGCTTTTTGTGTCTATCTTAACACCTTTCCTTTTTCACTTAATATTTATAGCATTTTTCAAACTTATGGAAAGGGGTACAGAAATAAAAAGAGGGCGGGGACAAGGAATGTGGGAGGGAAGCTGATACATTGGTACATTCACAAGATTTACACAGAATTAAAAGATAAAGACATATACAGAGAAAATAAAATAACATATTTTGAATATATTTGTCACATGTTCCCATTATTTGCATAATTGGTCCATGGCTGGCAAACATTTAAACATGTATACATTGTGTATACATTGTGTCATTTAATAAGTGGTTAGTATCCCATGTTCATTGTAAAGCATATCTTATCTTTCACTTTGACAATGATGGTGGGAGAGATCTATTCCGTGCAGCAGCTATTGTACTTGTTTTGTATTGTAGTTGCTGTATAGGTACTATATGGGTTATTAATTAGCCTTCCAATTTCTGTATTTCCTCTTTTGGCTTAATAAAAAGTGCTGATCATGGATAGAACCAATATCCTTTCCCATTGTGAGACATTTGTAACCCACCCTCAATGGGGTTACCAGTTTGCTGCATGGGGTTAATAGTAGAGCAGCATATGCTAGACCTCAACCTGTGTTGCCACGAAGATACGGACATCACAGGGGAGCATATAGGAGAGAAGGAATGTTCTGGAAGGTTAGGTTCCTGGAGGACAAGAGGAGAGGAGCCTCAGAGAGGAGTGATAGGGATTATGTTCCTGAAGTAATAGGAGAGATCAGGCACCCCTTGTTTGCTATGTTATAGATAAGACAGTGCCTTTTAATAAGATCCCAATCAGATGGCAAACAGAAACAAGCAGGTACCACAGAAGGGGAGACAGAAATGCCATAAAGGACCATATGCCGAGGCTTCCCGGGTGTCAGTGGATCAGCTCTACAGGGGGATCCACTTATGAAGTCTCCTCAATCAGTAAGGAAGTGGCCGTTCCCAATCAGGAACGGGGTATAGTCATTACCTGCACAGAACCTGATAGGATCCCAGTAAGGGCCCAAAGTAGACAGGGTATAACAGACGTTACTCAGAAGGGGAGCCCTGTCCAATACAAGTAACACAGCCAAGTACTGTATATGCACCTCTCTCAGTGTTAAAAGAAGGCACCTAGAGAAGATTTGTGTCCTAAGTAATAAAGAGTATGTAAAGCAACGTACAACTACTGTATGTCGAGTATGTGTGTGAAGTATCCCCGTGCCTGGGGACCTGAATAAAGATTGGAGTGGTACTACAAAAGTCCTGGGCGCCCATCATTTTCACCCTTGCTACCTCATCGCCTGGCCGCCTGAATCCAGCACCATGAATTGAGGTAAACTATGCGGAGTAGCCAAAAATTACACACCCATGTAAAATCCCTAGCTGGGCAGGGAAGGATACACATTTATAATTTTTAGGAGCATACCGGGGGATAATGCCTTTCTGACGAGTAAAGAGTGGCGCAATCAAAGCGGAGAAACCCCTCAACTGTAGATATATTTTGAAACCTTTTAATCTACTGTGTATACAAACTGTTTTTCATGTCACCGGCATTAAAAAAAAAAAGAAAATTGTATCAAAAAGAAGATGTAAACATTGAATATTTACCTTGAAGTGTTCTTTAGCCTTTACAAAATGGCTTGCTTTCGTTTGTTGTGGATAGTGTGTTAATTCCAACTCTTTAAGGGCTTTTGGAAGTTCATATTCAATGCTAAAGTCATTTATTACTTTCCCCCCCCCCTTCTTTCTCTTACCTTCCCCCCCCCGCCTCTTTCCCTCCCTCCCCCCCCCTTTCTTCATCCTACCTTTGCCCCTTGGCTTTCACAACTATTTATATTGTTTTTTGATCTATATGTTATATTCATTATACAATAGACACTTTATTATTTATTACTATTCCCATTGAATTCCTGCCCATGTGCATCTTTCAAATACTGCCACATTATGATAAGATTAAGTTATAAATAAAATGTGTAAAATGCTTTAAAATGTTTAAATCATCCTGTCACAGCCTTCTGATTCTCCTATCCCATTCATCTGGGTCTGTGATGAAATATAAATGAATGATTTTTGCTTTAAGCACGCTCAAGGAGTATAGATTTCACGTTTCATTGACCTGTCATTAATAAACCAATAAGAAACATCTTGATATATGTTTATGTTTTTGGTCACAATGACTGGTCATTTTATATGTATTTCTGTGTTTTAACTTTTTCATCTGACATCTATGTTGACTAAGCGAACTTTATGTTTGACATTGAGGTGATCAATGATTGTAACACTGGACACCTGATACTCATTGTGTTGATTAATTTGAACAGCTGTCATAGGTTTGCTGGTGTATAACTGGATGTCTTGTGATGCAAGCGAATTACTCTTTTGACAAAGGCCTTCCAGGCCGAAACGCGTCAAGAGGACTCGCTTGCACCTTGTGCAAATAAAGCTCATTTTTATCCCACATCAGCCTTCATCTATATTTTTTGTGCTGTGCGACGCATCTTTCTCTCTTTGAGAAGTTTTCCCACATTGCTGCATTAAGCGTCTGCACGCTGAGTCCCTGCTGGTTTGCTGTTTCACTCACCGGGTCTGCCGTGACGTCATCAGGAAGCACCGTTCAGGCCGCCGGTCAGGTGACCGCCCTCCGCATCTGCGGGTATTGGGTTGGCGGCGAAGAGAGAAGATCACGAGCGGAGACACCCTGATTTCAGCCAGGAGAACCAGGCACATCACACTGGGAAGACCCGCACAGGCTCAACTACCACAAGGATCTACACGTGAGTTTCCCGTGTGCCAACCTCATAGTGCTCATGGTGAGCCGGTTGGGGGGAATGATTATATATTATACCTCACTACACTAAGGTTGTGTATAGCCTGGGTCTATAAGATTTATTTCATCTTTCACCAGCTGGACTATGTTATATTCTGAGCGCCTGGAGGGTTAATTAGATGATTCACCCGTTTGTATAATGTATCAAAAAGAAGATGTAAACATTGAATATTTACCTTGAAGTGTTCTTTAGCCTTTACAAAATGGCTTGCTTTCGTTTGTTGTGGATAGTGTGTTAATTCCAACTCTTTAAGGGCTTTTGGAAGTTCATATTCAATGCTAAAGTCATTTATTACTTTCCAAATAGATTTCATAACATTTGTAGCTTTTTCCATAAAGCTGTAGCTCTCCTATAAAATGACAAAGATGTAATAAGGTAGGGTGGTTATTGTATGGTTATTGAATGATAAATGCACAGTATCAATGTCAAGAAGACTTTCAAAACATTTTGTTTCGATGCAATGCAGTTTTTTGTTTTTGTCTGCATGTAAAAGATGAAAACAGGACACACACCAAAGCAGAATACTATACATTCCATTGTATTGTAAGCTTGTGTAGCCCCCTTTCCCTATGCCTAACGGAAACCGCGGGCGACTATGCGTGCTGCTGATACCTGTACGCTCATAGGAGCCCTGAGCTTCCCCTCTGGGAGCCTGGGGTGAGCTCTCGCTCTCTTAGTGCAGCGCCTCCACCTATGAGGGATCCCAGTTTTGGCGGGATGACTTCTCATACTGTAGGAACCAATACAGTCAGTAATTAACACTATCACACCAGGTAGTATAAAACATTAATTTACTGACACACATATAACAATATTATAAGGGTAAAATGCAATACAACCACCATCATGAGTGAGTCCTCCAAAGTACTGAGGGTGCCCTGAGCACCTGTAACCCGATGTCCACACGAGCAAGACCACCCAAAGTGTGAGGTAGCGCTACCTCCCCTGTGATGTGAACCATAGGTGCACTTGTGTGTAATGGATTTTCTGGACCTTCCTGACCCACCCAATCTCACATTGGCCCCTGTGGTCTATCCAGTCCCCATTACATGGTCGTGTCTGGTGGTGCACCTGTTGGCAACAGGACTCCTGAGTCTCCCACATGATGTTGTGTGGGGACAGTCAACCCATACAGGTCACTGAGGTAGTATGCATGAGTCCTACCTACATACAGTGCAGCGCCTCCACCTCATCAGGATCTCTGCGTCCGCAAGGAGATGGTTCTGATGAGGAACTCCTCTTTGGTGCCTTCCTCTGTGGAGTAACTTCACACTCACACATGGGGGTTCTTGTGAACAAGGGCATCTTTATTGATGATGGTATAGGCAGACTGCCCCTCACAGCATAGCCGCTCATCTTCTTCTGTACTCTCCTTTCAGAAGATCTGCCCTCCCAATGGAGTTGGATCACCTCTCCCCTCAGGGAGATCACCACCTGTGCCAGGTCCCTGGACACAGTGTAGGCCCTGCCAGCCTTACTGCTGCAGGTCAGACTATTTGCTGTAGAATCACTCTTAATTAGCACACTTGACCTTGAACATAACAGCCATCATAACAGACACTAACTTTGGGCAGTGCTTTGTCTTATATACCAAGGGAATGGCTCCACCTCCTGTGTCACTAACAATGAACACAAGGTCTGTTACCACTCCCCTCATGTACATATGACACCTCACCAGGGTGTGAGGGCAAACCTCCATGATTGATGCTGGCAATCCTGTATACTTACCAGGCTTACTGCCAGCATGAGAGAGAACTGTATACCATTTTTAACACATGGCTACATGTGATACCGGCCTGGGTATTCCAGTACCCCAGGGGCAGCCTCCGGAATTTCTCTGAAGCAGGACCCATGCAGCAGGGCCTCCGACAGTAATGCCCTCTCCCCTAATGGTCCCGGCCTCCACATGGTGTGAGCTCAAGCCGGAGTGTCTCACACAAATGTCCCAGAACACTGCAGTGTGGTGTGGTTCAAGGCCGCAGTCCACCGTGTGGAAGTCCGCCCACTGGCGCAACAGTGTAGTGGTAATGATAAGGTGAGAAGGGTCCCTATCTGGGTCCTTCCCTACAATGCCGAGCTATGGTTGGCTCAGGGCCTGACAGGGGCCTAGGGGCGGAGTCTGGTCTAGTCCAGGAAACTACTGCTCCCTGGACACTACCTTCTGTCTTGCCGCCTCTGTCAGACTGGTTCGTGGGATGTCCTGTTCCTTCAGGATGCCTCCAGTCCATTGGCTGGATCAACCCTCATGATCTCCCTCCCCCCGAGGATTCTGGTCCTCGTAGTCCCACTTCGGTCCCTGCAAAGTCAATCCAAGGTGGCCGCCGCGCTGGCAGCATGCGCTCCTTTCTAAAAAATGGTTGCCCCCTGCTAACTCCCCGATCGTGTGTAACTCCGCCAATCAGCTGAGCAGCAGAGCAGCTACCCTCACCTGAGGTAAGGAGGGGGAATTCGGCTACACTTGTTTTATAATATATTTATTTTGACTAATAATTGATATCAACTAATACTGAACTACCTATTTACTCGCACCTGGACAAACACGGCTATTTCTACTTAATTCATTGTCTATCCTGTAACTCCTTCCATGAATACTTTCCAAATTACAAGATGGCGCACATACTGTAAAAGTGAAACCACGGGAGAGAATTTGCGATAGTCCTGACCATATGTTAACTGCTATTGAATACATTGAATACTGCTGTTCAATACACTTCCTTCAAATTGCATTGATACATTGCTGATGAGGTAGATAGAAGATGAAAATAATGCTCTTTACATTAATATTGCTCCAGCGTTAAATTGATCAATCAACCCTTAAATATATGAATCATATGATTGCATTGACATGCAATGCAGGGCTTACCATCTACAATAATGGTAAAATATGTGCCTTACTTTAGGTTGAGGCAACTTAATTACTTTTTAGAGTTTATGGGCCTATTCTAGTAGCTCTGAATTGTGACAAACCGCTTCTAAAGTGCACTTTAGAAATGGATTTGCATGCCTTGCTATTCTGTAAGCCCGTCTCGCAAGTCTAAAAGGCTTTTTTAGAAACGGTTTAATTCCGACTGTGCAAATCTGTGTGGGATTACCAAACTAAGAATTGCGAGTTCCATCCAGAGCCTGAAATAGGGTTTTTGCGTGGAGGAGGTGGAACACTTCCTAATTTAATAATATCTCCAGTTGTATATATGTCCCCTCAAACCTCCCTCCAAATAAATTAGGAAGAAATGGCTGTGCTGAATAAGAAACATACCTGACGTACCCTGGGAGATATCTAAATATACTTTGCATAGCCATTAGCAGTGTTCAACAAAGCCAGTCGCCCGGTCGCCACGGGCGATCCGTAATTGCCCGCTAGCGATTGGCCCAAGCAGCGCACGTGCTGCTGTTTAATTTCTCCTGCTCATGCTCTCTGAGCAGCACTTTCCCTCCTCCCCCGCCACCGGGCAGTGCTTTCACTCTTCCCACGTCGTGCCCATAACGTCCTCAGTATTGGCAGCCAGAGCGTGCCTCCACTAAGGTGCTTGAAGCGCATCCCTCTCGGAGCTCCCCCTTGATTGGCTGGCGGCGGCCTACGGTATGTTGATAGCGTGGCACTCGGGGGTTGCGTCACATTATAGCGACGCAAGTGGAAGTGCTGCTGCCTTTGCTGCGGAGGAGGAGGACAAGGGAAGAGAGGAGAGCCCAGGGCAGGTAATTACAGTGGGGCCCAGGGGAGATCAAACCCTCAGAAGCTGTCCCATGTGCGACATCCCTTGTCTCCTGTGAGTATGTGAGTGTATGAGTGAATACAGTGAATACAGACACCCACCCAGTCAACCCAGTCATCCATCCACCCAGTCAATCAGTCACCCATCCACCCAGTCAGTCAGTCAGTCAGTCACCCATCCACCCACCCAAGTGTCAGTCACAGTCACCCACCCAAGTGTCAATCCCAGTCACCCACCCATGTGCCAGTCACAGTCACCCACCCGTGTCAGTCAGTCACCCACCCCCTCTGTCTCTCTCCGTCACCCACTCTCTGTGTCTCTGTCACCCTCTCTCTGTCACCCACACTGTCTCTCTCTATGTCACCCACACTGTCTCTCTCTCTCTCTCTCTGTGTCACCCACACTCTCTCTCTGTCACCCACACACTCTCTCTCTCTGTCACTCACACTCTCTCACACTCTGGATATCTTATTTACCCTATATATCTTAATTGCCCTATATCTACACCGAAATAACCTATACTGCTTTCTTCCAGATCTGACTCTCGAGCTTCACACGGGAGACATCGGAATCCCCCCTAACCCAGAAGACAGGTAGGGAACACCTCCCCTCCAACATATAACATTGCAGGAATGAGGGTACCTGGACATTGAGGGACTGTGGATCAGGTAAGATCCCAGGCAGGATTGCTGCTTTAGATATTGTGAAGTGGGGGTGTCCAGACACTGGTTAAGGGGCTCAGGAAACTAGTCATTCACATGTGGCTTTGATTTCTAGATCCGACATTTACACTGGCGACACACTTTATTCGAGCTCGGCTAGTCCCACGAATTCGGGTATACCTGGGTGTATTGAGGTTTGTGACTGTTTTCTGCCCGAGTGCATTGAGGTATTTTCCAGGCAGGGATTGAAGCATTTTATTCCTGCTGGCTGCAATACTGCACAGTATATATATATATATATACTGCATTACAATTCATGAATTTATGCTATCTGGTAGACACGCGAAGCATTGCAGCCTATTAAATCCTAATCATTATCATTTAACAGATCAGCCGCCCGTCAGCCAGGCATGAACCCAGGCTGGGAAGGCAAATGCAACGGGGCTTGTCAGAGGTGAGGAGCGGCGCATTCCAGGTATCTGCCAGGTACAAACTGGGCATTTGCTCGAATAAAGTGTGTCGGTGCAGTACACACACACACACACGTAATTATGAAACAGGGACTAATTGTAGTAAAGTATAAATGTAATACAATATGTAACATAGCCTGCCGGCAGTTACTTCTTTTGCTGGGCCTTTCCTCTGTCAGACCTGTTAGTGCAGGCAGTGGAAAGGTTAATTCCTTTATTAGGCCTGTATGTGTGTATTCCAGCCTTGAATAGTGTATCAATATACACTGAGGGGTGGATATTGATTGGAACGCCCCCTGATGTGTGTGGGCCAATCCATATCTGGCTCTGGCTTGCTATGAGTCAGTTAGAGACACTCCCCAAAGATATTCAAATTGGGGCATCCTCCCAAATTGTCAGTCAGTTGAGAGTTAGGAGTGAAGAGAAGAAGTTAGTTAGCACAGAGAAAGTCTCTCCTTCCCACCCACTGCTGGGTTGGGAGGGAAGGGAATTATGCTACCTAGTCAGGGATCTGATCTACTGTAGATAGAGAAAGAATGAATCTGCTGTTAAAGATCATGTGAAGCCTTCCATTCTCTATCATGGAGCTGACTGCTAATAAATATAGAAAAGACATGCTGTGTGTGTGTTCCTGTCTCTGGATGAAGGAGTGTCAGTGGGGGTTCCTCCTCTGAATATCAACAGGGGATCCTTGCTGGCTGGAGGCACTGCACCAGAGGAAGACCAAGGTAACCTGTCCCACCTATCCCTGTCCTGGCTCTCCCCACACCACCACAGAGCCCTCAGCCCTCCTGTTACCAGCAGGTTACAGCCCAACCACTTATGCAGTAGCCAGAAAGGAGCATAACCCCCAATCTCACTTAGGCGGGGGGGGGGGGGGGTATGGTAAAAGGGTTACATTTTGGAGGCGCTGCTGAGATGAACTGCTCCCCAGGAAAGGACAAGTTTTACCAACAGGACAGGTTTTCCGAGACAGTGGACCATGCAGCAGTGTTTTTGGACTTTGATTGCAGCAGCAGACAGGCTCTAGAGAGGGAATCTCTCCCTGAAGCTTCCACAGGGAGAGGGTTACCCAAAAAGGAAATTTCAATGTTGGGGCGACTCCCTGGTGGCTATGTGCCAGGGAGCGTGGATACCCACATACACTCCGCTAAATAGGATTTGGGGCGACTTCCTTGAGGCTACACCAATGAAGCATGGTTACCCTGCCTCTCAGTATACCCCAGAAAAGGATGGGAATATCAGGTTCCTGAGGCTACGCCAGGGAGCCTGCAGCCCATCCTGGCACTGCAGTTGGGGCGTCTACCTGAGGCTACACCAGGGAGAAGTGGTGACCCTTCTGTACCCCTCAACGGTGATTAGCAGCAAGGGGACAGGGACTCTGAGATGGCATCGGAGACCCCTGTGCACCCAGCAATAAAAAGACTATTGCAGCAAAGATTTGTGAGGCGTTCCCTGAAGCTATACCAGGGTGCGTGGTATTCAAAGAAAGAAAGGATTGTGCTTTATTGTGTGGCCCCTTACTGAAGAAAAGGGGTCACGCCTGTGCTCAAAAGTCCTCACAAGATGGTGGTTTTGCTCTCAAGGTGTAAGACCCCGAGGAACACCTCTCCCCGAGAGGGTTCCCCCCAGGCCACAACTCACCCGGCGTCCTCCGGCTCCTGCTCCACAGGATCTCCGCCACGAGCGGGCCTCTCCTTCCCCTTCCCTGGCTCCCGCGGCTGCCACTAGAAGCGCGCATGCGCGCGCAAGTTCGCGTACCTTTATCTCCTCCTGCGAGCGGGCCTCTCCTTCCCCTTCCCTGACTCCCACGGCTGCTACTAGAAGCGCGCGCACGTTCGCGCACCTTTATCTCCTTCCGCGAGAGGGACTCCCGGCCCCAGCTCAGGCCGCGCGCACCGCCCCCGCACGGGGCACACGCCTGATGCGCGTGCACCGCTTACAAGCTGCGTGTCAAGCAAATCAGCTGGGGCAATATTTCCACCTATCCCTGTCTCTCATGGGATCACGCCTCCGTTCCTCCCCCTCTTCCCATTGGTCCCCTTCCTTACATATACCCTGCTCAGCCATTTCTTCGTTGGCTGAGCATAGTTTTGTATGACCAGTGTTAACCACGGTCGTGCCTGCCTTAGCTCCTGTCCCTTTGTCTTTTCTAGTGATCTTTTGTGTACCGAACCGGCTTGGCTGTGGATCCGCTCTGGACTTCGACTTTTGGCTAGTATCCTGACCTCCTGGACTCGCCGACTTCTTACCTCTGCTTACGGATTCCGATCTACCTCCCGGCTCTGGTCCCCAGGCTCTCGGTACCAACTAACTGACTGCCCCACACCTCTGGAATGCCCTTCCCCTCAGTACCCGACTTGCACCCTCTCTATCCACCTTTAAGACCCACCTTAAGACACACTTGCTTAAAGAAGCATACGAATAGCACTGTGAACATTCTGAACACATGATACATAAAGCTTGGCCCCCTGCAGACGCACTTACCAGAACTCCCTCCTCCTGTCTCTGTACGTTCTCCCTACCTACCAATTAGATTGTAAGCTCCTCGGGGCAGGGACTCCTCTTCCTTAATGTTATGTTTGTCTAAAGCACTTATTCCCATGATCTGTTATTTATATTATCTGTTATTTATTCGATTACCACATGTATTACTACTGTGAAGCGCTATGTACATTAATGGCGCTATATAAATAAAGACATACAATACAATACAACTATCCTTCTGGAACCTCCCTTCTCGTCCGGCGAGTATCTTACTTTATCTTATACTCCCGCACGGTTCCAGACGCCTATTTTCCACTTTCCAGGCGTGTCCCCGTAGCTGTGGGTGCAGGTGTTACTCTTCTCACCTCAGTTTCGGGGTCCCTCGTTGTCCGTGGTGAGCACAGCGTGACATTATGCTCAGCCCTACAGACATGGACCCCGAAGAGGTGGAGCAACCAAGCCCCATGCAGCGACTTCTCCAGCTAGAGGCGCAGCTTGCCTTCATGACGCTGGAGCTCTCAAGACTCTCCTCATTGCAGCATTCCCCAGGCCACTCTGCCATGGCAGCTGCGGCGTTTCCCTCTTCGGGTTCCTCCGTGGCTTTAGATCCTCGTCTCCCGGCTCCCAACCGCTATACAGGGGACCCCCACGAGTTAAGAGGGTTTCTTAATCAGTGCGAGATTCAATTTGAATTACCCCCATCGCGCTTTCCTACTGCACGTTCAAGGGTGGCTTATATCATTTCTCTCTTAAACGGAAAGGCCCTAGCCTGGGCATCCCCTATCTGGGAGCGGGAGCCTGCCATGACGAGTGACTATTCTCGCTTTCTCCGAGAATTTAGGCAAGTATTTGATACTACAGAAAAAAGTGCGCAACCCAAAAAACAACCTAATCGTATTTAAGACAGTGTCTAATTAATACACCACTAATTGGATCCTTAAAGATTAATGTGGAGACATTTAAAATCACATAAAGCACAACACTACTGTGAAGGTGATATAAAGTGTAAACCATACAAAACCGTTAGTGTAGCGTCTGCTGCTATATTTAAAGAGTGGCTCCACACTCCCACGAACTAAGAGATAAAAACAAGAAAAAAGCGCAATACGCAAATGGTGAAGTAAGTCAAAATAAATCTTTTAGTATTAAAAGGGTGAGTAATCTGCGTACATCAGATATAAAGATCATTCGCATTTACGTGTAATCACACATGAAGTTACCACACGGCAAACATCAGGATGAAAGGTCTGGAGGATGTCACTCTGGTCACTCGGCTCCTGCAGTCTGGGAACACCATCAGCGTCTCTCACGACACCCACAGCCTGGGGTTTAACGTCCACAGCGTACAGCAAGACCGCTCGATAACCGGGTCATCTGTCCCGTGTTGTGCACTGCATGCACGAAGTGAATGTCTCTTACAGCCGGTCACGTAATTGCGCGAGGGTAGGCTCCCACCACGGTCTCAACGACCCGCTCTCGGCAGTAGTATCCCGTTTGGTGGACGCGCCCTGTGATGACGTCACTCATATGGCATGCAGCTTGCCACGGACCAAAGCCAAACAGTGATGGCAGGAATCGTTCACATAAAAATGCTCAGATAAGCATACAATAATGGCGAAGGGTATTAAAAGGTACCACGATTGAAACAAATAATAATCCTACGCGTTTCGAAGCTATAAAACGCTTCTTCATCAGGGATAAGTTCATTGTCACTACCTCAGAGCTTTATATACATATAAGACTATTCATTAATTGGTCAAGCAATTAGACCAAAGCCAATCGAAACAAACTGCTCAAATTAAGGGCGTGACAGTGAATTTAGATAGTACATATGATTTAAAATACACAACTTTATTCAATCAATAAGCAGTTCTCTGCAAAGAAAATATGGAAAAAAGAGGGAAGAGGAAAAAACATAATTAAAAACACAGAATAATATTTTATAAAGCATTAAGACTTATGCATAATGAATAAGCTCTTATTATGGCGATTCCCATAAAATCGGAGAAAATCTCCAGGAGACATATAGATATATGGACACAATGCATTGTTCAATTTACGCCAAATTACGGCAGATTCTTCTCTTTTTCATATTTCCCAGGTTACTCGTCCTGTCGCCGAGTATGCGCTGGACTTCCGGACTATCGTGGCAGAGACCTCCTGGAACAATGACTCACTCTCCGCAGCTTTTTGGCAGGGTCTGTATGACGCCATCAAAGACCAGCTGGCTACTATGGAGAGACCCACTAGATTGGAGGATCTCATTGCAGTCTGCATCCGCGTGGAAAAGCGGCTACGAGAGAGAAGACTTGAACGCGCTCTTCCTCGTACCACCTCCCCTCGGTCTACCAGCCGCAGTCTCGTCTCTTATGTTCCCCAACCCATGGATGAGCCCGAGCCTATGCAGCTTGGAAGTTATCGGCTATCTGCGTCTGAGAGACAGAGCCGACGTGATGGTGGACTTTGCCATTACTGCGGTCATCCCGGTCATCTGCTGGCAAGCTGTCCTCGGCGGCCGGGAAACGCCAAAACCCAATAGGGTATGAGAGGGTCTCGTTGGGTATAATTTCTTCCTCTCTTTTGTCTTCTAAAAAACTTCCTACTCAGATAATGCTGTCTATTTCCTTGGCCTGGAATAAATCCCTGATCCCCGCCTCTGCATTCATAGATTCCGGGTCTCAGGGAAAGTTTATTGATCAGAGCTTTGTCTATAGGAATAAGATTCCCTTCCGATCCAAAGCTGTTCCAGTTGGTCTGGAGGCCATAGATGGGCGTCCACTCCAACCAGCTTTTATTTCCCTGGAGACTTGTTCTCTATCCCTCTCCACAGAGGACGGTCACCAAGAGAAGATTATCTTGGACGTGATCCACACTCCATCGGTAGAGGTGATTCTGGGACTCCCCTGGTTGCAACTTCACAACCCACAACTAGATTGGTTAATAAAGAACCCATACGATGGAGCCCCCAGTGCCTCAAGACCTGTCTTTCTCCCAAACGGATGTTAGCCGGAGTGGATGTACCTGCGGAATACAAAACTTCCCTCCCAACGGTCTACTGGGACCTGGCGGACGTTTTCGATAAGGTGCGTTCCGAAGTATTACCCCCCCCCCCCATAGAGACTTTGACTGTCCTATTGACCTTCTTCCCAGTGCTACCCTACCCAAGAGCCATTCTTACCCTCTATCTATACCCGAGACCAAGGCCATGGCCGAGTATATCCAGGATAACTTGAGGAAGGGGTTCATCCGCAATTCTTCATCTCCAGCTGGAGCTGGATTTTTTTTGTTAAAAAAAAGGATGGCGCCTTGCGTCCCTGTATTGACTACAGAGGTCCTAACAAAATTATGATCAAGAACCGTTACCCCCTACCACTTATTTCCGAACTCTTCGACCGTCTACAGGGGGCAACAATTTTTACCAAACTTGATCTCCGTGGAGCCTATAATCTTGTCCATATCCGTCAGGGCGACGAGTGGAAGATCGCCTTTAACACTCGGGATGGGCATTATGAATACTTGGTCATGCCTTTTGGCCTATGTAATGCCCCGGCGTTTTTTCAGGAGTTTGTCAACGAGATCTTCTGCGATCTCCTCGACAGCTTCGTTATCGTATACCTTGATGATATTCTTATTTTTTCTAAGTCCCTCTCTGACCACATTCAGCACACCAAATTAGTCTTGTCCCGCCTTCGAGAGAACCATCTCTATGCTAAGCTAGAGAAATGTTCTTTTCATCTTTCTTCCATGTTCTGTCTTGGATACATTATTTCTAGCACTGGCTTCTCTATGGACCCAGTCAAACTCAAAGCTGTCTTAGAATGGCCACAACCCACTTCCCTGAAAGCCATATAGCGATTCTTGGGATTTGCGAATTACTATCGTAAATTCATAAAGAATTTTTCATCTACCGTGGCTCCCATTACTGCCCTTACCAAAAAGGGAGCTAACAAAGCAGCTTGGTCTCCTGCAGTTCTCCAAGCTTTCGATTCCCTCAAAAAAACTTTCGCGTCTGCTCCTATTTTGCGTTATCCTGACCCCGGGCTCCCCTTTACCTTAGAGGTAGACGCACCCGACGTCGGTGCTGGCGCTATTCTCTCTCAGAGACAGTCCCCACAGGCCAAACTTCATCCCTGTGGGTTCTTTTAAAAAAAAAAAATCGTCGGCAGAACCGAACTATGACGTCGGAAATAGGGAGCTCCTGGCTATTAAACTCGCCCTTCAGGAATGGAGACATCTTCTGGAGGGAACAGAGACCCCTATTTCAATATTTACTGATCATAAAAATTTACTTTACATTGAGAGTGCACGTCGTCTTGGGGCACGTCAGGCTCGATGGTCTCTTTTTTCCCCGAGATTTAATTATCTCATATCTTACATTCCTGGCTCAAAGAATCAAAAGGCAGACGCACTTTCACGTCAATTCCTGTTTGAGGACAATTCCGAAGTTATCTCCGAAACAATCGTACCCTCCAAGTATATAATTTCGGCCAACTCTTTCGATATCCTGGATCAGGTCATGGCAGCGCAATCTAACCTCCCGAGGGGCCTTAAGGTGCCGATCGGCCGTCTGTATGCAGCTCTACGCTTCCTTAAGAAGATTCTTGAGTGGGGTCATTCTTCTAGGTCAGCCGGCCATCCAGGCATTAGCAGAACTTCTGACCTCATTGGTCGTACCTTTTGGTGGCCAACCATGTTGCAGAACATTTCGGAGTATGTAAAGACCTGTCCAATCTGCGCCCAGGTTAAGACCATTCGTAAAAGGCCGTACGGCCTTCTACAATCACTTCCTATACCAGAACGCCCATGGAGTCATCTGTCCATGGATTTTGTGGTGGAACTTCCAACCTCTAAAGGGATGAACACCATTTTAGTTATCGTTTCTCCAAGCAGGCCCATTTCATCCCTCTCAAAGGCCTACCCAATTCTGCTACCCTGGCAGACGTTTTTGTTAAGTAAATATTCCGCATTCACGGAGTCCCTCTTTCCATCGTATCCGATCGAGGTACACAATTTGTCTCAAAATTTTGGCGAGCCTTCACTCGCAGGATGGATATTAACCTCCATTTTTCTTCCGGGTATCATCCCCAAACTAATGGGCAAACCGAGATAACGAACCAGACTCTGGAACAATACCTCCGATGCTTCATCGCGGACAGCCAGGACATTCGGGTAGATTTACTTCCGTGGGCAGAGTTCTCCCATAATTCTTTAAAAAAGAGCTCAACGCTGAAATCCCCTTTTTTCATTAATTATGTTTTTCACCCGGGTCAGCTGCCCATCACCTCAGTTCCTTCTGGGGTTCCAGCGGCCGATGACCGAATTAAGGATCTTCAGGAATCCTGGAAAAAGATCCAAGAGGCTTTGAGAAAGGCAACCCACAGACAAAAGGCACAGGCAGATCTTCACCGCCGTTAGGCACCAGTCTTCAAGTCAGGGGATAAGGTCTGGCTCTCCTCCAACAACATTAGACTGAAGACTCGGAGCCACAAGCTGGCTCCCAGGTACTTGGGCCCATTCTCAGTAGTGGAACGGATCAATCCTGTGGCATATTGTCTGAAACTTCCTCCATCCATGAGGATTCTCTCCATGTTCCACGTGTCACTGCTAAAACCTGTGTCCCAGAGTCCGCGGTTCCACAGGACACCGATTGACCCTAAGCCGGTCATAGTTCAGGGGCAGGAGGAGTTTGAGGTTCAGTCTATTATGGATTCCAGGAGGACGCGGGGTTCGGTGCAGTACCTGGTTCACTGGAAGGGCTTTGGCCCAGAGGAAAGATCTTGGGTGCCCTACCATCAAATACATGCTCCCAGACTGCTGAGACTCTTTCACTCTAAATTTCCCCAAAAACCATATTGGAGTCGTCCTGAGGCCGCTCCTCAAGGGGGGGGGGGGTACTGTAAGACCCAGAGGAACACCTCTCCCCGAGAGGGTTCCCCCCAGCGTCCTCACCCGGCGTCCTCCGGCTCCTGCTCCACAGGATTTCCGCCGCGAGCGGGCCTCTCCTTCCCCTTCCCTGGCTCCTGCGGCTGCCACTAGAAGCACGCATGCGCGCGCACGTTCGCGTACCTTTATCTCCTCCCACAAGCGGGCCTCTCCTTCCCCTTCTCTGGCTCCCGCGGCTGCTACTAGAACCGCGCATGCGCGCGCACGTTCGCACACCTTTATCTCCTCCCGCGAGAGGGACTCCCGGCCCCAGCTCAGGCCGCGCGCACCTCCCCCGCACGGGGCACACGCCTGATGCGCATGCACCGCTCACAAGCCGCGCGTCAAGCAAATCAGCTGGGGCAGTATTTCCACCTATCCCTGTCTCTCATGGGATCACGCCTCCGTTCCTCCCCCTCTTCCCATTGGTCCCCCTCCTTACATATACCCTGCTCAGCCATTTCTTCATTGGCTGAGCATAGTTTTGTATGACCAGTGTTAACCACGGTTGTGCCTGCCTTAGCTCCTGTCCCTTTGTCTTTTCCAGTGATCTTTTGTGTACCGAACCGGCTTGGCTGTGGATCCGCTCTGGACTTCGACTTTTGGCTAGTATCTTGACCTCCTGGACTCTCCGACTCCTTACCTCTGCTTACGGATTCCGATCTAACTCCCGGCTCTGGTCCCCAGGTTCTCGGTACCAACTATCCTTCTGGAACCTCCCTTCTCGTCCGGCGAGTATCGTACTTTATCTTATACTCCCGTACGGTTCCAGACGCCTATTTTCCACTTTCCAGGCGTGTCCCCGTAGCTGTGGGTGCAGGTGTTACTCTTCTCACCTCAGTTTCGGGGTCCCTCCTTGTCCGTGGTGAGCACAGCGTGACACAAGGCTATCACATGGTGCTGGACTTTGTGCTTTTAAAATGGCGGTTCCAGAGAATGGGGCCGCTTGGACTGTTACTACCTCAAAATGGCAGTTCCCGCCTTACCTGGGAATCCATGTGCTTTTCTGCAAAAGTTGCATCCAGTTGCAAGCTTTTGCTGGCTCACAGTTTGCAAAACACAGCACGAACTGCTCAAACTCCTCCTCCTTCCTTGTTCCTGAATTGGACTATACTATCCACCAGGGGGAGGAGCTGGGTGTGCCCTGAAGGAGCGACAGGATGAGCCAGATACCATCTAACTCACCACTGCTGGTTGTGTCTGCTAGCTGCTTTACCTGTCCCACAATGCAGATGCTGGGGGTATGTGCAGTACAGTACCGACACACTTTATTCGAGTGTGGTCGGTACCGCAAGCCGGGAAATCTCCCGGCTTGCTAGTGGCCGCCCCTCGGCGTGCCGCGCATCATAGACGCGCGGTCACGCGTCTTCGGGAGCGTGCTCCCCCTGCACGCGCGTCCAGGGGCTCCCCGAGGGAGCCCTGGTGTCCCGCGATCGCGGGACAGCGGCAGGGGGTTCCGGGGGACCCGGCGGACCCGGCAGCGGTAGGGAGAGCGCCCCGATCGGAGGGCGCTCTTCCGCTGCTTCGGCGCGCGCCCGTCACTCTCGGGCGCGCGCCAGGCTACTGCTGCGGCAGAGAACGGGCAAATGCTCGAATAAACTCTGCCGCAGCAGTATGTGGAGCCACAGGAGAAGAACTGAAGGCATCAGCTCAGTGTGCTATATGCAGAGTGTCCTATTTCCAGCTATGCTCCCTGCCACCCTCTGGTAATGTCTTGCCTGTGAGTGACAGAGAACCCCTCAGAGGGAACACACTTCTTTGTCCAGCCATCAGTACTTCACTGCTGCTCTGGGAGGGGAGAGCCTGCGGAGGCTGATGACATCACTGAGGTCCCTGCCATTACCTCCACCGTACCCGAGCATGCTGCAGAGCTGCAGGTTCTGGTAATCATTGCCGGTGACCCCCGACAGATCCACGCTGCCAGCGAGGGTGCTACAATCTCTGAGGTACCGGTCGGGGCCTCCAACGCTCCCGAGTTGGCGCTCATTCTTCCAGTGCCTGTTCCCGAGGCTGGCACCAATCCTGATGTCCGTGATGCGACATCACTTAAAGCTCCACCACCGGGAGAAGAGAAGGCCGCAAAGCTGCCCGGCCGGGTGAGCTTACCTGACAGCGCTGCCGCTCCGGTGAGTGTTGAGTCATTTGACTCCTTTTCCCTGCAGTGCTGGGGGAGAGAAGAAGAACGGAGCTCCCATGATGCTGCAGCCGCCGTTGTGGCTGAATCCAGTGCTGCCAGAGGCTCTGGCCTACAGAGCCTTGTTGGGACTGTGGACACTGTTATGGCTCCGCTGTGGGAGGTCTCTTTAGTCTCCCGCTCACAGGACTATAAAGTGCCCGGTCCGCCCTGCCCTGTTTCAGTACTCCCTGATGCTGTCAGCCTGTCAGGACGAGCTCACCACAAATGAGGCGGGACCGCGGTGCTGAGGTGGGATAGGATAAAACACCACCCACAGCCACGAGGGCGCATCTTGAGTGTAGAGTGGTCTGGGAGCCCGAGTCGGGACAGGAAGTGGCGAGTGCCAAATAACTATTATCCACATAGGGATAATACATTATTTGGCCATTATTAAACACATTAAATACCGTAATAAAGTAAAGAAAATTCTACTAACCTCATCAATAAGAAGGCTCCGTCGCCAGCATCATCCTTGGGGTCCGTTGCCAAAATAATAAATAGCCAATACATCTCAATGACATTAACATACCAATGAACCCCTTAATCACCTTTTCGGGTACTAACCTCAAAGGTAATTAAGGGGTGAAGCCATCCTGCAATGGCAACACCACTTATGCATAACATCCTCAATGAATTAAAAACCAATTTCCTACACAAATCTCATGTAATCATTCAATCTGAAGCCTCAAATGCCACTTAAAACATTGCATTTACAGTGTATACATGTAGCATAACATGTAAACTACATGTACACGCTGCAAATCAATGTTAACAATACAGTAATCCAACTCAAATAGCCTGACATCACAGGAAGTATATTATGTCAGCAAATAAAGTCACCATCAATGAATTAACAGACATGAATTACATCCCTAAACAATTAAAATACCATCCATACCAATTACACAATTAACTATAGCTATCGTAACAGAGAACAAGTTCAAAACATACAAAAAAGGACACCAACAATTACAATATACTATAGCAAGCCTCTCCATAACCTACAGTACAGCATAAAGCCCAAAACTTACATCTCTCTAATAATAAAATACATTTAACACACATCTATGCATAGCAGCATAGCCACAATTATTTACAATACAGAAAATCAAGCTTTAACAACACTATCATTTCTTACCCTGTATGTATATATCTCTCTAGACATACATACATACATACATACAGTGGCAAGAAATTATATGCATAAAAAAAAATGAAGACATGAAAAAGCAAAAAAAAAACACATTAACATTAAATACATTTCTTTATTTAACTAACCATTACTTGCCCCCACCGACTCCCGTTGATCAGCTTACTCACGAACCAATCCACGAACAGGAACCCATAAAATAAAAAACCATAAAAAAATAAACATTAAAATAATAAAACACGACAATCCAGGGGTCTTCTAGTTGTAATCCATCTTCATCTGTATTCTTCTACCTTCTTCCGGGGTCTTCTTGCCGTCCGGTGCCACGCCCTGATCTTCTTTCTTCAGAGGAGGTCCTTCCTCCTCGGCGTCTGGCTTCAAAATGAGACGACATAGGCTTTTAAAGGCCTATGACGTCACATTTTCGTCATATGGTTCCCACGGCCCTGATTGGGCCGTGAAAACCATGTGTTCTGGCCGATGTAAAAAAAAATGATGACGTCACTTAAAGGCAATGACAGCACAGCTAATCAGAATGGCTTTGCTGCAATTGCCTTTAAGATGACGTCATGAAAAGACACATGGCCGGACTCACATGGTACGGCAGCCAATCAGAGCGTGGGAAATCTATCCCTACTCTGATTGGTTCAAGTACCATGTGACAGAGGCTTGGGGGAGAAAGGATGTGACGTCATTGAAAACCTCTGTCACATGGTACTTGAACCAATCAGAGTAGGGATAGACTTCCCACGCTCTGATTGGCTGCCGTACCATGTGAGTCCGGCCATGTGTCTTTTCATGACGTCATCTTAAAGGCAATTGCAGCAAAGCCATTCTGATTAGCTGTGCTGTCATTGCCTTTAAGTGACGTCATCATTTTTTTTTACATCGGCCAGAACACATGGTTTTCACGGCCCAATCAGGGCCGTGGGAACCATATGACGAAAATGTGACGTCATAGGCCTTTAAAAGCCTATGTCATCTCATTTTGAAGCCAGACGCCGAGGAGGAAGGACCTCCTCTGAAGAAAGAAGACCAGGGCGTGGCACCGGACGGCAAGAAGACCCCGGAAGAAGGTAGAAGAATACAGATAAAGATGGATTACAACTAGAAGACCCCTGGATTGTCGCGTTTCATTATTTTAATGTTTATTTTTTTATGGTTTTTTATTTTATGGGTTCCTGTTTGTGGATTGGTTCGTGAGTAAACTGATCAACGGGAGTCGGTGGGGGCAAGTAATGGTAAGTTAAATAAAGAAATGTATTTAATGTTAATGTGTTTTTTTTTGCTTTTTCGTGTCTTCATTTTTTTAATGCATATCATTTCTTGCCACTGTATGTATGTATGTATGTATGTATGTCTAGAGAGATATATACATACAGGGTAAGAAATGATAGTGTTATTAAAGCTTGATTTTCTGTATTGTAAATGATTGTGGCTATGCTGCTATGCATAGATGTGTGTTAAATGTATTTTATTATTAGAGAGATGTAAGTTTTGGGCTTTATGCTGTACTGTAGGTCAGGGGTGAGCAAACTTTTTATGCCGAGCCCCCCTTTTCATCCATGAAATTTCTCGGGCCCCCCCTGCCTGATGTAATCAAAATCACATGACGTCAGCGCACGTGAGCTGGTTCAGCCATTGAGGGCGAACCAGCTTTGTAACGCCCCCGCCACGCGTCTACAAAAAAAGTATTTATAGCACAAATTACATAACTTAAAAATAAATATTATAATATTTGTCTAATAGCGTTCCCATTTCTGCTGTATTATTAATCTCTCTCTTCCCGCCACATTAGAACACCTCAGGACCTCTCTAACCTCTTCCAGTCTCTCCCTGTATTTCTCACTCCCCCTCCAGTCCCTCTCTATTCCTCCCCTCAGTGTCTCCCCCTCCCCCCCCCCCACTCTCTTTCCCTCCCCCCAGTGTGTGTCTCTTTCTCCCTCCCCCCATTGTCTCTCACTCTCTCCCCTCTTCCAGTCTCACACTCCTCTTCCAGTCTCTCCAACTCCCTGTATTTCTCACTCCCCCTCCAGTCCCTCTCTATCCCTCCCCTCAGTGTCTCCCCCCACTCTCTTTCCCTCCCCCTGTGTGTCTCTCTCTCTTTCTCCCTCTCCCTAGTGTCCCCCTCCCTCCATTGTCTCTCACTCTCCTTCCAGCCATTGCCTCTCCCTCCCCCCAGTGTCTCTCTTGCACTCTCCAACCAGCTATTGTTTCTCCCTCCACCCGGTGTCTCTCTCACACTCTCCCTCCAGCCATTGTGTGTCTCTCTCCCTCCTGCCAGTGTCTCCCTCCCTCCCACCAATGTCTCTCTCATCCCCATCCCCATGTAGCTCTTTCAGCCCCCCCTCCCCATGTCACACTCTCACCCCCCTCATGTCACTCACACCCTCCCCATGCCTCAGTCTCACACTCACTCCCCCATGTCCCAGTCTCACCCCCCATGTCCCAGTCTCACTCCCCCCCATGTCCCAGTCTCACTCCCCCCCATGTCCCAGTCTCACTCCCCCCCATGTCCCAGTCTCACTCCCCCCCATGTCCCAGTCTCACTCCCCCATGTGCCAGTCTCACTCCCCCATGTCCCAGTCTCACTCCCCCATGTGCCAGTCTCACTCCCCCATGTGCCAGTCTCACTCACCCCCTCTCCCCATGTCACACGCTGATGCACGAAGCAACGAGATGCTGCTGTGTACTGTAGCACAGCGGAGCACAGCGCCACCTAATGGCCAAAAGAAAAATTGCAGCTGCAGACGGCTTTTTTCCCTCTGCTCCTGGCAAAATCGCCGCTGCTTCCTGCGCCCCCCCTAAACAATCTTGCGCCCCCCCAGAGGGGCGCGCCCCCCAGTTTGCGCACCGCTGCTGTAGGTTATGGAGAGGCTTGCTATAGTATATTGTAATTGTTGGTGTCCTTTTTTGTATGTTTTGAACTTGTTCTCTGTTACGATAGCTATAGTTAATTGTGTAATTGGTATGGATGGTATTTTAATTGTTTAGGGATGTAATTCATGTCTGTTAATTCATTGATGGTGACTTTATTTGCTGACATAATATACTTCCTGTGATGTCAGGCTATTTGAGTTGGATTACTGTATTGTTAACATTGATTTGCAGCGTGTACATGTAGTTTACATGTTATGCTACATGTATACACTGTAAATGCAATGTTTTAAGTGGCATTTGAGGCTTCAGATTGAATGATTACATGAGATTTGTGTAGGAAATTGGTTTTTAATTCATTGAGGATGTTATGCATGGTGTTGCCATTGCAGGATGGCTTCACCCCTTAATTACCTTTGAGGTTAGTACCCGAAAAGGTGATTAAGGGGTTCATTGGTATGTTAATGTCATTGAGATGTATTGGCTATTTATTATTTTGGCAACGGACCCCAAGGATGATGCTGGCGACGGAGCCTTCTTATTGATGAGGTTAGTAGAATTTTCTTTACTTTATTACGGTATTTAATGTGTTTAATAATGGCCAAATAATGTATTATCCCTATGTGGATAATAGTTATTTGGCACATTATTGTACTGTATGTGCTGGGGGAGGGGGTATTGGCCCCAAGGGTATTTGGTAGGACTCCCCTGTGGGTAGTGGGTGAGGGTGGTTGGGGGGGTTAGTGGGGGAGGGTATGTGGGTGATGGTGGGTTAACCCCTTAATGACTGTAGCGGTTAATAACCGCTATGGTGATTAAGGGGTTAGGGGACATTACATTGGATGTTTTAATTCTTGTGTCTGTTTTGCAGAAGCGGATGGGGCATGGGCAGGATGAAGATGAGGATGGCCTTCATCGTGGCAGCCGCACATGGGTGAGTGCTATATGTATTTAATGTCTTTATTGTTGTGTATGTATTTTAAATGGACAACTGCACTATTATCCATTTGTGGATAATAGTAATGTTGCCCATTACTGTATTGTATGATGTGTATTGCTGCTATGTTTATTGGGGGCATTTGTCCCCAATAAACATGCTATTATGCGTTAACCCCTTCATTGCCTTAGCGGCTATCCGCTATGGTAATGAAGCAGCATTAATGTATTTTAATACTATTGTGCGGGAGCAGGGGGCCCCCTGAGCTGAACCGCATTTATTTGTGGCTCAGAGACCCCCAGCTTCCCGAGTTACAGGCCCCGGATTGGGGCATCGGTTACAGTGTGGACGCCTTGTTTGTTGCGGGCACGTAGCGTATTGGACGCTATAAACATGGCGGCTACACTGCCCATCCGATCACACATACCGGGGCCTGCAACTTTGGCAGGGATAGGTCTAGATGAGTTCCTGGAGGAGGGGCTATAGATCCTAGAAGAACTGGTATATTTGATTGCAGCATTAGAAATAGATACTGTGCCTTTAAGAGGCTGGTACGCCTCCGTGTGGCCGCGCCTCCGTGTGGCCGTGCCTGTGGATGCGTGAGCGTGTACACGCCCCGAGCCGAAGGCAGAAGAAGAGGACTGACGTGCGCGCGCGCACAGGGGAAACGGAGCTCGGTGTCCTGGAGGAAAGATCCGTGTGAGACGCGGGAAGCCCTGGCAGGGCTGCAGGTAAGTGGGGAGCACGCCGAGAGCGGCGTGACTCCCCGTTCGTTACAGTACCCTCCCCTTCAGGGGCGACCTCCGGGCGTCTATGACATGGCTTGGAGGGATTCCTATGATGGAAAGCCTGGACGAGTCGAGGTGCGTGAAGATCCCGGTGGGGACTCCATGAACGTTCCTCTGGTCCGAACCCCCTCCAGTGGACCAGGTATTGTACTCCTCCTCTGGAAATCCTAGAATCCAGGATAGACTGGACCTCGTACTCCTGTTGGCCTTGGATCAGAAGAGGAAGTGGAGGAGAAGTGGTCTTAGAAAAGTGAGGACTCTGAAATGCTGGTTTAAGCAAAGATACATGGAAGACTGAAGGAATCTTCATCGAGGGTGGAAGGCGCAGGCGATAAGCCAAAGGATTAATCCTCCTGACCACGGAAAAGGGACTGAGGAACTTGGGTGCTAGCTTCATGGTAGGAACCTTTAGTCGTATATTCTTGGAAGAAAGCCATACCCTGTCTCCTGGAGTGAACTCCGGGACCTGGCGTTGAAGGCGGTCTGCCTGGAGTTTCTGTCTCCCTGTGGCCACCTTTAAGTTCTCCTGAATCCTCCTCCATAAGTCTTTCAGCCGGGAGATGCGCTTGTCAACCGCTGGTACTCCAGAGGATAGAGGGGAGAAGGGTAAACGGGAAGGATGAAAGCCACAATTTATAAAGAAGGGAGATTCTTGAGTGGAGTCATTGCGAAGGGAGTTAAGAGCAAACTCGGCCCAAGGAAGCAGATCCACCCAGTCATCCTGTGTATCGGTAATAAAACATCGAAGGTATTGTTCCAGGTTTTGGTTGGCCCTCTCCGTCTGCCCATTGGTCTGTGGGTGGTATCCCGAGGAGAATTGTAGTGAAATACCCAATTTTCGGGAAAAAGCTCGCCAAAATCTAGACACAAATTGGGACCCTCGATCAGAGATGATGGTTGAAGGCACTCCGTGAAGATGAAAAATCTCCTGGATGAAAACATCCGCAAGCCTGGAGGAATTCGGAAGACCCCTCAAGGGAACAAGGTGCGTCTGTTTGGAAAAACGATCAATTACCACAAGAATCGTATTCATCCCTTTGGAGTTTGGGAGTTCTACGATGAAGTCCATAGAAATATGGTTCCAGGGACGGTCTGGAATGGGTAAAGGAAGGAGAAGGCCTGCTGGTCTGATCCGGGGTACTTTGTTGCGAGCGCATGTGCCACATGCTTTAACAAACTCCTCCACATCCTTAGCCCTCTCTGGCCACCAGAAGGTACGTTGAACAAGGTCGTTGGTTTTCCGTATCCCTGGATGTCCTGCCGATTTAGAGGAATGGCACCACTCGAGAACCCTCTTGCGGTGTTGGTGTGCCATGTAGAGTCTTCTCTCCGGAACCTTGAACCCCATCGGAGCCTGTGATTGCTCGGATTGAATCTTGTCCATGATATCAAATGAGTTGGCGGACAGAATACATCTAGAGGGAATTATCGTCTCTAGCTGTTCTTCAGACTTGTCCTCTGCAAGGAACTGTCGAGACAGGGCATCCGCCTTCAGATTTTTGGATAGTTGAAGGTGGTCCCATGGGGTCCGACGGCGGAGCACTGCTGTTTGAAGAAATTCGGGGCTGCACACCAGTTCCAGTTAAAAATCGATTTATTGAGTGGTCATCTGAAGTGTACAGCAAGCACTCTGACGCGTTTCAGGACAGTTGTCCCTTTATGAAAGAGTAACTGCGCGTCTACTGAGTTCTCCATTATGTAGTATAACTCCCGCCCCCAACCGTGACGTCACACGCTTCGTTACTATCGCGTGATTTGGGGAGGCCCCCATCCCATTGGATGCCATGTCAGCCAATCGCGCACGGCATGGGTGAATAATTAAGTAATGAGACTAGCATTGGAGCCACGGACTCTTGCTCCCGCCTCTACTAGTGACGTCACACACTCTGTGTATATCGGATGCTTGTTTAGTTTAACCTGTTGGTTAGAAAGTATATACCCCATTACCACTTATAATACAGAGGTATATAATGTCTGGGCATAGCTGGGGAGTATATAGCACAATGGAGACACTCAGGAAAAAACAAAACACAAATATAGTGACATTAAAAGCATATGATGAACAAATATTCAAAATAAAAATTACAAGAATTTCAAAAGCGCAACGTTTAAAAACAAAGCAAATGAGATGGAAGACATATATATTGGAAATAAACATATATTCTAATCATAATGAAATTTCATGTATGTGTCTTGTATATTGAAAATAGACTGATAATGACGTCTGAAACATACATCCTAATCATAGTGAAATTTCATGTAAATATCTTACATATTCCTACTGAAGCAAGATCATACAATTATTCATTTGGATCAAGCCCTCTACTGATAACATTTGACTGCTCCTATGAATAGGATCCACATACAGTGCTGCTATTATTCTAATCAAGCGAGAAACAATATGATTTGTTCGGAGTATCTATATGATAATATCTTTTACATATACAAAAAGCAGGTTCATGAGGTTAGGCATATTATTTGGTTCATGAGGTTAGGCATTGATTATTTCCCAAAAACACAGCTTCAGATTTTTGGAGCCAGGAATGAAGGAGATGAGGAAATTGAACCGTGAAAAGAATAGTGCCCAGCGGGCCTGTCGAGAGCTGAAACGACGTGCCCCTTCTAAGTAGAGAAGGTTCTTATGGTCTGTGAGTATGGTTATAGGTGTCTCCGTGGCCTCTAAGAAGTGTCTCCACTCTTCTAATGCCAATTTGATAGCCAAAAGCTCCCGGTTCCCGACATCGTAATTCCGTTCTGCGGACGAGAATTTCTTCGAAAAGAAGGCACATGGGTGTAGTCTGGCTAAGGGAGAAGTCCTTTGGGACAGGACAGCCCCAGCCCCGATGTCAGAGGCATCTACCTCCAGGGTAAATGGAAGTTTAGGATCTGGGTGGGTGAGGATAGGGGCAGACACCAAAGCCTTTTTTAGAAGATTGAATGCCTGTATGGTGGTTTCAGACCATGATGAAGGATCTGCACCCTTCTTGGTGAGAGCAGTTATGGGAGATACCGTAGAAGAAAAATTGCGAATAAAGCGCCGGTAATAGTTTGCAAAACCTAGAAAGCGTTGCACGGCTTTGAGGGTGGTCGGACGGGGCCAGTCCAAAATAGCCTTAAGTTTTTCTGGATCCATATTGAAGCCGGAGTCAGAGATAACGTATCCCAGAAATGCCACGGACGTGAGATGAAACTGGCATTTCTCCAATTTCGCAAAGAGATGGTTCTCCCGGAGGCGTAACAGCACCTGTTGGACGTGTTTGATGTGTTCTTGAGTGGATTTAGAAAAAATTAGGATGTCATCTAGGTAGACGATAAGAAATTTGTTAAGAATGTCCCGAAAAATCTCATTGACGAAATCCTGAAAGACTGCGGGTGCGTTGCACAGACCGAACGGCATGACCAGGTATTCATAGTGGCCGTTATGGGTGTTAAAAGCTGTCTTCCACTCGTCCCCCTCACGTATCCTTACTAAATTGTAGGCACCTCTTAAATCCAGTTTAGAAAAGATAGTAGCTCCCTGAAGACGGTCGAAGAGTTCCGGTATCAAGGGCAGCGGGTAGCGGTTCTTGCGCGTGATGTTATTCAAACCCCGGTAATCGATGCATGGACGAAGAGAACCGTCCTTCTTTTTTACGAAAAAGAAGCCTACTCCGACTGGGGAGGAAGACTTTCGGATGAAACCCCTCTCTAAATTCTCTGCAATATAAGTGTTCATGGCTTTAGTCTCTGGGAGAGAGAGAGGATAGGATCGTCCTCTAGGAAGAGGTGCCCCAGGTAGTAGGTCAATCGGGCAGTCGAAAGGACGGTGCGGAGGAAGAACCTCGGAACGTGCTTTGTCGAACACATCGCGGAATTCCAAATTCACAGAAGGTAGGGAGTCAACCTTCTCTGGCAGGGTAGACAACCCACCAATCTTCTGGAAAATTCTGGTACATGTCTTGGCACATGGAGCACCCCACTGGATGGGTTCCCGATCCGTCCAGTCGATGCGAGGATTATGGAATTGGAGCCAAGGAAGACCCAAAATCAGCTCAACAGAGGGAGTGTGGATAACATCGAGGGTAATGATCTCCGCATGAACGTCGGCGACCTGTAGTAGAAGAGGCACCCTCTGTAGCGTGATGAATGCCGGCTGTAGGTGTCGACCGTCAATGGCCTCCAAACCTACTGGCGTCCTTCTACTGATAAGTCGAATATTGTTCCGTCTAGCAAAGCTTTGATCGATGAAATTGCCTGCGGAACTGGAGTCTATAAATGCCCGTGCTTGAGTCTGAAACCCCTCTCCAGACAGTGTTACTGGCAACTGTATCCGGGTGGGAAGGACGTCTTTGATGATGGGAGAAAGGGTCAGTATTCCCAACGAGACTCTCCGGGATCTCATTGGGAGTTGGCGTTTCTCGGCTTGTGGGGACACTGGAGTAGTACATGACCGGAATTGCCACAATACATGCAGAGACCGGCATTGCGCCGACGTTGTTTCTCGGCAGAAGACAGCTTGTTACCTCCCAACTGCATTGGTTCCGGGGCGCCCCCGGATGGGGGTGTTGGAGACACGAACGATGGAGCAAGAGGCCTTGAAACCCGTTGACGGTAACGAGAACGTTCAGTCCTCCGCTCCTGCAGACGCTGATCCACGACGCACATATCGATCAAATCCTCTAGGTCAGTGGGACGTTCCCGCGCCGCGAGCTCATCCTTTAGGGATTCGGACAGGCCTTGCCAAAACGCTGAAGATAGTGCTTCATTGTTCCATCCTGTCTCAGCAGCAAGTGTGCGGAACTCCACAGCATACCGGGCAACAGAACGATCTGCCTGGGTTATGTGATGAAGAGAGGATGCTGCCGTTAATTGCCGTGCAGGGGTGTCGAAGACTCTTCGGAACTCATGGACGAAGAGGTCGATGTCCTGTGTGATGGGTCCTTGTTGTTCCCAGATGGGAGAAGCCCATGCCAGCGCCTCGTCGGTGAGAAGAGCCACGATATAGCCGACCCTAGAGACGGAAGAGACAAAACGAGAGGGCGAGAGTCGGAATTGGATGAGGCATTGATTAAGGAAGCCCCTACATCCTTGGGGATCCCCAGCATGGTGTTTGGGAGCAGGAATACAGGGTTCCAAAGCAAACAGAGGTGCTGGAAAGGCTGTTGCGGAGGCTGTGGAAGCCGTGGGTGAAGGTTCCCGACTGGAAGCTCGGACTTGAACGGTAAGGGAATGAAGGCTCTGCTGAAACATATCCATCCGCCTATCAGCTTATTCCAGATAAGTCTCTAGCCTGGTGAAGAGATTCGTGTGGGAATTTAAAGTACGCTCCACCTCAGCGGGGTCCATGTTTGTAGGGCGGAGCATAATGTCAGGACGAGCTCACCACAAACGAGGCGGGACCGCGGTGCTGAGGTGGGATAGGATAAAACGCCACCCATAGCCACGAGGGCGCGTCTTGAGTGTAGAGTGGTCTGGGAGTCCGAGTCGGGACAGGAGAGGTTCGGATGGTCGAGGGTACTGTTCGCCAAGTCCGGGGTTAGAGAGAGGGATGTAATCGTTTTACCGTTGCCGGGTTCGGGGTGCCAGAGGTGCGGAGAGTCGTATTGCCGTATGCCGAGTTCGGGATGCCAGAGGTGCGGATAGTCGTAGAGGAAGCCGGTTCGGTACACGAGGAAGACTGCAAAACAAGACAGGACAAGACAGGAGTACGGAGGCAGAGAGTGATGAGAACAACTGGTTCTATGCTCAGCCGACGAGTTAATGAAGCTGCAGGGTATATATAGGCAAGAGGGTCCAATGGCAGAGTAGCAAGGTGGGGGTGTGTGAATGGGCCAGGCTGAGGCAGGGATAGGTCTAGATGAGATCCTGGAGGAGGGGCTATAGATCCTAGAAGAACTGGTATATTGGATTGCAGCATTAGAAATAGATACTGTGCCTTTAAGAGGCTGGTACGCCTCCGTGTGGCCGCGCCTCCGTGTGGCCGTGCCTGTGGATGCGTGAGCGTGCACACGCCCCGAGCCGAAGGCAGAAGAAGAGGACTGACGTGCGCGCGCGCGCACAGGGGAAACGGAGCTCGGCGTCCTGGAGGAGAAATCCGTGTGAGACGCGGGAAGCCCTGGCAGGGCTGCAGGTAAGTGGGGAGCACGCCGAGAGCGGCGTGACTCCCCGTTCGTTACACAGCCCTCGCGTTTACACTATGACCCCTCAGGCTTTGTCACCAGTAATGCCTGATGCCCCCATGAGTAATGGTGTTGTTATACCAATGGTAAGGGTATCACCACAAGGGGAGGAGGGTCAGCGCAAGGCTGCAGAACAAGCTGCAATAAAGAGGTTGCTAAGGGAATGAAAGGTGGGGCGAAGTATTTATATGAACAGGGTAGAATGTGTGTCTGCTTCTGGACACAAATGATGTTATTCTATAAGAGTGCCTGACAGTCAGGGCAATATGGTGCTGAAGTCTGATCCAGCGTATTACTACTGAGGTAGCTCTACTCCTGCTGTAGAAATGGTACTGTCACATTGCACTGTACTATAATGTTATGCCATTGTATATGTTCTGGTTATGTTATGTGAAATGTACATGTTGCATTTCAAGTTTTACTGAATTCACAGATTGTTGCACAGTAAGGTAGTGTTATACCTACTGTAGTCCAAGTGGGGACCCTGCCATTCAGGGAAGCAGCTCTAGCAGATGCTGGGAAATCCTATTGTCACGGCATACTTTTGAGCTTTACTATTCACACCTGTAGCCCACTCCCCACTCCTTTAAAAAGCAGACCACTTCAACTTGCTGGTTGTCAGTTCAATGTTCCTTGTGCACAAAAAGGAGCACACATGAGAGATATGTGACAGTAAAGTTTTCCAGCACCTGGTTTACTTCAATACTAGAGCTGCTGCTCTGAATGGTAGGGCTGTGGGTTCTAATCCTGCTGGGTTTGACACTACTACACCCTTCATCACAAGGGCCCTTACAATGTAGGCGATTTGCATGTTAAACTGTGCGGTTTGTCACTTTTTATAGCAGCGGTTTAGAAGATGCAATTTGCAATAGAAAATAGAAAAAAAAAACTATTATTTCATTCCGTGACTTCTGAACATGCCAAACCATGTGGTTTGCTGTGGCAACTTTGGAGCCAATAGATTAGGCCCCCTTAATGTCAGATCAGACCCATAAGTGCTGTTTTTTGCTTTACAAATGCACCTACTGTATGAAACATTGGCACAATATTTGTAGAATGAACATTCTAAGGTGCTGGCACATTACTAGAAAACTACACTATTACTGTACACAATCACGTGGGAAAAAAGTGTAACTTTTAAAATTTTATTTTCTCTTACATGCAATGAGTATTCTGTTTTCTGCTACACAGTGATCTTAGGGAACTGGCAACAATTGAAATAAAAAACAACTAATGGGCAGTGTAGTTACTGTATATTGCATATATTGCATACTGTATATTGCATATTGCATAGTAAAGTAGAGAAAATTATACCGAAACTGATTTGTTGTACAGTATATCTCCATTCAGATTATGTTATGATGAGATACATCTGTAGAAAAATATATTCATATAGAGAAGAGAAAACCAAAAGCTCAACCTTAATAAACTAGTTATATCAATAGTAGGTAATGTGGGGTGCATGGGATAATGAACAGATATATATACACAACAAATGATCCAAGGGGATCAAAAAAGAATTATCCCACGAATTGCACTTATCCACAAAGATATGTCTTATAGCAGAGACGGATAGTCTTCTAATAATGTACAGTAAAGGAACTCATGTCCTACATCTGGGCTACTCCAGTTCACAAATGGTAACAAAATGTATGCCCAAAAGACAAGTGATCATGCCAGAATATTCCAAAAAAAAAACAAAAAAGCTTTATTTAATAATTGAAATCACTCAATGTAAATATATACAGCATTAGTAAAAAAAAATAGATAAAAATCCCCAATGGTAGGTAATGGATGCATTTAGTTGAAGTACATAAGTTGTACAATGAAAGTAGATGCAAACCTGTGGCGTATCATCTAAATAAGCCACATTAAATAGGGCTACATAGACTATTAGCCAGATGGATTAACCGTATTCTCATACAGAAAATCAGAAAATGTTGTATTTATCTATGATATACCATCTTGAGATAAAGAATAGTGACTATTGGTGTGGTCAAAATACACAGTAGGACTCAATGACAGATATCTATAATAGATCAACTGTAAGGTAGGTTTGTGTAACATCCCTCACTGGACAGTCTCACATAAAGTATTGAAAGGTACCTCTATATACAGGCAGAGACTATCTATATAGGGACTAAGTTACATAGTAATCTATTTCCATTCCCATGTAACAATTAGGCCACCCTATATAGTTGCAAGGTAGATGGTATAAAGATGATCAATAGATAAGAGCCATATATAGTGTATAAAGCTAGAGCAAAAATATCGCTATACAACCGGTTTCTCCAAGTAAGTTGAGCGCATCCAGGTGCATCCGTCCCCACCTCCTGACATCACCGTCGTGACATCAATAAAACCCAACAGCCTTTTTGCGCGTCTGACGCGCTTCTTCAAGGGAGAGGAGCATTGGTCTGATTGCTTTGTCTGAATTTAATTAGCCCTTCCCAGAGGCGGGAAGGGGGGTGTGCTTTAGAGTGTTAACTCAATCGGACAGCCCATCGATAGCTCCTTTCATTACTTGGAACGGCAGTCAGACAACATAAGCAAGTCATCTATTATATATAGATATTGAATAATATATAACTCTGTGGATATGTATATATAATGCACTATACATATTGAGTATTACACATGTGTAGTGTAAAATTTAATCCTTCAGAACTGATTGCCCTTACAGTTAGAAAAACTAGCAACATAGAGCGACATATAAAGTTGGGTAAGGAGAAACCATATGTATCTAGTGATCATCAGATTTATGATGGTCCATACCTGCTATTACTAATCACTTGGATATATACATTGGGGTGATGTTGAAAATAAATGAATATATTGAAGAGGGTAAGTGATGGATCCTCATAAATCACAGAAATAAGATAATATGATATTCCTCCTTGTGTTAGCTGTATCTAAAGCAAAATAGCCGGCATGAAGAAATAGTGTAGTGTCTCTATTGGCCTTTGCGTCATGCTGAAAACATCCCTATATACATATACGTACATGTGTACAGACATTTATTAAAGACAAAGATGTATTGTATGGTCCAGAGTTGTATTTAAAATCTGTATGCCGTGGATCCACTCATTTAGTCCCATAAATACCTGTAACGCATCACAGTAGGATTTCTGATTGTCCTGGTGAAATATATATCACATGCTAAATCCCTTAGTTAAAATGTATCATATATGTGATGGTTTCTTTAGTCAGCATGGCGCGATGTCTAAAGCCTCTATACTGTACATAATATATGTAAATCGATAATAATTCTCCATGCATGTTAATATTGCCATTTAGAATACATGGGCACCGTGATATAGATGGTCCATCGCCAGTCATGAATATCTACTGCTGCGGCACAGTTTATTCGAGCATTTGCCCGTTCTGTGCCGCAGCAGTAGCCTGGCGCGCGCCCGAGTGTGACGGGCGCACGCCGAAGCAGCGGAAGAGCGCCCTCCGATCGGGGCGCTCTCCCTACCGCTGCCGGGTCCGCCGGGTCCCCCGGAACCCCCTGCCGCCGTCCCGCGATCGCGGGACACCAGGGCTCCCTCGGGGAGCCCCTGGACACGCGTGCAGGGGGCGCACGCTCCCGATGACGCGTGACCGCGCGTCTATGACGCGTGACCGCGCGTCTATGACGCGCGGCACGCCGATGGGCGGCCACTAGCAAGCCGGGAGATTTCCCGGCTTGCGGTACCGACCACACTTCAATAAAGTGTGTCGGTAGTGTAGTAGAGAGTCTGTTGAACCATTTATTTATCCCTTGGCTATCTACAAAGGTAAGTCTGCACTTGGAATATCAAAATATGTCCCAGAAGCAACTATGATGGTAGATATAATAGGTGAGAAATGGGAGAACCTTGCCTTCCTAATGTATATTCACAGAATGGATATATCCCCTTAAGTTATCCAAAATATTAACTGGTGCAAATAAAGTTTAAGGTAATAAATGAGATGATGAAACATATATTATATAATATTACAACATGTGATCTGTGTCATCATTAGACTATATATAAACACATATAAACACATATAAACACATATAAACACATATAAACACATATAAACACACACATATATATATATATATATATATATATATATATATATATATATATATATATATATATATATATATATATATATATATATATATATATATACACAGTGGTCGACAAATGACCAAAAAATCTACTCACCGAACAAAAAAATCTACTCGCCACCTAGTACCACACGTGTGCTGCTTGGGCCAATAGGAGCTCGCCACGATGTTAAATCCACTCGCCCGGGGCGTGCAAATGTATAGGTTTGTCGAACACTGTATATATATATATATATATATATATATATATATATATATATATATATATATATATATACCATAATACTGAGTTAAGTTATGGTGAGTAAAAAAAGTGACAAAAACCCTCCACAAGAAAGCAAATATGCAAATACAACTGTATGCTCATCTGCATGTCTTAGGCAGGTCTGCAACCCCGCCTTTCCCCATTACTGGGAAATGACATGCAAAAGACCATTTTATTTATTAGTTATGTATACATGTATATTTAGGCACTGTACCGTATATAAGTTTTTCTGGATGTGCACTGAGCTTTGTCTGTGTTTTATGTTATGTCTCTGGTTTTAAATTATATTGCCATGCTCAGTAGCACTCCTTTGTGAAACTTATATGCTTATATATATGTTGTGGGTATTTTGGGGGTTCAATTTGAGCTTGTAGGTGTTCTGTATGTTTTATAATTCTTGTGCAGCTAGTCTTGGCTGTTTTGGAGGGTGGCAACCTCCTATCCAATTGAAGCTCACTCCCTCCCACATTTAAATGGTTAAAAGCTCACTCCATGGCATCTCCAACTATCAGGGGAACTTGCCTGCATGCAGTGTGATTGTGACAAATCTATTACAGAGTGCTTTTCCTGGTAATGTACAGGTTAATAAAAGCTTCAATCAGACTTAGAACTTTTGCAACTTATATTGAGTTAAGTTATGGTGAGTAAAATATTTGCATATTTGCTTTCCTGTGGAGGGTTTTTGTCAGTTTTTTTACTCACCATAACTTAACTCAGTATTATGGTATAGCCTATCCCATAGCCTCTCATGCATATCCAGTTAAAATCAACCCCACACTGATGAGACCCATCAAGGTCGAAACAGCTGTCTGTGGGTGGTTTTCTGGGTATGCACCTTAACCCTGGCTGTGCTCAAAGCTGTGACCATGCAGCAAGCTTAAGCCTATAGGGAACCATGTTAAAAATGGTTTTTGAGGCAAAAAGTGACACTGTGTGCTCATTTGCATGTCATTTCCCAGAATCCCTTGCTGCAGTGGAAGTGCTGTATGCTGGGTGATAATGGGGAAAGGCGGGGTTGCAGACCTGCCTAAGACATGCAGATGAGCATACAGTTGTATTTGCATATATATATATATATATATATAAAAAGGGAGGGCTGAAATAATAAGAAAATGTGGTATCCTATTAATTGTGTTATGTGTAATAAATACCAAAAATACATGTGAATTGTGTTTTTTTAGAATATTCTGGCATGATCACTTGACTTATGGGCATACATTTTGTTACCATTTGTGAACTGAACTAGCCAAGATATAGGACATGAGTTCCTTTACTGTACTGTTGCGGCAGCATTTATTCTTACTAATCACTGGCATGTACCTGGCATGTTCCTGGAATGCCACTCTGTTCACCCGGAGCATGCCGGGCTCCTTTTGCCTTCCCAGCCAGGCGCATTACACGGCTGACGCGCGGTTGATGTGTTAATTAATAATGGTTCAGGATTTACTAGGCTGCAATGCTTCGCGTGACCGCCAGATGGCATAAATTCATGAATTGTAATGCAGTATATATATGTATATGTATATATATATACTGTATAACAACAACCCCTATAACCCCTAACATACACATACAGTACTGTATATGCACATCAATGATACTATAGGCCGGGGGGGCGAGATGTGTTTGCAGCAGAGAGAGAACCGCTGCTCTCTCTGCGCAAACATCGGTACATTAAAAATTATATAAAATACATTATATACTGTATATGTATAGGGATTGTTATTATATATATACTGTATATATACAGTATATATATACAGTATATATTTATTTCTCTTCATGTATTTATTTATTTATTTAGATTTATTTATTAATTGTGGAGAGGAGGGGGTGTAAGGAATCCGCTCCATGGTTTACTGGTTGCCTTACCTTGCAGACCAGTGCAGTTCTGGATCAGCTCTCCTGAGGTTTGCTGCAGCCTGGATTCACTCATCAAAGCAATACACACTCCCTCTGGTATCTACTGCAGCTGTGCAGCCTATCACTGCAACCTAGACTTGCATTCATTCATTGGAGCAGTACCTTCACACCCCCCTCCGGGGATTGGCCCGCTGGCCTTTAAGTACTGTCTTCCCATAATGCTCCCTGCCGAGCATAGTCCTAACTGGATGTCTACTGTTTTGCCACAAGCCCTCGCTTGTTCTCCTATGCTGATACCAGGTTCCGCCCTGCGTCCTTCAGCTTCCTTCAAGCCGCTTGTTCTCCTATGCTGATACCAGGTTCCGCCCTGCGTCCTTCAGCTCCCTTCAAGCCGCTTGTTCTCCTATGCTGATACCAGGTTCCGCCCTGCGTCCTTCAGCTTCCTTCAAGTTCCCGCTTGTCCTCCTGCGCTGAAGCAAAGGTATCCCCTATGTCTTCAGCTTCCTGCTTTCCTGCACTGTAGCGGAGGTTTCCCTGTATCTACAGCTTCCTGGTTCCTGGGGCCTACTCTTTCCCTAATATAGAGAGGCCGTGTCCTGGTTCCTGCGCTGTAACAGTGGATTCCCTTGCCCGCTCAGGACTTTTGCGCTGTAGCACTGGTGCACCCGTGCAGCAAGACGGTGTGCTATTCTGGTCTGCCTACCATCTCCTGTGACCAGCACCATGGGCCATGGTCGTCGCTCGCGCAAAGGCCAACCCCGCGCTCCTAAGCTGAAGCGGGTTTCTCCTATCTCCTTGTTGCCGAACTCCTGCATGGACAATGTTTATCCTGACGTCTCCTGTTCTGACCCTGGCTTGTACAACGACGACGCTGTCTTCTCCAATCCTGATCCTGCGACATATGACTACGAACTGCGCAATCCGGATCAGCCTGCGCGGTCTCAGGTCGGTGCTTTTACAACCCCACCTCAGCCTCGCGGTCCGACCCTGGTTTGTGGCGAGCAGAACCCTGACAGTATACTCGGCCCTACAAACTCGGACCCCGCTGAGGTGTGGGTTGGTAAGTTTTTTCCTAAAAACCTGTCCCAGCCTGTAGACCAGTCCCAGTTTGAGGATAATTATTTGTGCGATATAATACCTCTGATGGAAGATCCGTTTATGTTGGAGGGCTTGACTCCCTTGCAAAAGAAATGCCGTAATAATCTGGTTTATAAGGCTTACTGCCTCAGATACTTAAAACAGTATCTGGCCCGTCTTTTGGCCATTACTAACATTGCTTGCTCCCCTGATTCCCCTTTAACTGGGGAGGAGCTGTGTCCTGTGGAACTGGTCAACGCCTGTAGTACACTCAATGCCCTGAATTTATCCTTGGACATTCCTATAGTATTCCCGGAACCTTCCGTCATGGTGGCTCTCGCTCACGAGACGCTGCATGTACTTTCCCGTGCATTGGATGATTGCTTGTTAAAACAGGATCGTCTCTTAGCCGCTCACGCCGTCGTTTGGCGGTATCCCTCGGCTACCAGTCCTGTTGCTAAACCGGGGGACGTATCTCTCTCTCCGGGAGATGACCAAACAGAACTATTACCAATATCTCCCAACGTAGCAACTGCCACAGTCCCAAGCTCTGATTGTATGCCCGGGTTCCCTTACACTAATGATATGTCTACATTAACCCCTGCCGATCAGTCCTGTGAGGACCCCTTGGAGAACACATATGTGTCACTAACTAACACTAAGGTTCTTGTATCAGAGAATAAGTCCCTTAGTTCTCCTATTTCTAGCTTTGAATCCCTCTCTCTAGGTCTTGAGGGTTTTCCAGCTTTAAACTCTGCTAGACAGTCCTGCGCGCTTTCCCCGTCAGAGAAAGAATCCCTAAGTTCTGTTCCCAGGGTTATTTCTGTATTAACCTCTGTGGGGCAGCTCTCTGAGTTTCCTTTGGTAAATCCCTGTTCTCTGTCAGCCACGGTCACGCCCCTAGCTTCAGACGAGAGATTCCTGCTCTCTTCTAATACAGAGAAAAGGTTACCTATGTATTACTCTCAGGCATTGTCTGCATTAACCCCTGTAAATTCTTGCTGCCTCCAAGTTAATGCCTTCGTTGTAGCCTCAGAGAATGAGTCCACAAGTCAGACAGCAGAGGTTGCATTGAGGGATTCCCATAACCGTACGGAGTCTCTAGATATTCTTTGCTATAAATCCCCTGCTTCAGCTCAAGTTTCCGCAGTTTCGTCTCCGGAGACTTCGGCTAAAGTTCTGGTTCCTGTTAAATGTATTCAGGAGTCAGGTTTTTCCCTAAGCTTAGTCGCAGAGTTCCTTCTCCCGGGTATTTCACTGAACCAGCCTGTCGCCCACATAGCGGTGATCCCTGCTTCAGCGCATAGTTCCCACATTATGGAGTCTGCAGTAAGTTCTGGTTTCCCAGACATCCCTTACCAAATACCTACTTCAGAGACCAGTACAGTTATGATTAACCCCCGTGTACTGTCTGAGTTCTCCTCCTCTTTAAGCTTAGGGTTAAAGGCATACTGTAGTCTGTATGTCTCTCCTGGGGTTCATATTATGTTCCCAGGAATGTTTGCTGACGTACGGTTTTCTCCCAAAAGTGACGCTTTTCCATATAGATTAGTAAAAAGCTTGCACACTCTTTCTCTTTTCGCTGAATTGTGTCTTTCTAGTTTTGAGACTCTGCGAGGTAATGATTCCCCTTCTGATTCTGAAGCTCTTCCTACAAGGAGTATCCTGTCTGGGGGTCCCCCTGATTTCTCTCTCCAGGCTAATTCTCCAGGGATCAGCATATCTGTGGTCACTCCCTTAGTACTGTCTGAGGTCACCATGCATATATTACAAGTCCTGGGGTTTAACTCTGAGCTGTTTAGCTGTCCTGCCTTTGCTGAAACCCAGTCCCTCAGTACTGTGTCTAAATATGCCCCAGCAAACACGGGGTTACTCTGGGAAGAAATTAAAGCTCCTGTCTTAAAGGGTATTTTTTCTCACATGTCCAGCAAATTTAGAATCTCAGTAAGTGTTTCTATGTCACTTATCAATACATCTGATTTTTTCTCTAATCAAACCCAGATACCCTCACTATCGGTTAGGAGTCCTGTGATCAGAGATTTTGCACTAGAAAACACACCAATTCATGTTTTTGTCAGGTTAGGTACCCCTGTGGTTAGGGCCATTGCAGTTTTAGAGAAGACTCTTTGTACTCCTAAGGTGCATGTCATTAAGAGTTTTCATAGTTCATACTTGCTGCTTGTTGATTCTCAGGGCCCTGTCATTGAGGTACAGACTTCAGCTTCTGATGTTAGCTTCCCTCCCACCACTACCCTGGCTCTGCCTTTTTCTCAAGCTACTGATTTGAAGATCCCAAGGACTATTCCTGATTCACTGACAATATTATCTCCCAATGAAGATTTCCCAGTATTAGAGAGCTCTACTGTTGTTTGCTTCTCTGCTCCTGCTAAACCATGGTTTTGTCCCTCGGAATTTTCGGTTGCCCCTGTTATTTCCTCTCAGTTGGAAATACTCTGTACGTATCCCAAGATTTCGGTTCCTATGCCGGGTTTACTGCTTGCCTTGTCACCTTCCATACCAATACCGGGAGATGCTTCCAACCAGCCTATACCCTTACTAACCATTACCTGGGAGCCTTCTAGAGGAAAAATTTCTCGCAAATTTCAACATGCAGTGGTCAGCCAAGACTTTTTCTGTTACAAAGTTCCTCCTGGTGTATTCGATCAATTATCAGGGCCGCTGATCCTAGATTCAGGTTCCTTTATTAAAGACTGGGCTTCCTGTAAGGGTTCTTCTGCCGTTTCTGCTCTGGAACCCTCTGGTTCTTCACAACCCTGGATTTCCAAGTCATTTTGCGGGGCGAGCCATGTACCAAGGATGTTTCTTCTACTACTCTTATTTCTTAGAACTGTACTCACTAAAGAATTGCTCGTTTACGGATGCCCTTTCTACCTAAAGAATTTTAGGAACAACTCAATGTCCCCAAGGCCCATGGATGGTCCTGTCTGGCCACAGTTCTCACCGGGGGGTGGGGGTACACTAAGGACTAATCATGAGTCACTGGAGTACGACTCTAACCCCAATCCTAGACTGTTCAGCAACAATTCCCGGTCCTCCAACTCTATGAGTGCTCATGTTCGCCCGGAGGTCTCGCGTGAAGGGGGGGGTACTGTAAGGAATCCGCTCCATGGTTTACTGGTTGCCTTACCTTGCAGACCAGTGCAGTTCTGGATCAGCTCTCCTGAGGTTTGCTGCAGCCTGGATTCACTCATCAAAGCAATACACACTCCCTCTGGTATCTACTGCAGCTGTGCAGCCTATCACTGCAACCTAGACTTGCATTCATTCATTGGAGCAGTACCTTCACACCCCCCTCCGGGGATTGGCCCGCTGGCCTTTAAGTACTGTCTTCCCATAATGCTCCCTGCCGAGCATAGTCCTAACTGGATGTCTACTGTTTTGCCACAAGCCCTCGCTTGTTCTCCTATGCTGATACCAGGTTCCGCCCTGCGTCCTTCAGCTTCCTTCAAGCCGCTTGTTCTCCTATGCTGATACCAGGTTCCGCCCTGCGTCCTTCAGCTCCCTTCAAGCCGCTTGTTCTCCTATGCTGATACCAGGTTCCGCCCTGCGTCCTTCAGCTTCCTTCAAGTTCCCGCTTGTCCTCCTGCGCTGAAGCAAAGGTATCCCCTATGTCTTCAGCTTCCTGCTTTCCTGCACTGTAGCGGAGGTTTCCCTGTATCTACAGCTTCCTGGTTCCTGGGGCCTACTCTTTCCCTAATATAGAGAGGCCGTGTCCTGGTTCCTGCGCTGTAACAGTGGATTCCCTTGCCCGCTCAGGACTTTTGCGCTGTAGCACTGGTGCACCCGTGCAGCAAGACGGTGTGCTATTCTGGTCTGCCTACCATCTCCTGTGACCAGCACCATGGGCCATGGTCGTCGCTCGCGCAAAGGCCAACCCCGCGCTCCTAAGCTGAAGCGGGTTTCTCCTATCTCCTTGTTGCCGAACTCCTGCATGGACAATGTTTATCCTGACGTCTCCTGTTCTGACCCTGGCTTGTACAACGACGACGCTGTCTTCTCCAATCCTGATCCTGCGACATATGACTACGAACTGCGCAATCCGGATCAGCCTGCGCGGTCTCAGGTCGGTGCTTTTACAACCCCACCTCAGCCTCGCGGTCCGACCCTGGTTTGTGGCGAGCAGAACCCTGACAGGGGGGAGATGTTGGAGCACTGCAGTAAAAGATACCAGGCTGGCGGCGGCGTGCAACAAAAAAACTTTAATGCGGCATAAAAGCCCTGATTAAAATGACAGAACAATTCTCTGACGCGTTTCGTCTGAGCGACTTTTTCAAAGAGTGCTATACTACAGCCATAGATGTACCTTAAATACCCATATGCTCCCGTGCGCGAGTGTAATTACACGTCCACTGTAATGTGATCTTAACCAATTAGTGATTATGCAAATTTGGAGGGAGCGGCTCACAGGGCCTAATACAGAAGGGTTTAACCCCTCTATTGCCGAATGCAGCAAGTGATATAGTATCTCAATAAGTGTCAGGTAAATGGGTATTAGTACCAGGAACCATCTTCTGGCTGTCAAAGCAAACTGGTATATGGAAGACAGTACATTACAATACAAACCAACAGACTTTACAGAAAATAAACAAATATGTGATAAACATAGATTACATAAGTGATACATAGAGTCATAACACCAAACAGACATAAATAACTGCCTTATCATATTAAACTATATAGACCTCTAAACATCCATTTTAAAAAAAAATAATTAAATATATTCATATCACCTAGTGCAAATAATTTAAAAAACATGTGAAAAGCATGTTACAAATCAAATGTCAATTAAAACAGGAGAAGCTTATTTAGGGACATTGAAATAGAATCATACTGTATAGCATGATTCTGGCAGCAGATACAGTATAGGTACTTCAATTCTAAGGTACCCATAGGAATAATTTTATATTAAATATAGGGATGATGCTGACCACAATGGTTTAGAATATTACATTATAGAAATAGTTTAAGTATTTTAAGTATTGAAAATATTTAATACCATACAGTTTTCTACCTGATAATGCCAAAATATGACCCAAATAATTGCGGCTTTTATACAAGGATAGTAATAAACAGTAAACAGAATAGACACAGCAGGATCAGTGCTTTCATCCAATTAGCAAACATCTAACTAAAGGGTATATGATATACAGTTTACAAAAAATGGGACAGCTCCCAATCCACATTCAGACCTTGTGGATGGAGGCTGTCCATGCAAAAGATCCATGACATTTCTTTCTGATTTAATATTTTAAGTCTATTACCACCTCTTGTCGGGTTGGGAACGTGTTCCAAACCCAAAAATGAAAAGCCTTTTAGGCCCCCATATGGGCAAGAGGAAAAATGTCGAGGGACCGGGTGCAACAAGTCCTTTTTCTTTATTAGCCGTACATGTTCCTGTATTCTGATTTTTAAAGTTCTAACTGTACGGCCAATATATGTCTTGTTGCACCCGCATCTAATCATGTACACAATATGACTACTATTGCAGTTAATAAAACATTGTATTGTTTTTTGAATCTTAGGTTTAAGGCAATCAATAACTTTAGTAGGTCTGGCATATTGGCACATATTACACCGTCCACATTGGAAAAAGCCCTTAGGGATATTCCTGATTTTATCTGTACTTTGAGTTGTAAAAAGGCTTGGTGACAGGTATGATGATAGGGGTTTGGCTCTGCGGAAGACGAATTTGGGCTTTTCACTTGTAATATTATGTAAATCCCCGTCCAATTTCAGTGTGTTCCAGTGTTTAACTATGATGGAACGAATGTCATTTGATTGACTACTCTGTCTTGTGATAAACAGATGCACGGATTGAGGGCTGTTACCCCTATTCTTCTTAGCCTTTGTTAAAAGAAGCTCTTCCCTTGACATTGCCTTGACCAGTGTGCAAGTTTCCACTAGATCCTTTTCTGGGTATCCCCTATTTTTAAATCTAGTAATCAGCATTTTTGCCTGCTTGTCAAAATTATCCTCCGTGGAACACAGTCTTCTGAGGCGCATAAATTGCCCCTTGGGTATGCCTTTTTTAAGGGGCCAGGAATGGTTACTATTCGCCATCAGATAGGTGTTTCTCGAGTTGGGCTTTCTGTACACATCAGTCTGAATCTCTCCCCTCATGTCAATATAAATAAAAATATCCAAAAAGTGTATGTGATTACTACTGTGCTCATACGTGAAGTGTAGGTTATAGTTATTAGAATTTAACGACTGGATAAACAAATCCAGAGTGTGTGTGTCACCTTCCCAAATGAAAATTAGGTCATCAATATACCGACGAAAAAAGCGAATGTGCTGCCTAAACAAATTTAAATCACTATAAATAAAAAGTGATTCCCAAAATCCCATGAAAAGATTTGCATAAGATGGTGCAAAAGACGCACCCATTGCTGTGCCCGTGAGTTGCAAATAAAATTGTGAGTCATAGCTAAAGTAGTTGTGCGAGAGGAGAAAGGTGATAGATTCAATCAAAAATACACAAAGTGCAGGGGAGAGATCAGATCTATTCAAAAAGTGTTGTGCAGCCTCTATGCCCTGTCTGTGATCTATAATGGAGTACAGTGATTGTACATCCATTGTGACCCAGATACAGTTAGTATTCCATTTTGTTGTTTTTAAATCTTCAATTAAATGTCTGGAGTCTTTTATGTAGGATGGCAAACTGAGCACTAGAGGCTGCAAAAAGAAATCAACATAACGTGATAATACATCTCCCAAAGATCCAATTCCCGACACAATAGGCCTACCTGGAGGCTGCGTCAGGGTTTTATGGATCTTTGGGAGATGATAAAAAATAGGTATAATTGGATCTGGTGTGTACAGAAAGCCCAGCTCCTTTGGGTCTAAGATATAGAGGACTTCACCCAATTCTAAATGTGATTTAAGTTGGTCAAGGTATTTTTTAGTGGGATCGGTGCTAAGTTTTTTGTATGAGGCAATGTCTCCTAGCTGCCTAAGCGCTTCTTTGTTATAATCTTCCGAGGACTGGACAACAATGGCTCCTCCCTTGTCTGCTTTTTTTATGACAAGTGATTTGTCTCGTTGTAAATTAGCAAGCTCTTGTCGCTCAGCCCTCGAAAGATTATCCCCTTTTGGGTGATCAAACATAAACCCCTCCGCCAACACCCTAAGGTCCCTCTCGACTAGTTTCTCAAAGGTAGACTGTGATAACGGTCTTCAGCAAACATCAATTTGAAGCACCCTTTTAGGGTTTACTCCCTTACCAACCTTTATTAATTGTGGGGCTGCTGTGCGTACTGTTGCAGCAGCATTTATTCTTACTAATCACTGGCATGTACCTGGCATGTTCATGGAATGCCACTCTGTTCACCCGGAGCATGCCGGGCTCCTTTTGCCTTCCCAGCCAGGCGCATTACACGGCTGACGCGCGGTTGATGTGTTAATTAATAATGGTTCAGGATTTACTAGGCTGCAATGCTTCGCGTGACCGCCAGATGGCATAAATTCATGAATTGTAATGCAGTATATATATGTATATGTATATATATATATATACTGTATAACAACAACCCCTATAACCCCTAACATACACATACAGTACTGTATATGCACATCAAAGATACTATAGGCCGGGGGGGCGAGATGTGTTTGCAGCAGAGAGAGAACCGCTGCTCTCTCTGCGCAAACATCGGTACATTAAAAATTATATAAAATACATTATATACTGTATATGTATAGGGATTGTTATTATATATATACTGTATATATACAGTATATATATACAGTATATATTTATTTCTCTTCATGTATTTATTTATTTATTTAGATTTATTTATTAATTGTGGAGAGGAGGGGGGAGATGTTGGAGCACTGCAGTAAAAGATACCAGGCTGGCGGCGGCGTGCAACAAAAAAACTTTAATGCGGCATAAAAGCCCTGATTAAAATGACAGAACAATTCTCTGACGCGTTTCGTCTGAGCGACTTTTTCAAAGAGTGCTATACTACAGCCATAGATGTACCTTAAATACCCATATGCTCCCACGCGCGAGTGTAATTACACGTCCACTGTAATGTGATCTTAACCAATTAGTGATTATGCAAATTTGGAGGGAGCGGCTCACAGGGCCTAATACAGAAGGGTTTAACCCCTCTATTGCCGAATGCAGCAAGTGATATAGTATCTCAATAAGTGTCAGGTAAATGGGTATTAGTACCAGGAACCATCTTCTGGCTGTCAAAGCAAACTGGTATATGGAAGACAGTACATTACAATACAAACCAACAGACTTTACAGAAAATAAACAAATATGTGATAAACATAGATTACATAAGTGATACATAGAGTCATAACACCAAACAGACATAAATAACTGCCTTATCATATTAAACTATATAGACCTCTAAACATCCATTTTAAAAAAAAATAATTAAATATATTCATATCACCTAGTGCAAATAATTAAAAAAACATGTGAAAAGCATGTTACAAATCAAATGTCAATTAAAACAGGAGAAGCTTATTTAGGGACATTGAAATAGAATCATATAGCATGATTCTGGCAGCAGATACAGTATAGGTACTTCAATTCTAAGGTACCCATAGGAATAATTTTATATTAAATATAGGGATGATGCTGACCACAATGGTTTAGAATATTACATTATAGAAATAGTTTAAGTATTTTAAGTATTGAAAATATTTAATACCATACAGTTTTCTACCTGATAATGCCAAAATATGACCCAAATAATTGCGGCTTTTATACAAGGATAGTAATAAACAGTAAACAGAATAGACACAGCAGGATCAGTGCTTTCATCCAATTAGCAAACATCTAACTAAAGGGTATATGATATACAGTTTACAAAAAATGGGACAGCTCCCAATCCACATTCAGACCTTGTGGATGGAGGCTGTCCATGCAAAAGATCCATGACATTTCTTTCTGATTTAATATTTTAAGTCTATTACCACCTCTTGTCGGGTTGGGAACGTGTTCCAAACCCAAAAATGAAAAGCCTTTTAGGCCCCCATATGGGCAAGAGGAAAAATGTCGAGGGACCGGGTGCAACAAGTCCTTTTTCTTTATTAGCCGTACATGTTCCTGTATTCTGATTTTTAAAGTTCTAACTGTACGGCCAATATATGTCTTGTTGCACCCGCATCTAATCATGTACACAATATGACTACTATTGCAGTTAATAAAACATTGTATTGTTTTTTGAATCTTAGGTTTAAGGCAATCAATAACTTTAGTAGGTCTGGCATATTGGCACATATTACACCGTCCACATTGGAAAAAGCCCTTAGGGATATTCCTGATTTTATCTGTACTTTGAGTTGTAAAAAGGCTTGGTGACAGGTATGATGATAGGGGTTTGGCTCTGCGGAAGACGAATTTGGGCTTTTCACTTGTAATATTATGTAAATCCCCGTCCAATTTCAGTGTGTTCCAGTGTTTAACTATGATGGAACGAATGTCATTTGATTGACTACTCTGTCTTGTGATAAACAGATGCACGGATTGAGGGCTGTTACCCCTATTCTTCTTAGCCTTTGTTAAAAGAAGCTCTTCCCTTGACATTGCCTTGACCAGTGTGCAAGTTTCCACTAGATCCTTTTCTGGGTATCCCCTATTTTTAAATCTAGTAATCAGCATTTTTGCCTGCTTGTCAAAATTATCCTCCGTGGAACACAGTCTTCTGAGGCGCATAAATTGCCCCTTGGGTATGCCTTTTTTAAGGGGCCAGGAATGGTTACTATTCGCCATCAGATAGGTGTTTCTCGAGTTGGGCTTTCTGTACACATCAGTCTGAATCTCTCCCCTTATGTCAATATAAATAAAAATATCCAAAAAGTGTATGTGATTACTACTGTGCTCATACGTGAAGTGTAGGTTATAGTTATTAGAATTTAACGACTGGATAAACAAATCCAGAGTGTGTGTGTCACCTTCCCAAATGAAAATTAGGTCATCAATATACCGATGAAAAAAGCGAATGTGCTGCCTAAACAAATTTAAATCACTATAAATAAAAAGTGATTCCCAAAATCCCATGAAAAGATTTGCATAAGATGGTGCAAAAGACGCACCCATTGCTGTGCCCGTGAGTTGCAAATAAAATTGTGAGTCATAGCTAAAGTAGTTGTGCGTGAGGAGAAAGGTGATAGATTCAATCAAAAATACACAAAGTGCAGGGGAGAGATCAGATCTATTCAAAAAGTGTTGTGCAGCCTCTATGCCCTGTCTGTGATCTATAATGGAGTACAGTGATTGTACATCCATTGTGACCCAGATACAGTTAGTATTCCATTTTGTTGTTTTTAAATCTTCAATTAAATGTCTGGAGTCTTTTATGTAGGATGGCAAACTGAGCACTAGAGGCTGCAAAAAGAAATCAACATAACGTGATAATGCATCTCCCAAAGATCCAATTCCCGACACAATAGGCCTACCTGGAGGCTGCGTCAGGGTTTTATGGATCTTTGGGAGATGATAAAAAATAGGTATAATTGGATCTGGTGTGTACAGAAAGCCCAGCTCCTTTGGGTCTAAGATATAGAGGACTTCACCCAATTCTAAATGTGATTTAAGTTGGTCAAGGTATTTTTTAGTGGGATCGGTGCTAAGTTTTTTGTATGAGGCAATGTCTCCTAGCTGCCTAAGCGCTTCTTTGTTATAATCTTCCGAGGACTGGACAACAATGGCTCCTCCCTTGTCTGCTTTTTTTATGACAAGTGATTTGTCTCGTTGTAAATTAGCAAGCTCTTGTCGCTCAGCCCTCGAAAGATTATCCCCTTTTGGGTGATCAAACATAAACCCCTCCGCCAACACCCTAAGGTCCCTCTCGACTAGTTTCTCAAAGGTAGACTGTGATAACGGTCTTCAGCAAACATCAATTTGAAGCACCCTTTTAGGGTTTACTCCCTTACCAACCTTTATTAATTGTGGGGCTGCTGTGCGTACTGTTGCAGCAGCATTTATTCTTACTAATCACTGGCATGTACCTGGCATGTTCATGGAATGCCACTCTGTTCACCCGGAGCATGCCGGGCTCCTTTTGCCTTCCCAGCCAGGCGCATTACATGGCTGACGCGCGGTTGATGTGTTAATTAATAATGGTTCAGGATTTACTAGGCTGCAATGCTTCGCGTGACCGCCAGATGGCATAAATTCATGAATTGTAATGCAGTATATATATGTATATGTATATATATATATACTGTATAACAACAACCCCTATAACCCCTAACATACACATACAGTACTGTATATGCACATCAATGATACTATAGGCCGGGGGGGCGAGATGTGTTTGCAGCAGAGAGAGAACCGCTGCTCTCTCTGCGCAAACATCGGTACATTCAAAATTATATAAAATACATTATATACTGTATATGTATAGGGATTGTTATTATATATATACTGTATATATACAGTATACAGTATATATATATACAGTATATATTTATTTCTCTTCATGTATTTATTTATTTATTTAGATTTATTTATTAATTGTGGGGCTGCTGTGCGTGAATTTTTTTTATTGTGGGTAGCGGGGATGGGTGAAGGGGGTGTTTGGCCCTTGGTGTGAGTTTAGGACTTGCGGGGGGGTTGCTTGTGCACTTAACCCCTTCAACGGCCGTAGCAGTTAGTACCGCTACGGTCGTGAAGGGGTTAAGTGCACCCGCTAACCCCCCGCAAGCCCTAAACAACCACCGATGGGGCTAATACCCCCTTCACCCACCCCCACTACCCACAATAAAAAAAAATCACACACAGCAGCAGTACAATTAATAAATAAATCTTAATAAATAAATAAATGAATATAAATAAATACATTTAAAATACATTTTGATAGTGTAGATGTGCAGAGGGTCTCCGGAGCTGAACCGCTGTGGTTTTAGGTCTGGGGACCCCCTGCTCCCCGAGATACAGGCCCCTTTAGGGGGTGCCGGTATCCCTCTGCTCTGCTTGGTTTACAGGCCGCGATCACGTGATCGGGCCCTTTAAACGCAGAGGGATACCGGCACCTCATAAAGGGGGCTGTATCTCGGGGAGCAGGGGATCCCCAGACCTGAAACCAACGCGGCTCAGCTCCGGAGACCCCCTGCACATCTACACTATAAATAAAAATGTATTTCAAATGTATTTATTTATAGTCATTTATTTATTTAGATTTATTTATTTATTTTTTGGCGGCTGCTGTTTGTGAGTTTTTTTTTTATTGTGGGTAGCGGGGGTGGGTGAAGGGGGTATTAGCCCCAACGGTGCTTGTTTAGGGCTTGCGGGGGGGTAGCGGGAGGGCTTAACCCCTTCATGACCGTAGCGGTATTAACTGCTACGGTCGTGAAGGGGTTAAGTGCACCCGCAACCCCCCCGCAAGTCCTAAACTCACACCAATGGCCAAATACCCCCTTCACCCACCCCCGCTACCCACAATAAAGCGGGCACGGTGAGTTAACCCCTTCATTGCCGTAGCGGCTATCCGCTATGGTAATGAAGCAGCATTTCTGTATTTTAATAATATTGTGCAGGAGCAGGGAGGGTCCCTGAGCATTAATTTCTGGCTCAGGGAACCCCCTGCTCACTGTACAATATTATTAAAATACAGAAATGCTGCTTCATTACCGTAGCACATAGCCGCTAAGGTAAGGAACGAGTGTTTATTTATATATGTTTTTTATTCATACTGTACATGTGCAGAGGGTCTCCGGAGCAGAAACGTTTTGGTTTTAGGTCTGGGGACCCCCTGCTTCCCGAGAAACAGGCCCCTTTAGGGGGTGCCGGTATCCCTCTGCTTTGTTTACAGGCCGCGATCACGTGATCGGGACCTTTAAACGCAGAGGGATACCGGCACCTCATAAAGGGGGCTGTATCTCGGGAAGCAGGGGGTCCCCAGACCTGAAACCAACGCGGTTCAGTCCTGGAGACCCCCTGCACATCTACACTATCAATAAAAATGTATTTTAAATAATTTTTAATGTGCCGATGTTTGCGCAGAGAGAGCAGCGGTTCTCTCTCTGCTGCAAACACATCTCACCAGGGGACGGCCTATAGTATCATTGATGTGCATATACAGTACTGTATGTGTATGTTAGGGGTTATAGGGGTTGTTGTTATACAGTATATACTGTTTATTGTATATTACAATTCATGAATTTCTCGGCTTCAAAAACAACAGCTCGCAAACGCCCCCATGCGTTTTTACAAGGCATTGCAGTATTGCAGCCAGCCGGAATAAAATGCTTAACTCACTGCCGTGGAAATAACGCTATACACCCCGGGAGAAAATGATACAAATGATACAAAACCGCACATCACCGGGATACTCTGAAATTTGAGGAGCTAGCCAAGTAAGAATAAATTTGGTCGCCACTGTACATTATTAGAAGACTATCCGTCTCTGCTATAAGACACATCTTTGTGGAAGAGTGAAATTTGTGGGATAATTCTTTTTTGATCCCCTTGGATCATTTGCTGTGTAGAAAAATATATTCAGTATGTTTTGTTTATACAGGAATAACTTCATGAAAATGTAAAAGTGGCCTATTATTTTGTAATAAATGCCATGCACAATGACCCACTACTGTATGTTGATTAACAGATACAGAGTTTTCTTCATGTCTTCCGTAATTTAAACTTTGTAGTAATTTGTGCACATATTAATAAGCTGAACCAACATGATGTTGATAAATGCTGAATAGTTTACTAGTTTTTCACAGTAAACTTTCCAGGAGAAATAGCGAATGTATAAAGCTTAGTAACATCTGGAAAATAATGTTGTATTGGATGCTGGGTCATCGTACAGTAGGTGGCTTACAAATAAGTTTGTATTGTATATTTGATACAAAAAAAGGGTACAGTTTGATATGGATATCCTTTAAATGGGAGATGTTTTGAATGTAGGTTTATGGGTGGGTGACCAATAACCACCCTTTTAGCATGTCTTAAAAAACATTAAAAAAAATAGCTGTGTATAAATTCAGACATTATATGAATTTCATAAGGTTTGCATTTCAATGTGCACAGATTGTCTTGCAAATTGAATTTTTGACTGTTTATTGTCTCTTGAGGTTAAGGGAAATTATAAACTGGGGTGGTACAAACGGATTATAGCATGGTGGAAATGTTTTTGAGAGATAAACAAATACAGCATTTATTGCAAGACAATGTGATTTGCTCATGATCACATTTTGTATAAAAGGTTCAGGCAGGAATTGAAGTCTTAACTTTGTATGTTAAAAAACAATCTGCTTCACTATAATGCATTAACTGCTGAACTATACAAAAACTGTTTTAATACTGAATACTGTATGTAGTTGATTGACAAGATTTTAAAAAGTTATAGCGATACAGTACCTCAACAGCTTCAGTGATTGAGGCAATGGTCAACCATGCATACAGATGCAGTGGCCATTATTCAAACATTTCACGTGTTGAAACATGCATTATGCCCCATGGTGTTGGGAGATGTTACATTGCAGACATAATGGCCCATCAGATTAACACAGCAGGTGAGTCCTACCGGGGTCTGCCTGTCTGTAAGAGACGCGCAGTAAGAAACAGGCTGAATCAGTCATTCTAACTGCGTACCTCTTACAGGCGATCGCGGGGGGTTTATTAAAATTCTAACACCACAGTAATGTAGCTGGGGGTCTCCGAAGCTGAACCGCATTGATTTTAGGTTCAGGGACACCCTGCTTCCTGAGATACAGACCCCGTTATGGGGTGCCGGTATCTCCTATGCATGTAAATGTCCCGATCACGTGACGCGAGACATTTCCCTGCATAGGAGATACTGGCACCCCATAATGGGGCCTGTATCTCAGGAAGCAGGGGGTCCCCCAACCTGAAATCAATGCGGTTCAGCTCCCGAGACACCCTGCTACATTACTGTAATGTTTAAAATTAAATAAAACCCCTGTGATCGCCTGTGAGAAGCGCGCAGTTAGAATGACTGATTCAGCCTCTCTCTTACTGCGCGTCTCTTACAGTTAGGCAGACCCCCGTAGCATTCACAATGGGCCATTAGTCTGCCGGAGCAAATTTTTAGAGAATCTCGGGACAATATGGAAATTCAGTTTGAGAAATGTTCGAATAATGGCCGCTGCATCTGTATATAATAAGCAAAATTTACTAAGCAGGGCTAAAGCATAAGACACCTTACAGTGTTGAAAGATACCTCACGGTCCATTAACTTGAATGGCCCGTATGGCGTCATAAGACATAAGAAACCTTTACCAGAGGACACTAATTGCTAGTACTAAAAGAACAGAACTGTTCAACAATATTACTACAACAAAAAATAAACTTTTTTTGTATTTACATCTAGTCTTGTTTCTTTCCTTTTTTATACTCCCTTTCAAGACTACAGTACTGCTGATTATCCACTGCAGTTCCAATGTAGCCAGAAAAGCACCGTTAAGTAAAGCCTTGGTGTCTCCTGACAGTGATAGGTACTGTACAACATGTGAGTGAATTAAATTTACAGAAGTGTTAAGTCTGCCTACATCATGCACACAATCATTCCTCATATATTTTTAAAAACGTGAAGTTAAAAAAAAAAAAAATACGACGTGTGTAATATAACTCATGAACCGTGACCTAGTATTTCTACTGTTGCTATGGGAACATGTACCTTGTCAAGATATGGCATAACAGTTTCTTCATCACCAAAGACAAATGGCACTGTACTGCACAGGTGGATATGGTGCCCTAAGGGTGAGCTTGCAGTGAAGCGTAAAACATGACGTCTGCAAAGAAGACAAATAAAGTATTGTCCTATAAAACATTTTCGGAAAGTTATCACATACTGTAACTTATTATTTTTGGAAATGCAGTATGTTCAACTGAAATATTATTTTGTGCTCAATAAATAAATTACATTTCATTAAATGTAATTAAAGTCCCAGGGATAAAAATAAATAATGGTGACATCTATGACACTGTAAGATCTCTTTACTGTTCACAATGGTTCTTTTTTTTTTCTACCTTGGAGATATCTGCTTGCAATTCTTTCTTGGAGTGTAAAATAAATGGTAATATTCCTTTTCACATGAAACAACTGTTTTGCTGTGTATTAATTGAGTACTTTGTGATTTCGAAAGAGGTAGACAAGCTGCAATATACAAATACAAGTGCTGAATATATAAAGGATGCTTTCCTTTCATATGCTCTCCAAAAATATTGTGTGCAGTATCGAGGGATTTCACATGTAATACATGTACACTGTACAATGTGTTATTACATGGGATAATAAAAGCATTGTATATATTATAACATTACAACTTTAATTAAAAGTGAATGCAGAACATCACTAACCCAGGAGGAAGGCAAATCATAGAAGCTTTGGTTACATATGTGTGTATTTTTAACACAACAGGTCCAATAAGTAGACTTTTCCAAGAAAACTCCTCAGCTGTTAATAGGCCTTTCTGTTGTCCAAACTCTCCCTTTACAATGGCTGTTAAAAAAAAAAAAAAAAATGTAAAGAAAAGTTCAAAACGAAGGTTTCATGTAAATGTGGTTGAAGTAAATGTAGAATAAAAAAATAGATTAAAATGTGGTGATTCATAAAGGAAATTCAATTAAATAAACATGTATTATATAGTGATTCAGCCCCTACAGTACTTAAAAGGCCAGGCATTTAACATTTATTTTATTATAACTATCAACATATATGCTTTAATATTTTTGTACTTACAAGCAGAATCTCCCCAGCGCACCAATGCAGAAAAACTAACAAACATTTCTGTAGGCTTCAAATTGTCCACAAATAAATAATAGTATGCTCGATCATCTGTTGCCTGCAAAAAAACAAAAACACATACTGTATATTTTGCACTTCTGCATTTGAAGTTTATAGCTGCTTCTTAAAATGTTTTTTTTAGCTTCAATAGTGTCAAATATTTTAAATAGTCTGACTGGAATAACAGTTTTTATCATTAGTAATCAACAAATTATAATAATAATATAAGTGCAGCAAAATCAGACAATAGGAAAGGAAACACAGTATAAAGAACAATTCAACTAAAGCAGCACACATTGAGGGAATGTGTCTTGGGTATAGTTGAAGAATATGGCAGTAGATATTTGGGGAATAACTAAAGAAACTATATAATGCAAATCAAATGAGAATCAATAAAAAAATATAGTAAATGTTTACTGAAAAGTTGTAACAAAAATGAATCCAAATCCAACAATTTGGATGAATTTCAAAAGCAACATAACAATGAACTTCTAATCATGCTACCTACAGCAGCGTTATTCAAACAAATCACGGCGCCGATTTCGTGTGCTCTGCTGTACTCCACGCAGCATGAACGCGGCTAATCGCCCCAGGCACCCGCGCTTATCGCGATTGCTTTGTTTGAATTTCATGGATTCTGTTTCTTCGGGTGCAATGAAATGAATGAATTGCAATGTGTACAGTACTGTGCTGCTGTGTCAATTTAAGGTGTTTAAAAACCAGAACTCTAAAATGTAATTTTCTGTACTCACCACACTCGCGTCTTAAGGCGGTAAGGTTGGAAGACATCCCGCGTCATGACATCGGTATTCCGATGTACACAACGCGTGAAGTGTTTGAATAACGGATGCTGCAGCTGTAACAAACACACGCTTTCCCATCTTTAGGTTATGCATCAGGCGGAATTAGATGTTTAGCCATGACCAAATCACCACCGGTGCTCCACTGCCAGGTCTACTGACCGCAGATCACCTCGTCACCTTCTGCTGCCTCATCCCTTTTACATATCTGCCAAGGTACCCGTCCCGTGGCCTGGTACGCTTTCGAGTTCCGCACCATAGCCGCAGAAACCGGTTGGAATGATGAAGCGTTGACAGCCGCCTTCTGGCAAGGCCTCTCCTAGAATCTGAAGGACGAACTCGTGGAACAGGAACGTCCCAAAGAACTGGAGGAACTCATCGCCCTATGCATCTGGGTAGACCAGCGGCTACAGGAAAGATGGGCCAAAAAAACCAGGCGCAAGCAAAGTATACAACCCTTAAACAGTTTTTACACAGGGGCTGTTAACCCGTCTCCGCCGGACCTGGAGGAACCCATGCAATTCCGCGGCAATAAGCTATCTCCCGGCGAGAAACGACGCAAACGCAATGCCGGATGCTGCCTATACTGCGGTAACATCGGACATCAGGTACTTGCTTGTCCTCACAAGTCAGGAAACGCCATGTCCCAGTGAGAACCAGGAGAATCACACTGAGAACACTATCTCCTTCTCCTCCCAAAAAAATGCCAACTAGGCTTAGTTACTTTAACCGGCGATACCTTCCATACCACCGCACAGGCCTTTCTGGATTCAGGGTCATGGGGTAATTTCATTGACCAGGGATTTATGGAGAGAAATAAAATTCCCTTAGTACACAAGAAGCACCCATTGGGACTGGAGGCCATTGATGACCGCCCCTTACAACCTGCATTTATATCTCTGCAAACCATTTCCTTTCAGTTGCGGACAAGAGAGGCTCACACCGAGAGAATCCAATTGGACGTCATCCATACCCCTATGGTCTATGACATCCTTGGACTTCCATGGCTCCAAGTGCATAACCCTTGCATAGACTGGAGTGACTCGGAGCCCTTCCAATGAAGCTTGAAGAACTGCTCCGTCTCTTCCAAAAAATTATGCGGGGTTTCAATACTGGAATAGGTAAACATACACTTACCTGAAATCTACTCTGACTTCCAAGACATCTTTAACAAAGCACAATCTGAGGAACTACCACCTCACTGGTCATTCGACTGCCCCATCGATCTACTGCCCCTGCGAGGATGTTCCTACCCGTTATCCCCTCCAGAAACCTAGGCCATGAAGGAATATTTTCTAGAGAATCTACAGAGGCGATTTATCCGGAAATCCTCATCTCCCGCAGGAGCTGATTTTTTCTTTGTAAAGAAAAAGGATGGATCCCTCAGACCCTGCATCAATTATCGGAGCCTTAACAAGATAACAATAAAGAACCGGTACCCTTTACCGTTAATTTCAAAACTCTTTGACAGACTGCAGGGGGCCACAATCTTCACCAAACTGGACTTACAAGAAGCTTACAATCTAGTAAGAATCCGTCAGGGGGACGAGTGGAAGATGGCCTTTAACACCCGAGACGGACATTACGAATACCTTGTTATACTTAAATGACTTGCCTAGGCGCCACAATTTCCTTCAAAATGATAAATTCTATATAAAAAATAAAGATAAAAATAAAAATAAAATGAAAAGATGTTACCCAACAGGATACTTCTCAAACCTTTCCAGGAAAATGTGCTAAGATTTTCCACGGATGCAGTCTTGGTTTGTTGTGGAAAGGGAGCGATCTAGGTGGGATCAGCACCTTTCTGTGTTAAGGCCGTAATGGGCGCTACGACAGAGGAGAAGTTCTGTATGAATCTTCGGCAGCCTAGGAAGCGTTGTACGGCTTTCAGAGTCGTGGGACGGAGCCAATCCAGGACCGCTTTCACCTTGGCTGGATCTATGGCAAGACCAGTATCAGAGATGATATAACCTAAAAAGGCCGTTGTGGTCTGATGGAACTGACACTTCTCTAATTTAGCGAATAGATGATTCTCTCATAGACGTAGTAGTACCTGTTTAACATGACCATGATGTTTCTGAACGGACTTGGTGAAGATTAGGATATTATCAAGGTAGACAACGACGTACAGTATTGGTCAAGGAGTTCCCTGAAAATTTCGTTAAAGTCTTGGAATACTGCTGGAGCATTACAAAGTCCAAATGGCATAACAAGGTATTCAGTCTTGGTTTGTTGTGGAAAGGGAGCGATCCAGTCAGGGATACATCATGTAAATAAAAAACATATAAAACAATGATTGTGCAGTATTGTGGTTATATGTTGGCTTGGTATGAATCTTGGCTCTAATGGAGAACCTACTTACAGCAACAATAAAGAAAATTCGCTTTTGTCTGACTCAGTCAGGTAGTATGGAATTGGTGATGTTTCTTTAAGGTAAACGTTAGCCTCATCCGGTCCTCACATAGGTGGGCTATTCCAGTGAATATTAGTACTTAAATCCCAGTATGGTATATGTGGATAGAAAGCAGAGACAGCCCAATGGTGTAGGTTGCAAACGAACAGGATTTATAATCGGTAAGGGTAAGGCATGTACTCACACTTTGTACAATAAAAACGTGCACATAAAGGTATCTTTAGCGCTGGATAAGTTGCGCCCGCTGTAGTGGTGACTCCCCGTCTTCCTCTACCGCCAGACGAGCCGCCGGCAATGGCGTCTGACGTCACTTCCTTCTCGCGTCTATCCGCATCCGGTGGAGGTAGATTATGACGCGCTGGGAGAGGGTCTGCGGGAGAGTACGAACGTCTGGAGTTCTCTCTTCAAGGCAGCTGCAGCTTGATGAGTCGGCTCTACGCGTTTCGCTGCACCATACAGCTTCGTCAGGAGCATCATGACGTGTGGTTGTGGGCGTCATATATTTATACGGTGTGGACTAATTGGCTACTCAGTGTCATTCTAATTGGACTCATTCTTACATTCTTTAACCCACAGGTTTGCCTAAAAATAGGCACAGAAAGACTCTGTGGTCCAAACATAAACTAACTGTTCTGTTAAATTACATAGCTAAATTACATGGCTAAAATACACAAAATACAATCTTTAATAACATCCAAAATTTAAATTAATATACATAAATTTAAGAAATAAAATAAATTTAAAAAATGTAAATTAGATCAATTAGATATATAAAATATATTTCATATCTCATAAAAATGTCGACTCATAATGGTTTAGAGGTTGCACTTAAAATAGCGTGGATCGGGAGAGAGAAGAGACAGAGAAACAGGTATTAGTACATAGGACTGTATCTTTTATGGATACTTAAAAAACTACATTATTATAAAATTGATAAAAATATTTTTTATATGATACACCAATATATCATTCTGCTAGAGGTAGATTTAAAAATAAAGGCGACTGGAGCATAAACTAAATTCTGCACGAATTAATAAGAATTCAGATATTAAAAATAGATAGAAGTGTTCTTATTTAATAATTTCATACAAAAATATTATTATACTAAATTTTATTCTAATAGCACATACGATAGTGTAAAGTGAGTGTAAAATAATTTATAAAAATGTAGAAAATATTTATCAAATTATCTATTTAGAACATGAATATGCATATTAAAAACATGAATATACATATTAAAAACGGGCACAGTTGAGAGGCGTAGGTGGAAAAAGAGTCCACAATAAATTACAAATGCATTAATTATGTAAAAAGGGCAAAATTTCAAAGTCTGAATTCAAACCATGTGGAATTAGTGTGTTGAGTTTGTGAATCCAGGACATTTCCCTCTTACTTAAATCTACCTCTCTAGAACGACCCCTCCAGTGTTGTTTAACATTTTCGATAGCAATAAATCTAAGGCTATCTGGATTTGATTGATGGTGTTTGGCGTAGTGATTTGAAACGCTATGGGTTAAAATACCCCTTCTAATATTGCTTAAATGTTCGATAATGCGGGTACGGATGGGTCTTGATGTCTTACCATCATATTGTAACCCGCATGGGCACTGGAGGACATATATTACAAAATCGGTGTAACAATTCATATATTGCTTGATTTTAAAAGACTCTTTACTTGTATGACATACAAAGTTAGTTTTTTCTTTCAATTTGTGCTGACAGTCCTTACATGATGCACAGCCGTAAAATCCTGTCAGGTTTTTAAGCCACCCCTGGTTAGCCTCATTTGAGCTTCTTAAAGCGCTTGGTGCAATTAGATTTTTAATGTTCTGTGCCTTCTTAAAAATTATTTTTGGTTTGTCCGGTAAAATTTCCCCTAAAATAGCATCAGATTTCAGAACATGCCAGTGTTTGTGCAAAATTTTCCCAATATTTTTGGCTTCTTTGTTAAAAGTAGTCAAAAATGCTGTGTCATATGGATTATTCAAATTGGGAGACTTTGTCTTCTTCTGTGGCTCTAAAGTTTCCTTTCTTTTTTGTAACTTAAATTTTATTAGTTTATAATTTTATAATATTATACAATACAATACATTTCAAAATACATTATGTCATGGTGATTCTCAGTGTATCTGGAAGTATAATGTTACTAATATCAATGGAATAGAACTTTAATCTGTGGTCAGACTGGTGGGCCTAAAGGGGTATCGAGACACGGCTCGCTTTCCGGGGTCCATATTATGGTGTCAAACCCCCCTTCTAATCGGGGGGGACCAGGTGTAAAAGCTCAGTCACCGAATCAATAACCGCCCTGCCGATTAGTCGGCTGACACACGACTCATCCAGACGACGTATACATAGACAGGTAGACAACTACATGGGTAGACAAACAAACGTGAAGACCGACAAACAATCAACCATACGGACGGACAAACCGGTAGACAAACATTGATCCAAGAGGAAGAGGGGGGGAGGGGGGGAAGAGGGGGTTGGGATGGATGCTAGTGTTCGTGAGTGTGTCTCAGATTTGTTACGCTGCCTCTCTAGGTATGTTACCTGTTTGAGATGTAATCATCTTATGCCGAGCATGGGTGTAGCACACCTCTCCCAAGGAGAACGGACTTGGAAACTATCATAGCCAGATTGATGCCCTTTCTAACCCCGGGATGTCTGTCTGTGCCAGCCAAGGCGTCCAGACTTTTAGATAATTGTCGCCAGTGTCGTTAACCAGACTCGTTAACTTTTCCATCTGGCAGATAAACCAGATACGATTCCGAATTTTTGGGATGGTTGGTATGTCTGAGCTTTTCCATAGTGCTGCGATCTCACACCGCGTTGCGAGTGCAAAGTGAGCAATAAGTTTATTATGAGCTTTAGAGAGACCCGCTAGTGGTCTGTTCAAGAGAAACAGCCACGGATCTGGGGGAATAGTGAGATCAAACAGTCTCTGTATCCAAAGTCTAATTGTCTCCCAGAATGAGGAGATCCGCGGGCAAGACCACAGCATATGTAGCAGGTCTGCTGATCCTCCACATTGGCGCGGGCACAGCGGGGAGGATCCCGGCACGAACCTTGATAATTTTAGTGGGGTAAGGTACCATCGCATCAGGACCTTATATGCGTTTTCCTTGAGGGAGGTACATATGGAGCACTTTGCTGTGGCTAGAAAAATAGCACTCCAGTCCTCGTCTTCCAGACATTCTCCGATGTCTGTTTCCCAGCGCAATCTAAATGAGGGTATCTCATGGGTTTGTTTGCTAGAACTGATCACTTCGCTGTATAGCTGCGAGGTAAGTCCCTTTGTGTCGGTCTCTGCCAGACAGAGCTTTTCGAAGGGTGTCAATTGTGGGTACGGGGCAAATTTGTTATAGAACGCCCTGATCTGGAGGTATCTAAAGAATTCTGAGTGGGGGATCTCTTTTTCTAATCTGATGTGATCAAACGTCTTAACTTTTCTGTCATGGCCTTCCAGATCTTTAATCCGATTATAACCTTTCTTTTTCCAAATTGAGATATTACCGACCGATAGGCCCGGCACGAACTCGGAATTGTTCCACAGGGGTGACATCATAGAGCGTGTCGTTGTGAGGGAATGTTTAAATTTTGTGGCCTCCCAGATTGACAATGAGTTGGTCATTGAGGATAGCGGCATGTTGGCGCCTTTTCGCACCATTTTGGGGAGCCAGATTAGATTACGTAATTCTATAGGTTCACAGGCTGCGCTCTCTAATTCGACCCATCTCTTAGATCTCGGGTCAGACTGCCATTGCACAATTTGGCTCAACTGTGCCGCTTTGTAATATGATAACAGGCAGGGTACCGCTAGACCCCCAGCCAAGACCGGCCTTTTCATATTAATTTTGCTGACTCTTGGTTTTTTACCTCCCCATATAAACTTGGAGATGTCGGATTGAAGCGAGTGCAGGTCCTTCAATCTGAGTGGCACTGAGAGAGTTTGGAAGAGATATAAAATACGGGGGAGTAAGTTCATTTTAACACTATGGATTCTTCCTATCCAGGAGATCCTTTTAGATGTCCACTTTTGTAGGTCTGATTTTAGTGTCCGGATTAGGTTGGGGTAATTTGCGTCGTATATTTCTTTAACGTTTCTGGTGATGTGGACACCCAGATATTTTATAGATTTGTGTTGCCAGTGAAATTTAAAGTTTAGTTTTAATAGTTTTTCTATATGGCTGGGGAGATTGACATTGAGAGCCTCAGATTTGGCTTGATTGATTTTGAAGCCGGAAATTTTAGAAAACCTGTTTAGCAGGTCAAATAAGTTCGGTAGTGAGGTGAGGGGTTTCGTGATCATCAAGAGGATGTCATCTGCGTACAGGGCCGCTTTATGGGTTTGGGAGTATGCGTTTAACCCTGAGATGTCAGGGTTTCCTCTGATTTGCGCCGCCAGGGGTTCGATACAGAGGGCGAATAGGAGGGGCGATAATGGGCAACCCTGTCTCGTACCACTCCTAATTTGGAAGGGCCGAGAGGGGTAGCCTTGGTGTACAACCCTGGCGGTGGGGTTAGAGTACAGCGATAGAATCGCATCACTCACCCGATCTCCAAAGCCAAATGCCGCAAGCGTCTCCTTTAGGAAGGGCCAGTCTATCCTATCGAAAGCCTTTTCGGCGTCCAGACTTAACAACATACTTTGAGCAGTGTCAATAGTGGCCAAATCTATCAGATCTATAAATCGACGGGTATTATCTGCGGCTTGTCGGCCCTTGATAAATCCGACCTGATCTGGATGTATGAGTCTGGGTAGGATAAGACATATTCTATTGGCCAATAACTTTGCATATAGCTTGATATCTGTATTGATTAGTGATATGGGCCTGTAACTTTTGCAGTCTAGTGGGTCTTTCCCTGGTTTCGGGATGATTGATATAGACGCCTGTAACATCTCCTTGGGGATGGGGGCTCCCGCTAAAATAGCGTTGAATACTTGGAGCAACATTGGGGCAAGTAATTTGATAAATTTCTTGTAGTATAACCCTGAGAAGCCGTCCGGCCCCGGTGCCTTTGAAGGTTTGAGTTCCTTAATGGCCTGTGTCAACTCCTCGTGTGTGAAGTCGGCATTTAGGGAGGCTCTGTCTGATTCTGTCAATCTCACCAGGTTGGAGCTAGCCAGGAAATCTCTTAGCTTACTGCTCGTGCTAGGATTATGTGCCACTTTCTCACCATTATAGAGTGTCTCATAGAAGGAGCCGAATTCATCTACTATTTTCTGTGGGTTTGAAGTAGGGGTACCAGATTTTAAGCGTAAAGCTTGGATGTTGTATTTAATTTGCCTGTCTTTCAGCATGCGGGCCAGCATCGTATCCGGCCTGATAGGAAATTTGATAATAGATATGGTAATACTAATTCAAGATCAGAAAAACCATATTATAGTAACAATTCCCACAGGAGAGATACCAATTATGTCCCTGGGCAGAACAAACCATACACCACATACAGTGAACACAAAGAACAGAGACACAGAGACCCATATCCCATATCAGCCACTCCATATGTACCTAATAAAACTGTGGTTGATAAAACAATATTTGAGGAAAGAGAAAAACGTAGGGATATTGAACAACAAACAGAAAGAGAGAAAGTAAGGGAGAGAGACTCTAGAATGGAGGAGGAAAGACGGAGAGAGAGGGAGAGACAAAGAGAACGGGAAAGACAGAGAGAAAAAGAATTTAGAATGAAAGAGGAAAGAGAAAAAAGTACTAGAGATAAAGAGACATCAGAAGATATAGAGAACAACAGAGAGATAGGGATTTTGCCTATCACCAAGAGCAGAGAGAAATAGAACAGAGGGAGAAAGAACAAAAAGATAAGGAATATCAAAGAGAGAAAGAGGTAAGAAGAGAAAAGGAAATGAAAAGAGAAAGGGAAGAAAGAAAAAGGGAAAGAGATAGATACCAGTTGGATAGACAACAAAAAACAAGTAGATCCAGGTCACCTATTGGGGCTACCGGATCAAATACTTTTTTAGATATGGACAAAACTCTAAGCGTTTGGGAGATACCCAACACATATACTCCTCCGAAAGAAAGGAGGGACCCGAAGCCATACCAAAAAAGAGACAACATCAGAGAGGGAAACGAGGAAAAAGAAGGAAAAGGGAAAGATTAGTTAAGGGAGTAAGTATAGATACAAAAAGCATCTTTAATTTAAGTAAAGTAGAATTAACCTTACCACAAAAGAACCTGATTTCCAAGGGACTCTCTTTCGTACCAACTATAGGGCCCAATAATTTTGGCCTATTTTTAGATGCCAATCGCTATCTCCGAAAACTAACTGTAAAAAGATTCTTTCAAAGTAAAAATGTGGAGTCCAGACTACATGTGGAAAAACTCATAAGTGAACCTGAGGAGAGCAAGTTTAAACATACGACATTAAAACAGAAGTCGTTATTTTACCCAACTTATTATAAAGGGAAACATCTAGAGGTATTTTATGATTTGATTGTGAAAGACTTTGAAGTACTCGCCAAAAATACAAAATCTTCCATTAGAAATAACCTGAACTCAGATGAAAGGAAAGCTCTAGAAGAAATCATTACAAATGAAAATTTAGTCATTAAAAAGGCCGACAAAGGCGGGGGTACAGTAATAATGAATAAAGAAGATTACCTAAAGGAAGTCTACCGCCTCTTAGGCGATAGTACCACTTATGATATTTTAAAGAAAAACCCAACGGAGGAATTTAATAGGGATCTCAATATTTTGTTAGGAAGGGGGAGAGATACGGGTATCCTCACAGAATCAGAATACAAATTCCTATGTAATAAAACACCTCAAATCCCGATTTTCTACATTTTACCCAAAATTCATAAGTGTCTTCAGAATCCACCTGGAAGGCCAATAATTTCAGGTATTAATTCACTTACATCAAATTTGTCGGCCTATATTGACAGCTTTCTCCAGGGTTATGTAAAAGACATGGAATCCTACTTGAAGGATACCTCTGACATCATTAAAACTCTGGACACATTTGTATGGAAAGAGGATTACCTACTAGCAACTATAGATGTTAGCTCATTATACACATCGATTGCGCATCATCTAGGTTTACAAGCGGTTGAGCACTTCCTTAGAAACGATCCAGAGTTACATGAATTACAGATCCATTTTCTTTTAGACAGTATCTCATTCATCCTACAAAAAAATTTATTTTTATTTGATAAAACATTCTATGTTCAGAAATGTGGCACCGCCATGGGAACGAGGTTTGCCCCCAGCTACGCCAATCTCTTCATGGGATATTGGGAGGACCAAACCATCTGGTCCGGGGGCGAGCTGGGGGGGAACCTTGTCCTATGGCGGCGCTACATTGATGACATTATCCTTATCTGGCAGGGAGACAAAGGAGGTTTAGAGAAATTTATCTTAGATTTGAATAGTAACAACTTTAATCTTAAATTTACACATACTCATAAGTGAGACTTTTATTGAATATCTAGATCTGAACATATATATAGAAGGAGGTACCATAAAAACAAAAACACATTTTAAAAATGTCGATTGCAACAATTTTATTCTAAGATCAAGTTGCCATCACCATCAATGGATGGACGGAGTCCCCTATAGTCAATATAGGAGACTTCGTAGAAATTGTACCGAAGATAATATTTTTAATGACCAGTGTAAAACTTTGGAAAAAAGATTTGTGGAAAAACATTATAGCCGGGAGATTTTGGATACGGCACTAAGAAAGGCTAAAAATTTGGATAGAAAGGAAACTTTAGAGCCACAGAAGAAGACAAAGTCTCCCAATTTGAATAATCCATATGACACAGCATTTTTGACTACTTTTAACAAAGAAGCCAAAAATATTGGGAAAATTTTGCACAAACACTGGCATGTTCTGAAATCTGATGCTATTTTAGGGGAAATTTTACCGGACAAACCAAAAATAATTTTTAAGAAGGCACAGAACATTAAAAATCTAATTGCACCAAGCGCTTTAAGAAGCTCAAATGAGGCTAACCAGGGGTGGCTTAAAAACCTGACAGGATTTTACGGCTGTGCATCATGTAAGGACTGTCAGCACAAATTGAAAGAAAAAACTAACTTTGTATGTCATACAAGTAAAGAGTCTTTTAAAATCAAGCAATATATGAATTGTTACACCGATTTTGTAATATATGTCCTCCAGTGCCCATGCGGGTTACAATATGATGGTAAGACATCAAGACCCATCCGTACCCGCATTATCGAACATTTAAGCAATATTAGAAGGGGTATTTTAACCCATAGCGTTTCAAATCACTACGCCAAACACCATCAATCAAATCCAGATAGCCTTAGATTTATTGCTATCGAAAATGTTAAACAACACTGGAGGGGTCGTTCTAGAGAGGTAGATTTAAGTAAGAGGGAAATGTCCTGGATTCACAAACTCAACACACTAATTCCACATGGTTTGAATTCAGACTTTGAAATTTTGCCCTTTTTACATAATTAATGCATTTGTAATTTATTGTGGACTCTTTTTCCACCTACGCCTCTCAACTGTGCCCGTTTTTAATATGTATATTCATGTTTTTAATATGCATATTCATGTTCTAAATAGATAATTTGATAAATATTTTCTACATTTTTATAAATTATTTTACACTCACTTTACACTATCGTATGTGCTATTAGAATAAAATTTAGTATAATAATATTTTTGTATGAAATTATTAAATAAGAACACTTCTATCTATTTTTAATATCTGAATTCTTATTAATTCGTGCAGAATTTAGTTTATGCTCCAGTCGCCTTTATTTTTAAATCTACCTCTAGCAGAATGATATATTGGTGTATCATATAAAAAATATTTTTATCAATTTTATAATAATGTAGTTTTTTAAGTATCCATAAAAGATACAGTCCTATGTACTAATACCTGTTTCTCTGTCTCTTCTCTCTCCCGATCCACGCTATTTTAAGTGCAACCTCTAAACCATTATGAGTCGACATTTTTATGAGATATGAAATATATTTTATATATCTAATTGATCTAATTTACATTTTTTAAATTTATTTTATTTCTTAAATTTATGTATATTAATTTAAATTTTGGATGTTATTAAAGATTGTATTTTGTGTATTTTAGCCATGTAATTTAGCTATGTAATTTAACAGAACAGTTAGTTTATGTTTGGACCACAGAGTCTTTCTGTGCCTATTTTTAGGCAAACCTGTGGGTTAAAGAATGTAAGAATGAGTCCAATTAGAATGACACTGAGTAGCCAATTAGTCCACACCGTATAAATATATGACGCCCACAACCACACGTCATGATGCTCCTGACGAAGCTGTATGGTGCAGCGAAACGCGTAGAGCCGACTCATCAAGCTGCAGCTGCCTTGAAGAGAGAACTCCAGACGTTCGTACTCTCCCGCAGACCCTCTCCCAGCGCGTCATAATCTACCTCCACCGGATGCGGATAGACGCGAGAAGGAAGTGACGTCAGACGCCATTGCCGGCGGCTCGTCTGGCGGTAGAGGAAGACGGGGAGTCACCACTACAGCGGGCGCAACTTATCCAGCGCTAAAGATACCTTTATGTGCACGTTTTTATTGTACAAAGTGTGAGTACATGCCTTACCCTTACCGATTATAAATCCTGTTCGTTTGCAACCTACACCATTGGGCTGTCTCTGCTTTCTATCCACATATACCATACTGGGATTTAAGTACTAATATTCACTGGAATAGCCCACCTATGTGAGGACCGGATGAGGCTAACGTTTACCTTAAAGAAACATCACCAATTCCATACTACCTGACTGAGTCAGACAAAAGCGAATTTTCTTTATTGTTGCTGTAAGTAGGTTCTCCATTAGAGCCAAGATTCATACCAAGCCAACATATAACCACAATACTGCACAATCATTGTTTTATATGTTTTTTATTTACATGATGTATCCCTGACTGGATCGCTCCCTTTCCACAACAAACCAAGACTGAATACCTTGTTATGCCATTTGGACTTTGTAATGCTCCAGCAGTATTCCAAGACTTTAACGAAATTTTCAGGGAACTCCTTGACCAATACTGTACGTCGTTGTCTACCTTGATAATATCCTAATCTTCACCAAGTCCGTTCAGAAACATCATGGTCATGTTAAACAGGTACTACTACGTCTATGAGAGAATCATCTATTCGCTAAATTAGAGAAGTGTCAGTTCCATCAGACCACAACGGCCTTTTTAGGTTATATCATCTCTGATACTGGTCTTGCCATAGATCCAGCCAAGGTGAAAGCGGTCCTGGATTGGCTCCGTCCCACGACTCTGAAAGCCGTACAACGCTTCCTAGGCTGCCGAAGATTCATACAGAACTTCTCCTCTGTCGTAGCGCCCATTACGGCCTTAACACAGAAAGGTGCTGATCCCACCTAGTCGTCTCCTGCTGCTAATCAAGCATTCGAGAGACTGAAAACAGCCTTCGTGTCTGTTCCTGTCCTCGTGCACCCAGACCCTGGTTTACCCTTCACCCTTGAAGTGAACACATCTGACATCTAGACTGAAGCAGTATTGTCCCAGAGGAAGACACCTCAGGCCAAACTTCACCCGTGCGCTTTCTTCTACAAGAAAATCTCTTCTGCCGAACAAAACTACGATGTAGGCAATTGGGAACTCCTGGCCATTAAAATGGCTTTAGAAGAATGGAGGCATCTGCTCGAGGGCACTGAAAATCAAGTCACCATACTGACAGATCACAAAAATCTCCTATACATTGAATGCCCTTGTCGGTTGGGGTCAAGACAAGCATGGTGGTCACTTTTTTTTCTCGGTTCAATTTTATCATTTCTTATCTACCAAGCTCAAAGAACGTGAAGGCAGACACCCTCACCCATTAGTTCTTGGTGGAAGACAAGGTTGAAGACCGACAGGAGACTATACTTCCCCCAGCATGCATAATCTCCACAAATACCTTTGATTCTTTGGAGAACATCGTTCAAGGTTAGTCCGATATCCCTGAGGGTCTCGACGTCCCAGAAGGTCACTGTAACAGGGGAGTAATCCCTGTTCAAGTAATGTGCCTTTAATCTAGCAGTGTGGTGGTTAACTGCTGGTAGTCAATTAATAAACACCACCTACCTGATTTAGATTGCTTACAAAAGCCTGTCTGTTGAGACAGGAAGTGACTCCTTAGCTCACTTGTAAGCTGACCTTTGGAGACAGAGCAGGGGTTCTTGAGTCTCCCAGGAGAGACTGACCAAGAGAACACAGATCTCTGGAGCTGACCATGTCTTGAGCTCTGCCAGAATACACAGCAGAGCTGCTTCCAAGACACAGGGAAAACTACTAAACCTGAAGCTGACACACCCTGAGGGAAGGGAGCTGAACCAGGAACTGAGAAGATTTTCCCTCCAAGAAACAGATAAGACTTTCATTCTTAAGAGACTTCTTATATCTGCTTATTTCATGCTATGTGTTTGGGGCTGGGAGAAATGCTTGACTAAGGGAGATGTGAATTAATTGCATAGTGTTTCACTAGAAATACTCCCAAGTGAATAGAAGCTTTGTTCCCTCCCCCCCCCCTGTGTTTGGATGGATTTCCTGATGAAAAGGAAAAGGCACAATAAAGCCTTATTATAAATTCACCTTATAAAAGTCTCCAATTGTGTACTGTACCTCTGTGTACGTCCGTCTACATATGGTGTCCGAAGTGGGACGAGAGGTGTCTTTGTAGTTAAAAAGGACCGGAGATTTTTTATGTGAAATTTTTTTTTATGCTTTTTGCCTACAAACAGTCTGAGCAACTTAGAAAAAAAAAAAAAAAAACCTCATGCAGCAGAGATCAGAGTTAAAGGGATACACACCACTGAAAACTTACAAAACCACAGATGGAATCTTTGCCCCATACCCAAGAGGAGAGAGACTGCTGAAGCAGCTAAACCTTATTTGCCTATCATAAAGTGTAATATGGTCATTGAAATAGGGATTTTGCCTTCCAGCCATAGTCAGGGTTCAAGAAGTGAGTCAGCCCTTAAAAAGGGATAGGTGTTTGTTGTTTTCAAAAGTTTCGCTGAAGCAGTGAATACAGATGGTGACCCACGAGTGGTACTGATTTTGCAAATAAAAGTTGCCACACCGCATAGGGCTACCAGCTGTGAATGGAGTATATGCAGAAAAGTGTAAAAATTGATACAAGACTGTGCTGAAGCAGGGGAATTTTTAGCAAACAAATGCTGAGTGTAAAATTGCCCTATAGGGGAAAAAGGGATTTCTGAACTGTGTAAAAGGTATTTCAAAGCCAATTGCTGAGTGTTCAGTCACCCTGCCGGGAATGAAAGAAATAGTCCATTGCAAAGAATGTTTTTTTTCTGCAAGTAAAAAAGTCTGCCTATATATATCTTGGGAGAAAAACAGACACCCAAAGTGTGAAGTGTGAATGCCATAATACCCAAAGATGAGACTGAAAATTACTGAACTCAGGCAGAAAACCAAATTCTGTTGCTGAAGCGGAGGGATTGAACCTAGCAAGTAAATGGTGTAAAGCAAATAGACTTTTTTACCTAGCAACTGCACATCTTGTATACCTAATGAGAGATTACACCTAGCAAGTAAATGGTGTGAAGCAAATAGACTTTTTTATCTAGCAACTGCACATCTTGTATACCTGATAAGAGAAAATGCATGCACAGCACTGCTGATATTGATAAAAAATTACCCAAGAAAGAAAAGTCTACAGAGATGCCTGTGAGAGCTACGACCTCTACAAGCAGGGTATGCCCACCTGTAGGACTACCACAATTGGGGGTTCTAGCAAATACAGTGGCAACAGCTGCAATAGCGCCTCCTGAGGTCAGGAAGAAAATTACACCTGATAGCCTAAAAATGGAGGACAAGATGCAGCGTTCCTGTAATGAACCCTACCCCACGGAAGAGTGGCCCTTCCAGTCCAATAAAGAGGAAGACATCTCTTACGGGGAACCCGAACCGAATCACATCCACAAAACACCCCAAGAATGGTGGTGGTGCCTGAACTCGGCACGAACAGAAAAGACCGCTCCCTTTGATGACGAATATGATCAGCAGGAGACAGAGCGGGAGCAGTGGATCACCGAAAATTTCCGTCAGCGATTACAGTTGCAAGAAAAGCCGGGTGGATCCAGTGACGCTGCTAAAATTTCAAATAAAGGAGACCCCAGTATTCCTGATGGGACGGAGTCATCAAAAACAAAAAGGCGGAAAAAGAAAAAGAAAAGCGGTTCTTCACTTACCGTGGAAGGAACAGACACGTCCGCAGATCCTGTGGAGGAAAAGGGAGACCGAGTTGCCCTGCAGCCTAGAGAAAATGGAGAATTCGTTCCACGGATAACCGAATATCCAGAGGGCCCAAGGCAGAAATCGTGTACCCCAAAGAAGTGTCTGTCCGGTGCCAACAGTGAGGAACCCTCAACCAGTCATCCCAGGGAAGCGGAGCCAGAACCAGTGAGTGACAATCCCTTGACCAGCCCTGAAGACGCCCTGAAAATTGCCAGGCGTGACTGTGATCTACTTCGAGAACAATTGAAACTTGAGAGAGCAGATAATGCTGAGTTACAGATGACGGTGCTCGCAATGTACTCTGAATCTGGGACAGAATTAGAGGATCTCAAGACTGAGCTAGATACTGCAAATGCTACTATTTCCGCCATGGATGAAAAGCAGAGCCAATCTGATAAAATGGTGGCTACGCTAAAGTGGAAGTATAAGGAGGCACTGAAGCAGATGAAAGTCTTCCAGCAAGAGGTTCACACTCTTCGCATAGAGCTGAATGCCTCACATCATGAGACCAACTGCTGCCGCACAGACCTGGAAGTTTCCAGAAAGGAACTACACAGTCTCACTGAGGAGCTGGACATTTCTAAAAAAACGATTGTCAATCTTAATACAAATCTCCAAGTCTCCCAGAAGGAGCTTCAGACCCTCAACCTAGAGAAGGATGTCTCACGCCAGGAGACTGTCAGTCTCAAAGCAGATGTGCGTAAATGGAAGACTGAAAAAGGAGAACATTTAAGATTACAAAGAAAAAACGTAAAACTCAAAGAAGAAAATTTTAATTTGACAAACGACGTCAAGGAAAAAAATGAAAAGCTGCACGAGCTTAAAGAAATAAATAGACTTTTGGAAAGTGAGAAGTTTGAAGCAGAGCACCGACTGCAGAACCAACTGCAAGGTCTACGTACGCACCTCAAGAAGGCAGAGGAGAAGCAGCGAACTCTGCAGGATGACAATCTGCAGGCTGTTAAAGAAATTCAAGTGCTGCAGGAACGTCTGATGACCCAGTATGTCCCCGCAAAGCAGCATGAGAAACTGAAGGCTACCCTGAGCATCACCAATGCAACGCTAAAAGCCAAGCTTAGAACCCAGGTGATGCGGCAGAAAAGAGAGCACAAGAAGGTCCAGAAACTGAAACAAGTAACTGTGGCCCAAGCAAAGAAGTTCATAGTGCTTCACAATTCAATAAAAATGTGGAAGCAAGCTCAGAGAAAGCAAAGCATGCAGATAAATTCCCTGAGAAGAGACTTGCAAGACGCACTCAAAAAACAGGGATCTCTCGCGGATGAGATTACAGTCCTACAAGGACAAGTATTGACCCTGACTAAGCGTCAGTATCCCACAGCCTCAAAAACCCATGAAGACAAGGGTACAGTGAGAGCTGGGAATACCGCTCATCTGAAAGACAAGGTTGCAAAATTTGAACCACCTAAACAAGCACTAGCAAAACCTTCAGCCACCCAGCTGGCAACAAAAGAAGGTACACGTGCTGAATTAAAACCAGAAGAATCCTTAGCTGATGAAGCTGAAAAGATGGGACATTCTCTGGAAGTGGGTGTGGAATTGCAACTTAATCTCAAAGAGGCTGAACTAGCAACCCCATTGAGTGGGAAAAGAGCAGAGAGACAACTTCAAGAGCGGAAAACTCAAAGTTCTGTTTTTAAACGCTCTGCAACTGCTGCCATACAGTATGCCTACAATAAGACGAGCACCCGATGCGAGGAAAATCTCATGACCGCGCACGTAGAAAAAAGACTATACTTGGAAAAAGTCCTCCTCGAGCGACTGAGGGGTGCTGATCTCAAGCACCTTCAGGAGGAGACACGAATAAACTGGAGAAAGGGCTCCAATCCCAGCAGGACTGAGGGTTCTCTTCCTCCATCCACTCTCATTCAAGTCACAGAGATATCTAGAATGAGAGTGGAAGGATGGGCTTTGGCCGTGGTGTCATGTACGACCCCCTGCTAGCACGCGACCTGTATACGGAACAAGGGTTAATACCGACGCTCGCAAGCGCACCCACTCTTCACTCCGCAAAGGTCCGTCAAATGGACAGTATCACCTCTTACAGGATCAAGGATCAATACACAACCCGCAATCTGCCCCACTCTTCACCCACTCAGGGGTCCCTCAAATGAGTTGTATCTCTCCTCAAGCCGTCCCAATATACCACCGCCACGAACAGCACACAAGTGAGCACGTGACTTTAGATATGCAACCAGGGTTAATACAGAAAGGCTTCTCTAGCAACCCCCCTTTCTCCTCTGCAAGGAACCAGCGAGTTAGTATTAATCCCTACCCAATTGCACATCATAACCATCCACTGCCACCACCTGAGGTTATGCAGATATGATAAAAGATCTTAGACTAACATATCTGGCAGGGCCTCAGGTCCCTGTTTATGATAGGAAAAACTATGCACTTTAACACAAAATCCGCTGTAGTAACATGTGTCTGAATTTAGTAAGTTATTCTCTCCAGCGTGCACAAAGTTCATTCAGAGCCCAAAGCGTTACTTATTAAATGGTTTAATATATATAAAAATACAGTGCTTGAATTACAGAAAAGGTATTAAACAATAAACATACAATTACAATATAAGGCAGAACAGCTTCTTAAAACAAAAGGGGTAAAACAGAAAATCCTATACAGTACTTTACCACCTGCTATGGATTTTCCCCAGAGAGGCACTGGTTCAGAGGATGAGGTCTGACATGCTATCCAAGCATGCCCCTAGTCAGATCTGCCCAGTAACAACCTGGCCCAGACTTAGATACAATATTTTCATAAGCCCAAACCTTTCTACAGAATACTTTGAAAGTCAGAGCAGACAGAAACAGTCCTGCCCAGTTTCAAACCCAGCATTTAGTATTTGGTTAAACAAGTGTAGCTCATTAACCCCTCAAGCACCAAAGGGATTAAAAATACCCAATATCTCATGACAATATCATGACATCTCCCTCCTTAAGATGAGCGAAGGGACTGGTTTACATGCTAGTCCCGCGCTCAAACAAATAAAACCTTTACCATTTCCTCTGGGTTCCTAGGGATAACAAGCTGTAATGGGAAGCTCTCTCCCCCCCCTTTGGCACAATCCCCCTTGAACGCCCCCCTGAGGAATTCTGTGATGGCAGGCTGTACTTGGAGCTTCCCACAAACAGGGGAGGTATACAACAGGGGAGTAATCCCTGTTCAAGTAATGTGCCTTTAATCTAGCAGTGTGGTGGTTAACTGCTGGTAGTCAATTAATAAACACCACCTGCCTGATTTAGATTGCTTACAAAAGCCTGTCTGTTGAGACAGGAAGTGACTCCTTAGCTCACTTGTGAGCTGACCTTTGGAGACAGAGCAGGGGTTCTTGAGTCTCCCAGGAGAGACTGACCAAGAGAACACAGATCTCTGGAGCTGACCATGTCTTAAGCTCTGCCAGAATACACAGCAGAGCTGCTTCCAAGACACAGGGAAAACTACTAAACCTGAAGCTGACACACCCTGAGGGAAGGGAGCTGAACCAGGAACTGAGAAGATTTTCCCTCCAAGAAACAGATAAGACTTTCATTCTTAAGAGACTTCTTATATCTGCTTATTTCATGCTATGTGTTTGGGGCTGGGAGAAATGCTTGACTAAGGGAGATGTGAATTAATTGCATAGTGTTTCACTAGAAATACTCCCAAGTGAATAGAAGCTTTGTCCCCCCCCCCCCCCCCTGTGTTTGGATGGATTTCCTGATGAAAAGGAAAAGGCACAATAAAGCCTTATTATAATTTCACCTTAAAAAAGTCTCCAATTGTGTACCTCTGTGAACGTCGTCTACAGTCACCTTTAAACCACACCTGCATATCGTAGGAATGTACTGGAATGGGGTAACTCCTCCAAGAGTTCAAAACACCCAGGTACTAGAAGAACCATTGACCTTCTGAAACAGACCTTTTGGTGGCCAGGAATGCTGAGGGAGATCAAGGAATTTGTCACTGCATGCCCTACATGTGCTCAAAATAAGACTCCCCGTAACAGATCCACAATGTTACTCCAAACCCTTCCGATTCCAGATCGTCCATGGACCCACCTATCCATGGATTTTATCATGGAACTACCGATATCCAAAGGTATGAATACCATCCTGGTAGTGGTGGACCATTTATCCAAGCAAGCTCACTTTATTTCCCTTAAGAGCCTGCCTAATGTCCCCAAACTAACTAAATGTTTCGTCTCCATGGGGCACCCCAGGTTATTGTCTAAATTCTGGCGGTCCTTTTGTCAGCAATTGGGGATCTCTATTCATTTTTCTTCTGGTTACCACCCCCAGACCAATGGTCAGACAGAACAGACTAACCAATCGTTAGAACAATTTATTCAATGTTTTATTTCCAATACCCAGGACAACTGGACAGATCTTTTACCCAGGGCGAGTTCTCTAACAACTATTTATGGAGTGAGTCAACAATGGACTCACCATTTTTTTTTATCAATTATGGCTTTGACACTTCAGTTCTTCCCACTACAGGAACCAGATCCGGGGTGCCAACAGCTGACAACAGGAATCTACAATTACAGAACTCATGGGAGAGGATTGAAGAGAATCTCAAGAGAGCAGTTTCCATACAGAAAAAGAAGGCGGACCGGCATCGACGAAGAACTCCAGCATACAATCCGGGGAGAATGTATGGCTATCCACCAAAAACATTCGTCTAAAAGTACCCACAGTGAAATTGGCACCGAGATGTATTGGTCCATTCACCATCATTGAGAAGATCAATCCAGTGGCCTATCGCTTACGCTTGCCGGCTTCCATGTGAATCCCATCTGTTTTCCACACCTCTCTTCTGAAGCCATTTGTACAGGACACTCGGTCTCTTGCCCCAGTCTCGCCTCCTGAACCCCTCCTTGTAGCGGGACAACAAGAATTTGAAGTGCAGTCAGTACTGGATTCCAGGATAACCAGGTGAAGTCTCCAGTATCTGGTGCATTGGAGGGGTTTTGGGCCCGAAGAGCGATCCTGGATCTCCCGGGACCAATTACATGCCCCCAGGCTCGTCCGGGCCTTCTACTTGAAGTACCCTCTCAAACCATCCCTGAGACGCCCGGAGGTCGCTCCTGAAGGGGGAGGGAGGTACTGTGAGGATCGGCGTTAGGTCACGCCCCTGCGACAGGTCCCGTGACGACATGGGTGATGCGCCGCAGACCATGGAAGCTACCCACAGGTGCAGCGCTGTCAGACAGGGGGATACCTCCAGGTTCGGGCTTAGGCTCCGCCCTGTGTCATGTCCCGTGACAACACGGGTGACGCACCACACACGTATGAAACCACGCCGGCGCTGCGTCACGAAGAGCACACTAACCAAGATTCACCTGCAGCTGCCGCTCATTCCACCTCCGTTCTACCATTGGGCGCTGGCTACTGAGTGGGCAGTTCATGCTAATGTGTGGCCGCTGCTTGCTGGCTTCTCAAGGGTCACCTGCCCTTTATATGCTCAGCCAGCCCTCTGGCAAATTGGCTGAGCATAATTCTTCGTTCCTGAACGTAGTGCTTACTTCAAGCTTCTGCTGCCTTGTCCTGTTGCCTTTTTGATCCTGTCTTGTCTCTCAGTGTTTTGACCTTGGCTTGTACCTGGACCCCCGACTTCTCTCTACCTCAACCTCGGCTTGCTTCTGGATCTCTACCTTCTCCGCCCCTGGACCACGGCTAACCTCAACGATCGTCCGACTTCTCCAACCCCTGACCACGGCGAATATTAGGACTATCCTCACTTCTCCAACCCTGACCCGGCTATATGGCTATCACTCTGCACTCCGGATGCGCTCACGCGCCTGCAGGTCGGTGTACACTAACATCCCCACCTCGGCCTCGTGATCCCGTCTTGTTTGTGGTGAGCACCCGTTACAGTTACAAAACTCTATAGCTACAGGAAAACTTTGCCTGCTGTCGGAATTTGTAGTGATGGGTCTCGCAAGCTCAATTGATGTAGGAGCTTCAATCCAGTAGTCATATTAAGTCACATTCAAATATTTTCCAATCAAGCTAGTGATATGCAAATAGAAAGATGGCCATCAATATATACAGTATTTACAAGTTGTGAGTACACATAAGCTTTGTCAGTTCAATAAATAGTCTGAGTGTTGTGTTCTTGAGAAAAAAACCTTCCTTTAAAGTTTCACTAAAGGTTGAGCGGGCACCAATTTTGTGTTGTCTTTATTTAAGCAGCAATTCAGTGTCTGGATGGGAGTAATGCCAGCATTGTGTAAGATAGGCTTACCACCATGTTCTTTGAAGCCAACGCTAGGCAGTACTAACTTAACATGGCATTAAGCCTATGCTAATGAGGTCACTAATGGCTGTTGTTTTTGCATATAATTACTTTTTTGTATTTGCGTTAACCTCAAGGAACATAATGCCCGTTATGGATTTTGATAACAGCACATTATGAGCCCTGGCTGGATCTGGGCCTTAGATTCTTGAGATTCTATTCCATAACTAATAAAGCAGGAGTCAGATTAAGGAACAGTGCTCTGATTATTCCACTCATAGAACCCACTTTAGAACCATCTGACACTACAAAAAATTAGAAACAAACACTACATCTGACACTACAAGAAATTAAAAACCTCACATTAGATAAATATTACCATTTGATGTTACCATTAGATAAACAGCAACAGCAACAGTACAATAATCTTCTCTATCCCATTGTCTCCATCTTGTTTATATTGTACTTATGTTTAACCCAAGGTCACAGGAGACTTTTCAAGCCAGATATTTTATTCAATTGACCATTATCCTGTATATTCCTGTATACAGTATATTATATGGAGCTACATAATTATTTTTTCTTTGCTAAACCAAATACTTTAACCACACCGACCTACATGACAATTGCAGCAAGCCTATATTGTACTAAAATTAATTTGTCATTAATGTACATTTGTAGAGAAATCAAGTACAGACTTAAAATTACATAGTTCATGAAGAATAGCCAAGTGCCTACTCCATGGTACAGTAAATAATGAATTGCATGTAGGGTTTCTGTTGACATAAGAGACCAAAAGCATGAAGGTCAAAAGATGCAATGTATATATTATAATTAATCGAGAGTGCAACCTTGAGGGACTTTGAGTGGCCCCTTGTGGCCACTTTGCTGTTTTTCTCAATATTGATTCTCCCTCTGCACCTGATACTGCTTTCTTGTTATGCATGGTGAGGAAGGTGCCTTGGTGTATTCATATAATTAAGTGAACAACTGCAGAAGAATGTATTTTCAACATTATGCCTAATTTGTAATATAAACACAACTTGCAGTTTTGGTCCCTGTGACAGGGTGAAGTCAACCCCTATCAGTTATGCCTGGGAAACATATGTCTGAGTGCTTCATCCAGCACTCAGAAGGTTAACTCAGGAGGAAGCTAGGTAATCAGGAGGTAAGCTGACACCTGATAACCAGCAAGGTAGAACAGGATCTTGTTACTGGCAGAAGCTGGCTGCCTTAGACCAGAGCACACTGCTATGTGAGCTGCTAGCCAGACGGATTCACCAAAGTAACTACTTCAACCAAAGTAAGAATTGTTCATTTGTTTTTCCTGACTGCTTAAAATACACTTACGGTTTGGTAATGGTTTAGCCAGCCAGCCTGCTAGATAGGCCTGGTGTGTTAGTCAGTTCTCCCAATGTGGAGCAGGTTTTGTTTTGGTTTAAAGGGACAGTGTACCCACCTGTTATGTTATGTTGTGGAGAAATAAAGCTACTGAACGTTTTCATTATCCTGAAACTACACGTGTGGACTGTTCCCTGACCTCGGCTACAGACCGTCCTGCCACAGGTGGTGTCAGAAGTGGGAAGTTGGACGGCCCTTGTATCTGAAGGGCCACACAAAAAAAAATGGAGAATTTTTTTTCTCAGTTCCTTGAGCAACAGCTCCAGCTAGCAGAGAAACAAGCTGAGCAACAGGCCCAGCAAATAGAATGGCAGGCCAAGCAAGCAGAGCGACAAGTCCAGCAAGATGAGCAACAGGCCCGGCGGGAGGAAAAGCTACTCCAACTGCTAGTCGAAGGCCCAGCCCCAGGCAGACCAGAGATTCCAAATAACCCACCGGTGATGCTGCCTAAAATGAAGCCAACCGATGACCCAGAGGCATCTCCTCACTTTTGAAAGGGTAGCCACAGCCCATGGCTGGACAGTTGATCGCTGTGTAACGACTCTGGCTCCACTCCTCATAGGAGAAGCTCAGGCAGCCTACCAGGCTCTTCCAGCAGACGAGGCCATGGACTATCAGCAACTAAAGGCTGCTATTCTGGATCGCCTAGGCCTCACACCAGAGACCTACCGACAGCGGTTCCGGACAGTCAAATATACAAGCAGAGATAGACCCCGGGTCGTAGCCCATTGCTTAATAGACTTATGTACCAGGTGGATACAACCGGAGAAGCATACCAAGGCAGAGATCCTTGAACAGTTTGTGCTCGAGCAGTTCATACAGATACTGCCCCCCTCCTCCCGCTCCTGGGTAAAAAGACACGCTGCATTTTCCCTGGATTCATTTGATAAAGGGACAACTGTCCTGAAATGCGTCAGAGTGCTTGCTGTACACTTCAGATGACCACTTAATAAATCGATTTTAACTGGAACTGGTGTGCAGCCCCGAATTTCTTCTCACAGCAGTGCTCCGCCGTCGGACCCTACGGGACCACCTTCAACTTAACTAGCCAAAAAAGACAGAAGCCAGCTCCCTTGGTCCCTCTGCCCTTGGTAGCCGTCCCATTCGAGAGAATTGGGGTAGATCTGGTCGGACCTTTAGAACCCTCTGTGAAGGGACATAAATTTATACTCGTTGTTGTAGATTATGCCACCAGATATTCTGAGACCTTCCCTCTGAGATCAGCCACTGCTAAACAGGTTGCTCACAGGCTGTTAGAACTGTTCTCTAGGGTAGGACTTCCCCAAGTAATGTTAACTGACCAGGGAACAAATTTCATGGCAAAGTTAATGCAGGATGTCCTGAAGTTATTGGAGGTAAAATCCGTCCGGACCTCAATCTACCATCCTCAGACTGATAGATTGGTAGAGAGGTTTAACCGTATTTTAAAAACCATGCTTAGGAAGTTTGTGGACACTGAAAAGCGAGCTTGGGATGAACTTCTCCCTTTCCTGTTGTTTGCGGTACGAGAAGTTCCCCAATCATCCACAGGCTTCTCCCCGTTTGAGCTCCGGGATTGCTGACGCTGAGCGCGGCGTACCTGAAGACGCTGATCCATACGATTGGCCAGGGAGATGAGGTCCTCCAGCAGTCCTGGCCTGGGTTGAGAAGCGAGTTCATCCTTCAGGGAATCCGATAGGCCATTCCAGAAGACGGTGACTAAAGCCTCCTGACCCCAACGAGTCTCAGCTGCTATGGTCCTGAATTCCAAGGCATATTGGGCCACAGGCCGACGTCCCTGTGTAAGGTGCAGCAGGGAATCAGAAGCAGTTTCTTGTCGTGCGGGGGTATCGAAGACCTGTCGAAAGTCACGTCTGAAGGCTGCGTAATCTCAGGTAATATCAGGTCGCAGTTCCCAGATCGGGGAGGCCCATGCCAGTGCGTTATCTGTGAGCAGACTGTATACATAAGCTACCTTTTTCTGACCAGTAGAATACAGTTGCGGAGCCATCTCGAACTGGATCTCACACTGGTTGAGAAAGCCACGGCAAGCGTGGGGATCCCCTGCGTAGGGCTTCGGAGCCGGAATCTTTGGAGCTGAGGACAAAGTGGATGTAGAATTGGGCTGCGCCGGCGGCGTAGGCGCAGGTGGTGCCTGTAGAGATAGGTCCTGTACCTGTTGGGAGAGGAGAACCATTTGATCCGTTAAGGCCTGGATTTGTTGATACATGGCCGTCATGATAGAGTCCACATCAGTCTGGTCTGCGTCTTGTGGGCTCGACATAATGTTACGCCGGTACTGCCCGCAGATCAGACCCGTCCCTTCTACTGAGGTGAGGAACGTATATGGGCACGCACCCGCAGCAAAAGGAGCGTGTCCGGAGTGTGGTGATTTTGGCGTTGCCATGCCAGGTGAAGTTTAGCTAGCAATACTTGCCGGTACCGGTGTAGAAGTGCCGTTGTCGTTGCCGTAGCTTAGGTCAGGGATTGGAGAATTCCGGAATGTCGTTGTCCAAGCAGGGGGTCGAGAGCCAGAGAAAGACGTCCGCCAAGCCAAGTCGTATCCTGCGTGAATAGAGAGAGAGAGAACGCCAGAGTAGTGATCCTAGTGGAAAACTATGTTGAACAATGAATGAATGGCAGGATAGGCAATATAAAGCGTGGCTGACCAATAGGAAGAGGGGGCAGGCCTGGAGGAGTGCATGGAGCTGTCCTGGATAGGCTGTCCAGAGGAGGATACAGGTGAGCAGTCTTTATGCCTGATTGATCCTTGTGTGTGTGTTGGGGGCGGAGCCTCACTGCAGGAGCAGTGAATAAATTAAGAGAGTCCTGCGCGTGCTCTGTAACAGAGACGGGCGCGCGCTCGTAAACGGTAGCAGCCGCATGAGAGAGGGACGATCCCGCAGGAGCGCGAGAACGCAGAGGACGGCGGGGAACCCCCAGAGCCGCCGGCGGTAAGTGACGCCAGCGAGGTGCGCGCGCCACGGCAGCGGGGGTTAATGAAGGTGAGGAGGGACCATGGCACGGGTGCCGTGATCCCAGAGTCCTCACACAACCTCCTTCAGTTTTAGCTCTCGCTCTGTGTTCAGTGTGGTTAGTTTATCTTTCTGATGGTCCACTAACAACTGCATCAGCATGATTGAACACTGAGTTAGTACTAGTTCCCATGAGTGATGGAATTTTATATAGTTATCCCCTCTTATATGGTTAAATAGCACATCCTTCAGGTCTGGGGCAGATTTTATTGCAACTGCCACCATTTGTCTATACGGTGCTCTATTTAATCTATCACCTACTGCAGTTAGCAACAGGTTTTAGAAGTGCAGCACACTTTATTATAACTACACTGTGCAATATCAGCTAGAGCAGGCCTGCATAACTCGTAAAGTGAGAAGGGCCGAACTGCTCCAAGGAAAAAAAAAATCGGGCTGCACGGGTAAAATCATCATCATAACCATCCCCATCTCCATCTCTCCTCTAGCACCTCATCATCATCATATTTCCCCCAGCACCCCTCATCATCATCCTCATAACTCCCCCAGCACCCTTCATCATCGTCCTCATATGTCCCCCAGAACCCCTCACTATCAACCTTTGCGATACTCCCCATCTATCTCTAATACCCCATCTCTCAACCTCACCCACACACATAATACTCCCCCTCCCCATCAAACACACAATACCCCCCTGCACAGCACACACATCACACCCCCCTACACCTCACATCCCTCTCCCCCTTGCACCTCACATCGCTCTCCCCCTTGCACCTCACATCACTCTCCCCCCTGCACCTCACATCACTCTCCCCCTTGCACCTCACATCACTCTCCCCCTTGCACCTCAAATCACCCCCTTGCACCTCAAATCACCCACAATTGTATCTCAAATCACCCCCCATGCACCTCAAATCACCCCCCATACACCTCAAATCATTCCCCATGCACCTCAAATCATTCCCCATGCACCTCAAATCACCCCCTGCACCTCAAATCACCCCCCTTGCACCTCAAATCACCCTCCCTTGTACCTCCAGTGACCCCCCCCCGCACCTCAAATCACCCCATGCACCTCAAATCACCCCCCTGCACCTAAAATCCCCCCCATTGCACCTCCAATCACCCCCCTTGCACCTCCAATCACCCCCCATCACCCATCACCCTCCCCCTGCATCTCACATCACCCATCACCCTCTCCCCCCCTGCACCTCACATCACTCATTACCCTCTCCCCCCTGCACCTCGAAAAAACATTACATCTCCCCCTCCTCATACCTCACCCCTCCCCTCCTCATACCTCCCCCCTCCCTCTCCCTTCACCCACCCTCTCTCCCTTCTCCCCCCTCTCTCTCCATTCTGCCCCACCTCTCTCCCTTCTCCCCCTCTCACTCCCTTCTGCCCCCCCTCTCTCCCTTCTGCCCCCCCTCTCTCCCTTCTGCCCCCCCTCTCTCCCTTCTCCCCCTCTCTCTCCCTTTCCCCCTCTCTCTCCCTTCTGCCCCCCCTCTCCCTTCTCCCCCTCTCCCTTCTCCCCCCGTCTCTCTCCCTTCTCCTCCTTCTGCCTCCTCTCTCCCTTCTGCCTCCTCTTTCTCCCCCCTCTCCCTCTCCCCCTTCTCCCCCCACCCCTTCTCCCCCCACCCCTTCTACCCCCACACCACTCTGTTTGCCCCCCCCCACCAGCAGCCCGTTTTACCCCCCTGCAGCAGTCCGTTTTTCACTCCCCCCCCCTGCAGCAGCCCATTTTTCACTTCCACCCCCCCTGCAGCTGCCCGTTTTTCACTCCCCCCCCCTGCAGCAGCCCATTTTTCACTCCCACCCCCCCTCTACAGCAGCCCGTTTTTAACTCCCACCCCCCCTGCAGCAGCCCATTTTTCACTCCCACTCCCCCCCCCCTGGAGCAGCACGTTTTTCACTGCCAACCCCCCTCCCCCGCAGCCGCCCTACACACACACACACACACCTCTTAGCTCAGCACATCCTCTCCCCGGTACTAAGCCCCGCCCCCGGCATGCTATGACCTCCAACCAATCCCCTGCTTCAACTCTAAAGACCCGCCTCCCGGCATCCAGCTATTGAAAAAAAAAATACTCCCGGCTGCCGCATCCTCCTCATGCTGCTGCCCCCCGCGCACAGCCGCCGACTCGCGCACCGCAAAACCCGGGGGGGGGGGGGGGGGGGAAATCGCCGCCATTTTTTAAAAAAATTTTTAACTTTTTTTTTTTAAACGCGGGCCGTATGTTGTGCAGGCCTGAGCTAGTGCTAGAGGTCTTAACAATATGACCTAGAGCTATAGCTGTTTTGTATACTTGGGGCAGTAATTTAAACAGTTCATTTAACCCTAAGGCAACATATGTGCATTATCTTATCAAGATTTAAATGACACTCTATTGCTAACTACAGGCTGTGCAATCAACCCACCATTAGCAGTGTCATTTCAATACTATTGCACCAATACACTACAAGTATATCATTGGCATTCCATATAAGAATAGTATTTATAATCCCTCAATCTAGCTTTCCCCCAGGCTTCCCTAATTAAGGTGGCTGGGGGCTAGTGTACTCAAGCAACACTTCAGTAACGACTTCCTACCTGGGGACTATCATATCCCTTAGGTAATTAAGTGTAGTGATACAGAGTTTAATCCTATTTTAATTCCCATTGTTTTACTATGTTTCTAATAAAGTTTAGTTTTAAATTTACACCATCATCTCAACACAGTGTCTGAGTGCTCTACTGGGGTTCTTTCCTCCATTGTAAATCAATACTACACCATTTTGGTTGAACAATGCACTTACTGCTGCGGCACAGTTTATTCGAGCATTGGCCCGTTCTGTGCCGCAGCAGTAGCCTGGCGCGCGCCCGAGTGTGACGGGCGCGCGCCGAAGCAGCGGAAGAGCGCCCTCCGATCGGGGCGCTCTCCCTACCGCTGCCGGGTCCGCCGGGTCCCCCGGAACCCCCTGCCGCTGTCCCGCGATCGCGGGACACCAGGGCTCCCTCGGGGAGCCCCTGGACACGCGTGCAGGGGGCGCACGCTCCCGATGACGCGTGACCGCGCCGAGGGGCGGCCACTAGCAAGCCGGGAGATTTCCCGGCTTGCGGTACCGACCACACTTCAATAAAGTGTGTCGGTAGTGTACATGCTTCATTTTTTGTCATTTTTATGGTTCCATACGCAGCTATGATTTATAGCTGCCAATAAAAGATATCCGGGGCTTTGAGCTGAAAATATGACTTTTTGATCACTTACTTTAGGGGTCAGCCACAACAGTTTACAGCGAGAATAATATATATACTGTATATACATATACACACAAATACATATATAATATAGTCAGCCACAACAGTTTACACTGCCGTTCTTGCTGGGATTACTTCTGTGTAGCAGCACTTCCCAAAACCAGGAACCATAACGCTGCCATCTCTGGGTTGCCGGAGGACCTTCACATCAGTAACACCAGCAGTGAGGTCCCAGAGGTCACGTGTTCCAGCGGAGCAAGCAGACGGCGGTCACTTCAGCTGTGTTGGCGCATGTGTTCCATCTTATACCACGATTTCAGATTTTGGCGAATTTGTGAGTTTGAATTTGTCTGAGCGATTGTTTTATTAAACCTTTGTATTTTTTTTATCACACGAGGATCGGGCGCTTTTTTCTTTTTCTCTGATAGGTATTGGACGGGAGGTTGTTGAACCCTGAGCAAAGAAGCAGCCAGAATCCCAGATTTTTACATCAAGGTTTTCAGTATTTATCACATGTATATGTAATTTTTATTTTCATGGACTTCAGACTTTTTATTTCTACACACCCATTGTCCACTATATGTTATTTAGGCTACATATATTTGTTTTATATATTGTTTCCATTTTATTATTTCTCTAGTGGCAAGGGTGTTTTTTGTAACATATTGTGGTTATATTTGTTTTCCTACATAACAATTCAGCCAAACAATATATATTAACTCATTCTTTAGCATTTCTTTATAATATATTATCATCTGTTTATACTATATAATTACACATTCAATGTTAGAATAGGGTCAATTTGGGCAAGTGAGTCACCCCTCAGACGCTGTCTTTATTATATACACACACACACACACACACACACACACACACACACACACACACACACACACACACATACACACACACACATACACACATACACACATACACACATACACACATACACACATACACACATACACACATACACACATACACACATACACACATACACACATACACACATACACACATACACATATATATATATATATATATACACACACCCTCCCCCCTCTGCCTTAAGCACACTTGTTAAATCTTTCTATTATTTTTCCTGACCTTCCAAATACCATTTTCCTTCCTGCTCTTCTGGGAAAAGCAGACAAGACAACCTTTGTTAATAATAAATTAGGTGACGACAGCAAGGAGCAGTCTGAGTACACAGAATGTAGAAAGGTGTAACAAGCAACACAGAGGCAATTGAAAATGAACTTCATATGTAGTACAATATAAAATGAATAGAAACAATTTTGTTCATTGTCAAAAGTAAAACTTTACCACACAAAACTACACAAACAATATAAACCTTTACCTTGAAATCTGATTTCTGGTATGTGTAAGGATATGTATTTGGTTTGTGGAAAACATACAATGTCCTGTGAATTGAAGACAATAAAAAAATCGGTTAATATTATTCATCTGTGATTATATGATAATTGCAAATAGAAGCAAAGTTACTACTTTAATGATTTTTCAGGTATTTGTACATATTATAATATGACCTTGATGGTGTTTATCTAAAAAGTTTCATGCTCATCTATATTAAGAAAAGTAATACAATTATGAATGCACTTTTATGCTTAAAGATACAGTTCCTCACAAAAATATGTAAGCAGTTTACCAAGTAATTGGATTTTTACACAAATGTACTAATCCTTAAAGCACACAGTGCCATTGCACAAAATGGAGTATTAAATGTAAGTCAAACCCCTTCAGAGAATAATATATTCCTGTTTATTAACTAGCTTTTAAAAAATCATCCAAAAAAATAAAAAAATGTAAAAGTAACTACAGCCGCGACCCATTTTATTCTCCAACATCTCTGAATTTTTCAGGGATTTTTTCCGAATGCCACACACTTTACAGAGTTCATGCCGCATTCATGCCGGCGTCACCCGCGGTTGATGTGTTTATTGATAATGGTTCGGATTTAATTGGTTGCAATTCATCGCATATCTGCCAGGTGGCAGATATTCATGAATTGTAATGTGCGCATGCGCTTCAGTAATGTGTCGACTTGCAGGTGTTTAAAAAAATACCACAGTGGTCCATTGTAAATTGACCTTGGTACTGAAGAAGTTATAATAATGTATCAATTTAGGCTTTTCATATTAAAAAATGAATGCACAGTGTCTGGTCTTGTTTTATTGTCCTGAGAGTCCTGAAATGAGTGCACAACTGCAGTCCGTGTTCCAAAAACCCGACATAACGTACGCTTATTTAATATGGGCTGCGATTTAATGCAACAGATGATAAGATGGCAACAGTTGGTCAAATTTATCAGTATTTTATCGAAAATTATGACTTTTACAAATTTTCACCAGATGCTCGTGTGGAAGCGTGCAATAAGGAAAAAGTTATGTACAGTATCGATCCGTGGTTTTTTTTCGTATTGATCCCGCACACGGTCTTAAAGGAGGGTATTGGTGTGTAGCTGTCACGGGAGACTCCTGTGGCGGGTAGGATCTCGGTGGCCGGAACAGCACGAGCGTAGTAGGGGTCACAAGCAGAGGTCCAAGGCAGGCGGCAGGCAGCGAAGTCAGGTACAAGCAGGGGTCCGAGGCAGGCGGCAGGCAGCGAAGTTAGGTACAAGCAGAGGTCGGCAACGAGGAGACTGGAACAGGACAGGCGGGGCAGGACAGGGACTAAGAACAGGGAGCAGGGACTGAGACCGGGGAGCAGGAATAACCAGGGACAAGCCAGATTACTAGCAAGGACCTTTACTGTGAGCAGACTACAATACAGGTACAGGAAACAGGTCAGGATCAAAGACAGGCATGAGCATACTGTAGGAGTCTGACTAGCAAGCAAAGGCAAAAGCAACAGACAGGAAGCAAGCTATAAAGGACAGAGACAGGAGCAACAAGAAGACAGACAGACAGAGGAACCCAGAGCCAACAGAAGACAGCAGCACACCCAGTGGACAAGGAAGCTATGGCTAGGCAGGAGGTCTAGGCAATCCTGACATTACTCCCCCCTCTCAGGAGCGTTCTCCGGACGATCCTCCAGGCTCTTCCCGGAGGCCTTGATGAAACGGCGACTCAAGGTGACCCACCTCTGGTGGCTTGTCAGTGGGCAGAGGGTACTCCAGATCATTGTCGTGCACAATCTGGAAGTTCTTCACAGATGCGTGTGTGACACGCCCGTGGAAGTTGAACACGTAAGACTGAGTGTCATCATTCCACACGGGGGCCTTATTGTGCAGCTCGATGATGTTCTCCTGACACTTGTTCTGCCATTTAGACAGCAGGCTCTCCGAATCATTGTGTGGCTGGAAAGGGATGCGCTCGTGATTGAAATTCTTTCCGGGAATGAGAACCGCCATCTTCCGGGGACCCTTAAACCCGAGGACGTTAGTTTCATAGCAAATAGCCGCCAGTTCTTGCCGGGACGCTGCATTCTCTGACTGTCCCTGAGCCCTGGCTGGGCTAACACCGCGGTCAAACACTGTAAACTTGGTCCCCATTAGGTTGGATCGGAGTTTGCCAGTAAAGCTGCCCGCCTCCCGGGACATGTCGGTCGGATCAATAGATATCAAGTAGTTGGACGTTTTACTCTTCTTTCTCTTCCTCCCAGCGAGAAGAAAGAGCTTGTGGTTTTCGTCCCGCTCCAGGTGCATGTAGTAGGTGGGGTACAGTCCTCGGTCCATCACTTTCTTGTCTCGGCTGATCCGACATCTGACGGTGACACCGCGTGGCGCGGGGCGCAGAACAAACTCCTTCAGGTCGCCCACTTCCCCCACGTCTCCAGGAGGACTGAGAGGGGATGTCTCTGTGGAACCAGAGTCTGAAAGAGACTTTCTGCTGGAGGCAGAACCGGGCCGTGCTCTCCCAGACCTCTCCTCCTCCAGCGAGGCTCTGGTTATGCTCAGTGTGACCTTCAGCTCCTCATGCTGTTCTTTGGGGACACACTGGGTACTCAAATACTCTTCCAGCATCTTTATCTTGTAGGCAGTCTGGAAACTTTCCTCCTGCAATACTCGCTGTCTCTCTTCAGCATTCACCCATCTCTCCTTGGCGTCCTGCAGATGTGCACGTAGTTCTCGCAGCTGACTCTGCAGCATATTCTCTGCCTGAGTGCGCCGCTCCAGGGAGACACGTTCCTCTTGCAGCACTCTCTCTGCATTCTGCAGTGCTGTCTGCATATCCAACTTTTCCTGGGCCAACTGCTTCTTCTCCTCTCCTAATTCATGGAGTTTCTTATCTCCTTCACTGACCTGGACACAGAGATTCTTGCACTTCTGGGTTACCATTTCAAAACTGCTATTTAATCCTTCGAAGATCCCTCTCAAAGAACGTAGTTCTATGTTGAAGTGGCAATTCTTCTCCTCAGAGGCTTCCAGTTTTGCGCCAACTTGAGCCATGAAATTCTGGTACTGCGCATTATCAGCATAGGCCTTCTCCAGCTTACTTGACAGGATTACCCTGTCCCTCTCCAACTGCTCTCTTTCTTTCTCCTGGAGAACACACTTAGCAATTGCTGAAGATAGACAGCTTTGTAGTGCAATCTTGGCCTCTTGCTCCTTATCTAAACGTTCATAAAGACAATCAATCGCTTTCTGTGCAGCTTGAAGCGTCTGAGTAGGAACATCTTTCTTCTCTTCCACTATTCTTGGGCTACGTCTGTGAGTTGCCTTAAGCTGCAGCATATCTCTTTCATCAAATGCAGACTCTGAGGTTAAATTTTCATTCTTAATTCCTTCTGCAACTTCCACAGTAATGCCTCCCTTCTTCTTCTTCTTCCTTGCTTTGAGAAGTTCTGAAGAATCAGTGGTACTGTGTTCACATTTACTGCTCAAGACTGTTTGAGTGGGAGCCATAATTAAACCACACTTCCCAAGACACCAGTAAAGAGGAAATGTGTTTTTAAAACAGAAGCATTAGAATGAACAACAGGAATATTAGACACAGAGAGACACAAGATAGGAGAGCTGACCCTTAAAGACTTTAACATCAGTCACAGAGATTATAAATGCAAGGAAAAAACATAGACAGAGAAACCTGCAGTTATATCTGAATCTTTAGGCATTAGGCATAGGGATATCATACAGACAGAGAAAACCTGCAGTTACATCTAAATCCTTATGCATCAGGCGTAGGGATATCATATAGACAAAGAAAACCTGCAGTTGAATCTGAAACTTTTGATATCAGGCATAGAAATATCATAGACCGCAGGAAACTAATACAGAGAAAACTTATAGTTAGATCTGAAACTTTTGACATTGAACATAGGAATATCAGATAGAGAACCCTGCAGTCAAATCTGAAACCTTTGATATCAGGCGTAGGGATATCAGACAGACAGAGAAAACCTGCAGTTACATCTAAATCTTTATGCATCAGGCGTAGGGATATCATATAGACAAAGAAAACCTGCAGTTGAATCTGAAACTTTTGATATCAGGCATAGAAATATCATAGACAGCAGGAAACTAATCCAGAGTAAACTTGTAGTTAGATCTGAAACTTTTGACATAGGAATATCAGACAGAGAACCCTGCAGTCAAATCTGAAACCTTTGATATCAGGCGTAGGGATATCATATGTTGCAGAGAAACAAACTTTAGGGGAACTTGCAGGTAAACCTGAAACCTTAGAACCAATCATATGAAAAACTATAGATGAAAGAAAATCAAAGCATGTAGCAACAAAATAATGGGAGCACTTTTGTCTTTTGAAATGAAGACCCTGTGAACAGCAGTAAATCAAGGTAACCGTCTTAAATAGAAATGTGAGTCTGAAAATCTGCAGTGGCCCACCCACAATGCAGAGACAATTCTTGTCCAGGTAATGAAAGTCTGAAAATGGCAAAAACAGGTACTGCAGGGAAGGGTCTTTTTTGTAATAGGGAATTCTTCTCAGGGAGAAAGTGGCACAAAAAACCCTGCAGAAACCTTTGCAAAAATAAACATCTCAAAGAAAGCTGCAATAGTCGGTAGTAACAGTTCTAGTCTCAGAAAAAATGTTTTTTCGTTATGAACGCAATAATTCTTGCAGAACACTTAGCAGCAACGACAAAAAAACCTTTCAAAATCCCAACTTGGATTTCCAAAAAAGAAACGAAAGTACTTATCTTCAACCATGCGGATGTGGTCTGCTGCAGCAGGCAGGAAAGGGTGCAGGCAGAAGAAGAATCTGTTCCAGCGAGATCCAGAAGTGGCCTTTGCTTTCTGTCACGGGAGACTCCTGTGGCGGGTAGGATCTCGGTGGCCGGAACAGCACGAGCGTAGTAGGGGTCACAAGCAGAGGTCCAAGGCAGGCGGCAGGCAGCGAAGTCAGGTACAAGCAGGGGTCCGAGGCAGGCGGCAGGCAGCGAAGTTAGGTACAAGCAGAGGTCGGCAACGAGGAGACTGGAACAGGACAGGCGGGGCAGGACAGGGACTAAGAACAGGGAGCAGGGACTGAGACCGGGGAGCAGGAATAACCAGGGACAAGCCAGATTACTAGCAAGGACCTTTACTGTGAGCAGACTACAATACAGGTACAGGAAACAGGTCAGGATCAAAGACAGGCATGAGCATACTGTAGGAGTCTGACTAGCAAGCAAAGGCAAAAGCAACAGACAGGAAGCAAGCTATAAAGGACAGAGACAGGAGCAACAAGAAGACAGACAGACAGAGGAACCCAGAGCCAACAGAAGACAGCAGCACACCCAGTGGACAAGGAAGCTATGGCTAGGCAGGAGGTCTAGGCAATCCTGACAGTAGCACCAGATTTTTCCCGTATCTTTGATCATGGGGACTTCAAAAGGCGAAAGGTCATGTTAAAACCAACTAAGAAACGTAAGCAAGCGACAGCGCCAGCGACAGCGCCAGCTTCCAATAACGGTCCGACCGTCAGTGAAAACCTGGTGACCGGTAACCCTTGCTGTCTGTCCCCGCCCGGTTACCTGCAGCCTGAGCTGGATTTCGCGTACAGATACCAGCAAGCTTGCATGTACCAAAGCGATTTCCAGCCTCGTCAGCTGACTACAGATGTACTGTAGTAGTCCCGCTGTCACCTGTCAACTACGTGTATAATCAAGAATACGGGACTGGCAGTGGCTCGGCGCCAGCTGATTGGCAAAGTCTATGGTGAGTAATGTTGCCGTATTTTATTCTGTTTTTGAAATATCAATATCAATGCACAGTCAAGCGATTCTCCTGTAAGCAATATCATTGGCTGAGCAGCTTCTACAGTAGATACTGAACAATTGGTGGAAAGCTAGGTGCATGCGCATTGGAACCTTCTTGAAACGCATATGCGTGTCATCACATCGACAGTAGGCGCATGCGCATATGAACAGGAGACGCCCCCGAGAAAATTATTGGTGGGACTGACTGTGGGAATTTCTTTAGGGGACTGACTGACCATTACAGTAAAACTTTTACTTTTTTTTTGTTCCTCAGAAAAGAAAAGAAAACTTTGTCATCTCATGCTGAAAACGGCAAATGGAGGGATTTCGATGGATAATATCGCTTTGTGTAACAATGCCTGCACATTGCTGAATCGAATTTAAAAAAACCACGTACCGGAGTCAACAGTTTAGTGGCCGTTGTTATTGATTAGGATAGAATACTGTAACTGAGAGCTTCATAGAAAACCTGAAACAGTATGCTGTTGTTTTCAGACCGTATACAATACTTTTTTTATATATATACTGTATAATAAATCCAAAAAATAAAATGTACAGTATGCATTTATTCTACATGTATTCCAGTACATATGTGTATTCTATACCCGTACAGCATGTATTGTTTTAATACTCTTGTGATGTACTGAGCATGCCTACAGTATACAGTACAGTACTGTACAGTATGCCTGGACAGTATGCCTGGACAGTACTGTACTGTATGTTCTAGAAACACTGTATTTTGTTACAGTATAAAAGGAGACAATGGAACAATTTATAACAAATCAACATTTTCTTTTACTGGTGGAGTAAGTACAAAAACATTTATTTACAAATACAATTTAAAAACATTTAAAGTGTACAGCAATTCAAAACATTTACAGGTGTATGGTGTACTGCTAGTAAAAAGAATTTATGTACAGAAAGTCAAACATTTACAGGTGTATGGTGTACTGCTAGTAAAAACATTTATGTACAGAAAGTCAAAACATTTACAGGTGTATGGTGTACAGCTAGTAAAAACATTTATGATGTCGGGCACCGTATCGATGTAAGCGTATGTGGGTTGGATTCTGGGAGCGGGTGTGCTTCTGGGAGCGGGTGTGCTTGTGGCGGCGGGCGAGGGTAGGTTGTCTGGGAGGATTCTTTCCTCCTGTCTTGGTCGCAGTGTTGTCTCTTGGCGTGGTCTTGACGGGGTTGTCATGTCATCCTCGTCAACGGCATATATGTACACATATTCTTCTGGTGGAGGGGGTGCGCTTGGTGATGGAAGGCGGTCGAAGGTCCCATTCATCCCATCCAAGCCACCCTCCTGCTCCGGCGTCGGAGATACAGGGGCATAAACTCCGAGCAAATTATGTATCCCCGCTATGTCAGTCTCTATCTTCTCCACCCGTTGATCCATCTTCTCCATCCGTTGATCCATCTTCTCCATCCGTTGATCCATCTTCTCCATCCGTTGATCCATATTTAGCATGGTCTCTAAAAGAAGATCTATCTTTACCAGCATAGTAGAGTTCCCGGGGATATCGACACTTAAACCATTCAGCATGCGGTTTAACGAGCTGGATCTTGTGCATGGGGTGCTGTGGAGATCTGGGTGGATGGGTGCTACAGAGGATGAGATGGGGGTTCCCTGGAGAGAAGCGGCAGCGTCGTCGAAGAAGGATGCAGGAGATGACCTGTGGATTTCCGGGAGAGAAGCGGCATCGTTGTCGAAGAGGGATGGAGAAAGTGACCTGTGGATTTCAGGGAGAGAAGCGGCAGAGTCGTCTAAGCGTAATGGAGAAAGTGACACGTGGATTTCCGGGAGACCAGCGGCAGCGTCGTCGAAGAGTAGTGGAGAAGATGGGCTGTGGGTTTCCGGGAGAGCAGCTGCAGCGTCGTGGACGAGTAGTGGAGAAGATGGGCTGTGGATTTCAGGGAGAGCAGCGGCAGAGTCGTCGAAGCGTAATCGAGGAAGTGGCCTGCGGGTTCGATGGGTTGGCTGCCATTTGTTTTGCTTTGAGTGTACATCACCGAATTTCTTCTTGATATAATAAGGCTTATTAAAAACTTTAGCCTTTGGGGTCAGCAGAAGGTTTGTTTTTTTAGCCTTAGCCTTTCGCTTTGGCCTTGGCTTGGGAACGGCTCCTGCCTTTCGCTTTTTCTGTGTGACAGGCACGGCAGAGGCGAGTGGCTTCTTGCGTCCGTAGAGTCGGGGTTGATCCATGGAAGCAGATGGCACAATGCAGTATCTGGACAAGGGCAAGTTCAGATAAAGATCATCGTGTGGTGGGCTATGCAAAGTGTGTAACCTTTTATGCATGGCGATGAGGTAGAGGTGTTAAAAGTGGGCGTACTCTAATGTGTCATTAACGTATAAATACACCATCCATTTTGTGGATTCACTGCACATTGAATACACATCGACTAAACATTGAATATACATTCTTGTGCTTGTATTTCTTTCTACTTGCAGCAATGCCTGTTAAAAAGATTTCAAAGAATCTCAGCATGAGAATTAAGGAGATGTACACGAGCGGACAACGAATTGCAGATATCCAACGCTGGTTAGCTGCTTCTGGCCTCGTTGTGCCATCAACCACCGTGTGCTATCATGCACACGGAAAAACCAAACAACGCACGAGGACACCAACGGTAACTAACGCGTAAGTATATTTATATTACTATATAATACGGTATATCTATTATTGTTTATAATGCTGCATATTAATATAACTATATAGTATAGATCTATCTAATATTATAGTTATTTCTGTATAATTATATTACTATATAATACAGCACTACCCTGAGGAAGGTCCCACAAGGACCGAAACGTTGGCCATGTTTGTGCTATGTTTATTTTTGAATACAAGTTTTCTTACTTACCTTTGAGTGCTGTCTTGTGTCTGCTCCTGCTGGAGTGGATTACTTTTCTCTTACTATTGGTATAGGACATGCACCGCAAACTATTTATGGTATTCGGAGTGCCGGCTTCCCCATTTTGTTTTGTACTATATAATACAGTATATCTATCTATTATTGTTTATATTGCTGCATATTAATATAACTACAGCTTAACCCCATTATAGCGCAGTCCTCGGGGGCCACCCACAACCACCGCGTTATAAACGGGGTCACGGGAAAAAATGGCCTCCAAAAAAACATTTTTTTTTTGTGGTGGTACCGTGTCCGCCGGAGGGGGAAAGCTGAGAACTCTCCCAGCATTCCCAGACCCGGTGAGGCAGCGGCAACAGCACACAGCACTTACCCGGCATCTGGCAGCTCTTCTCCCTGTCTCTGCTTCCTGCTTCTTCTTCCGTCTTGCGAGAGCAAGCTCCCTTAAAGAGACAGTGTGTCTCTGTGTGTGTGTATTTGACTGTGTGAGACTGTGTGTTTGTGTGTGCAGTGTGCTGTGAGTGTATGCAGTGTGCTGTGAGTGTATGCAGGGTGCTCTGAGTGTATTCGGTGTGCTGTGAGTGTGTGCTGAGTGTATACAGTGTGCTGTGAGTGTGTGCAGTGTGCTGTGAGTGTATGCAGTGTGCTGTGAATGTATGCAGTGTGCTGTGAGTGTATGCAGTGTGCTGTGCAGTGTGCTGTGTGTGTGTCAGTGTGCATGTGTGTGCAGTGTGCTGTGAGTGTGTGTATGTGTGTGTGTGTGCAGTGTTCTGTGACTGTGTGCAGTGTGCTGTGAGTGTATGCAGTGTGCTGTGAGTGTATGCAGTGTGCTGTGAGTGTATGCAGTGTGCTGTGAGTGTGTGCAGTGTGCTGTGAGTGTGTACAGTCTGCTGGGAGTGTGTGCAGTGTACTGTGAATGTATGCAGTGTGTTGTGAGTATGTGCAGTGTGCAGTGTGCTGTGAGTGTGTGCAATATGCTGTGAGTGTGTGCAGTGTGCTGTGAGTGTGTGCAGTGTGCTGAGTGTGTGCAGTGTGCTGTGAATGTATGCCGTGTGCAGTGTGTGTGTGCAAAAAAAAAAACTTAAAAAAATTTATTTTTATTTTTTTACATTTGGGGTCCACGCTAAAACCGCGTTATAAGCGGATCCGCGTTATAGCGGATCGTGCTATAACGGGGTTGAGCTGTATATAGTATAGATCTATCTAATATTATAGTTATTTCTGTTTATTTATATAACTATATAATACAGAATATCTATCTATTATTGTTTATATTGCTGCATATTAATATAACTATATACTGTAGTATAGATCTATCTAATATTATAGTTATTTCTGTATATTTATATTACTATATAATACAGTATATCTATCTATTATTGTTTACTGTAAATGATGTGCTGTACTTGTGGCCTACTGCACTGTAACTTACCGGATTGTTGTTTTTCTGTACATTGTAAGGAGACAACTCTTCTGGTCGACAAAATAAGTGAAGAGAATGATGAGAAGAGTGCATTAAGGGTCAAATACATTCTGCTACAAAATCACAATCTCACTGTATCCGAGACCAGCATAAAGAAGATGAGACGCAGAATTGGATGGAAATATGGACGTGTGAGGTTAGTACTGGACAGTACAGGAGGTTAAAGTGTTGTTTAAGAAACTGTACTGTACCTAAAAAATTATTCCTTGTCATTAAAGAGCGTACCCTATGATAAGGGACGTTAACAAGATCAAGAGAGTGGTCCAGGCCCAGGCATGGACCGACAGTGGAGAAACTTTCCAGGATTGCATCTTCACTGACGAGTCTACTGTATCGCTGGAGAGATTTGCCACCTTTGCATTCCACAAAAAAGGTTGCATACCTATGAAGCCACGTCCAAAACACCCAGTGAAGATGCATGTGTGGGGTGCCATCTCTAGGCGTGGACCAGAATGCATTGTCATCTTTGAAGGTAAAATAAGTCACACGCTTTAGCCTTATGCACTGTACTGTACTAGTGTGCAGTTTTTTGAGCACTTTTCTTGTTATAGGAAGCATGAATAAAGCTTTTTTCCAAGAACAAATTGTGCCTGAGATTGTGGAATACATCACACGTGAGTTCCCAGATGGTCACCGTTTCCACCAGGACAACAATCCGAAGCACACCGCGACATCAGCGCATATTCTTGAGCACGGTATCAACGGTATAAGACGCCAGCGGAGTAAGTGCGGTAACCGTGTCTCATTTTTTCCCACTGGTTTTACTATGTATCTCTTTAACTAATTGTCCCTTTTTTCCCCCTCCAATGACAGATCGCCAGACTTCAATCCTATCGAAATGGTCTGGCATCAGCTGAAGGATCATATCCGAAAAGTCGTGAAACCCTCCAAAAAGGATGAGTTGGCGCAAGGCATAATGAGTTTTTGGAACGACGTACTCACCGTGGAACGATGCAATAAATATATTGACCATATTTCGACTGTGTTGCCCATTGTGATCGAGCGTAATGGGCAAGCATCAGGAAGGTAGTATGGTATAATACTGTACTGTAGTATGGTAAGTACAGTATGATACAGGTAAGTATGGCACAGATTTTTTCTTTCCTGAGAGAGCAGCACTAGCCATCCGGTTACAAAGTATTTAACAGTAGTTACAGTATACAGTAGTTCCAATATAGACTAGTTTGACAGTACTACAGTGTATCTGCATAGTCTAGTCCAATATGGAGTAGCTATACAGTACATAATGCCATAATACAGTATGCACATAACTGCACTATTTTTTTATTTTCTTGTCTTTTCAGAGAAAAAAGAGATGGACAGGGGGAGGGGGGGGTATCATGTCTAAATTTTGTGAACTGTGTGTACAGTTAAGTGTATCTAAACTGCAGTCATGATTTACACAAAACCTCCCCTCTCTCAATGAACTATACAGAATGAGGAAGAAGATAAAGACGGAAAATTTGTATTACTGTTTTTATTATTATCAATGTGCATGATTCATGATTATCCACCGGCCCTCAATTTTCAACCCCCTCCACCTCTCTCTCAATGATTATTTGTATTTTTCTTTCCTGATAAAATAAAATACATATTTAATTACATTAAGATTTTATTTCTTTGAACTTTAAATTCACTGTGAATGTGTGTGGGGGGGATTCTTCCAGAATCTTCCAGAAGACATACAGTTTTAATAATTGGTTACCTTTTTAATAATTGGTTACATAATCAGATTAACATAAGGGAAAGCCAACAATAGGAAAATTAACGAATGGTCTGAGAGAGGTTGAAAAGCACAAAGACAAGCTTTTGAAAATGAATGGTTTTGGAGAGGTGTCGATAAGAGGTTGAAATCCTTGTGCGAGCCTTGTGTGTGTGTGCAGGGGGGAGGGGGGTAAAGCTGCATGAAGGATTAGCTGTACTGTAGTTCAAAGACATGACATATTTTCAACAGGCAGGTCATCATAATTTGATTCCCACACCCCCAAATACATAAAAATCACACAAATCAATCATGTGCAGTCAAACGCACAGTGTCGCAGTCAAAATCCACAGCACAGATTGAATATCGTAATATCAAGATGGTTTAGGCAGGCATGTGGAGAAAATAAAAACAAAAAATTACGAGAATGTTTTTTTGTTTTTTTTAGTCACTCACTCTTGAAAAATGTTTTCCCCAATGAGCATTAATAGTCAACACAGAATAAATCAAACCAGGCTCTGCACTGCTACGTTACACACACAGGAATGTGATGACAGGAATGTGATTGAAACCAGAAAGACACCCATTCAAAGGAATGGTGTGGGAAAGGTGTACTATAGATAAGATACAGTAAGAAGTTGAAATACTGCAGTGCAGTAAATTAGTCTGTGTGTGTGTGGGGGCGAGCGAGGGGAGAGCGCTGTATACAGTACGCCGAAATGTGATACTGTTACAGTACACGCCTATGCGTTTCAACAATGTCCAAATGAGACATACAGCACTGTACATGCATGTATAAATATGCAAATTTACAATTACTGCGTGCGCACACACAGACTGTGTACCGACGTAGGTTGAACTGCTACAGTATTAGACTTTGAAGACAACAGCTCGCGAACGCCCACCTGAGTTTTTAGACGGTATTGCAGTATTGCAGACAGCGCTAAGAATATGCTAATATTACGAGCGCTAAAATACCGGAACATATTCCGAAAAAAAAAATATACTGCATCTGCCCACGATTATCAGAGTTGCGCCGCTATGGCCACATTAGGATAAAGGCGGCCGCAGCTGTAACCACACAGAAAAAGTGAAAGGCCAAGGATCAACAGGGTGTAAAAGCAGAGGTGGCCAATCTGTGGACGTGAGCAAGAAAGTGGCCCACTAATCAGTGCTTCAAATGGAATGTTTTGTCTTTATACTGTAAATCTGTTTTTTGCTCTAATTTGGGCCAGTTTTGCAGCAAGGGAAATGTGACCACCTAATGTGGACAAACCATTATTGGTAATATATAAAAAAAATAATGTTATTTATATACTCAGCCCCAATGATATATCAACTAGAAATGCTCATTGATAGCAAATACAGAAATCCTTGTCTTTTACTGTATTTAAAAAAAAAATGTGGTTATATATTTAGACATGCTTCTCTTTCCATAACCCGAACACGGGTTACACAGTAAAACTTGCCTTGAAGATTTTATTATATCATGTGTTTTTTACGTAAACAAATGTTTGGTAATTTGTATACAGTATTTTACACTATTTTCCTTTCACTGGTATAGTATGTTTTGTCCAAAAATTGAAACAGTGCACTGCACAAAGTTTATATCTTTGTGTTCATTATGCTGGTATTTAACATCTTTGTTTATTTATGTATTAAAGCAGCAGTCCAACCTCCTGTATAAAAAAATAAAAATAAATCCCCTTTAATATGTGCATCAATACAATCCACACAATGATAAGTAATTAGCTACTGTAAGATGCCGATCGATCCGTTGTCCTGTGATTGATCGGCAAAGATTCGGCTCGGGGGTTTACTAAATGGCTGTCAGTGCAGCAGAAGAAGACCAAAGATGCAAAGTTCTGTGGGGAACATCATGTGACCAGGCAGTCACTAGATACAATTGGTGCACTGCTAGAGAGAGGGCAGGGCTCAAAATGGGGCATGCCAGAGCCTGTTTCAGAAGAGGATGGGGATGTGACTTTGTAAATGGTTGCAATAGAAACAAAAACATGATTGTTACATTATAATAACGGTGTGCAAACTGGGGGGGTGCCCATCAGGGAGTGTGGGAGATTTTTCTGGGGGGGGGGGCACGGGCGATTGCAGAGGTCCCGCGCTCTTCCCAAGGCATTTAAATTAAAACTGGGGGGTCGCGTGAGGCCTCTGCAACGATATACTTACAGAGGTCCAGGCGCTCTGACACGTCACCATGGCAATGCGGCATCAAATTACGCTGCAGGGCCATGTGACGTATCGTCACACGTGTCAAATGACACTGCGGGTCATGTGATGTGACGTCACATGACCCCGCAGCATTATTTGACTAAGGTAGGGAGTGAGGGCACAAGCATCCAGGCAGGGAACACAACAGCAAAAGTTTGCGCACCCTGCATTATAATACTTTAAAAATATAATTTAGAGCTGTTTTAAAAAAAAAACAAATTCTCTCATAGTACAGAACAGATTTATTTAAAAAAACACAAATGTAGGTTATTGCTTGGACTGCAGCTTTGAGTTTTAATTTGTTTTTCCAATGAGGTATACACATTGCTCTAGGTCTGGGCTACTAAATTACTGACATTGATGCAGGCCCTTGCTGTAGTCCACTTGGCTTTTGGCTGTGATAGCAGCTTTTCTTATCCTCTTTGCTCAGCACTGATATAAAAAGTTTCAGACAGGCCCGCTAACCAGAATTGGACATGTGACCAATTTTCTGCACCATATAAAAATACCAAAGTAGTCCTGCTGTAGGTGTCTAGGCGTTAAGAGTTTTTGTCATTCATTATAAAATTTAAATGGAGTTATTATACTTGTAAAGTTTGGCAACATGCAGCTAAGGCTAAGGCCCCAGCGGTCACAGGTGCACGCGCGCCAGAGCGTCTGTCGGCGCATTCACCCGTTTCAGCCACGACCTGTGGTCTGCGGTTGTGCTTGCAGTGAAGAGCAGGAGATCCAACAGGGGGGCATGGGCGCGACTATGACGTTACACGGCTGGTTCGCCCTCATTGGCTGAACCGCCGCTGTGGGCGTGGCCAATGCTCGGCCGCCGCACCAAAAATCTTGTCTTTTTGCATGTACGCACACAGGCCGACTGGGGCCAGCCACTTAGAGGGCTGTGCCTTGTGTACGGCGCGCACGCAGTTGCGCGTGCAGCCGTGGCCACTGGGGACCTAGCCTAAGAGCAACACAGCAATACTTCATACATTACTATAATGATGAAACAAAAAAAAAACATTATCAACTACAGTGTACAGTACATGCTAACTTGTATAAGGCTCGACATTGTATTAACCCCAAACTATTTTTTATAAATAATTCAGCTCCTAACATTAAACGGAGGAATTCTAGCTTGTATACCAGCCAATCTCTGTAGCTGTGCACCTAAAAGTAGCATATTAATAATGTAAGGCCCGGGCCATGCTGTCTTCACCCACTTCCTTGACTTCACCCACGTGAAGTGGGTGCGTTTTTCGGCCATACTAGACATGCTGTCGGGGGGCGTGTCTAGGGGTGTGTCAGTGATGTCACGGAGCTGGTTCGCCCTCATTAGGTAAACCACTCACATAACTGTCCATCGCATCGAGAAATCAGTTTCAACTGATTCCTCACGCAACTCTTGCCCCCTCCAGCTGTCTCGCGTGTCTGAGAGGTCTATGGATGCAATCAATGCCTTAAGGCATTTGATCGCGCGCACGGTCTGCGGCAGCATGGACTTAGCCTTAAGTGGGAGAATATGACTGTAGGCTCTCTGCACTGAAAATAATGAAAGCAGAGATGGCACTGAAACTCTGCAAACAGCCACAGTTTACCTGCTTACATAAATATAGTGTTTTTCTACTTAACAAGGTCTGTACATATTATTTACTAAATAATGCTTATCTAAAACAGTGCATATTAAACTCTGAAATATACTACAATGCAATCTAAGGGGGGATACAATTGTGAATAAACTTTCATTTGGTGGTGAATGAGAAACAACCGTCCCCATTTAAAAATGTGAGATCGAGGTAGTTCAGTGAACAATGTTAGCCATTTCCATATGCTGCCCCATTTATTTGAATGGAGATTAACTCTTCTCCACCAGTGGGAAACATCGTCACACCCTTGTGAATAATACGTCATTATTCATTAAAGGCCCCCTTTTTCAATAATGTAAAACTTCTTTTCGTGTCAGGAAAGCTCTGAGCTCAGTTAAAATAGTTGCAGCTCAAAGCATTCCTGACATGGAGAAGATGCTGCATAGCATATTATACTGAATAGAGGCCAAAAGGAAGAATGGGCAATGAAAAATGGTAAACATACCATACAATACTGCTTTGGAGGGATCAGCATGCTGTGTTGGAGGATGATTTAGAGCAGGGGTGCACAAACATTTTAGTTTGCGCCCCCCTGACTGCTCTCCACCCCCCCCCCCCCTCCCTGCTCGTGTCCCCACTTACCATTTATCTGGCATTTCTGATGGCATGATGTCATGTGACGCCACGTTTCCATGGTGACGCGTCACCAGAAGCCGCCGGAGAACAGGTAAGGGAGTATACAGAGGCCTCGCACCCTCCCCCGGCATTTCATTTAAAAGTTGTAGGGAGGAGTGCGGGGCCTCTGTATGTGCCATTCTCCCCCCCCCCAAAAAAAAAGTTGCTCCCCCCGTTTCGGCCTCCCTGATTTAGAGCATTGATACGCCACATGTGGCCCTCGGGGCTTCAACTGCAGCCCTCAACTTCAGGCTGTCCTAGCATGGATTATACTGTAGCTTTTCCTAAATCCCTCAGCTGCTTAAAGACTAGATGTTGACAAATACTGTCACACTCCTCTTCCAATGTACTGTAAGAAGCGAAGCAGAACGGTATTCACCAGCATTCTGGCATTATGTAGCTAAATGGGGGAGGCTGCAACATCCCTTCTGCCTGTGCACTGTATACAGAATGTGTGTGTATATGTATAAAGTGTGCCCTAAAAGTAAATCATGTTTCCTACCACTGATTTAGAGTGATATATGCCCTTTAAATCTATTTATTATGTATTTATTATTTGACATGTATAGTTTGCAGCAGGGAGATTTTAATACGTAGTCAACTAACTGTTAAAGGGGACATCTTCATTTTATGTTTGGTTACATGTTTTATGCATGTACTTTAATGTATTCAATGTGTTTTAAAATGCAAGTAGGCAGCTTAATACTGCACATTATGGGTACTCCTGGGAGAGGTGAAGGATGAAGCTACTTTTCATAATCCCAACTAACATCCCAAGTTATTTTCTAACAATTCTTTAATTAAAATTTCAGCTAAACTAGGGACAATGGAATTAAAATGCTATGGAACGTTTTTCAACTGTCCCCGATCAGAAGTTAACAAGAAACACCAGCGTTTGAAGAGACATCATTATTAGTGTTTATTCTTTAATATCATTTTAATGGGACACCGTATACGTTTAATAATCACTGTCTATTTATGTTGGTAAACTTTACAGCAGCGTAATGAGCTACACAAACAATTCACAACATAGGGATTGATACAATTACTGTATATGAAAGTCTGAAACAAAACCTTTTTGTATTTTTTAATATCGTTCTGACACTCTACGGTACTGTACATAGCAAATGTTGTTTTTGTGAGCTATGCCAGTGTGACTCTGTAAGTGTGATTATGGTTGTTCTTTCACTCACACTACTAAATACTGTAACATTTTATATAACACGTAGCATTTCATTTGAATTTCTTGCTATTGGTTTAAGTACAGTACTGTACATTTAACAAAGGTTAAAAAAGAAAACATTTTGTTAACGATACTGTACTGTATGTTTATGTCAGCATGAAGAAATAGAATGTTACTTATAAAGGGTCAGCAAATGTATGGCTAATAAGTTAAAGTATATACACATAATCAAGGTGAATTTTAACCATTCATTTTACCAATACTGTGTTCATGATATATTATTGTGCCTCTAAATTCAAATAACTGAAAAAGTCACTTACTGAAAACACTTGCAAAAGTCTGCAAAATCAATCCAAGTCTCTTTAGAAAAAGGTTTCATTTCCGCCATTCTTTCTTCTGCAGGTTTCCCTGCAAAGTGAGTCGGCTGACTAGGTACATCAGTTGCAAGCCCATCATGAACTACATTTTCAGTGAAGCTATCTGCCAAGTATAAGGACAAAATGAACATGTTCAAATAATAACATTTAAGATCGTACTAAATGAGAACAGTAAGACTGCAATAAAAAAAAAAGAGAAAATCAATCGATAAGTAAAATATTAGCAACATGTTAGTTGAGCTGTGAGAATCATTGATGTTTTTAGGGATGCTCCTTTGAACATTACTACATTTTGTATCCATCTGTCAGTAAAACTCACGGTATGTATCGCTCCTTCCTTTCCAGCTGCACTAACAGACAAAAAAATAAAATGGCACCCATGAGAAAGGAGAGAAATGTATGTCCAACACCTCTGTAATATAAGGCTTAAGACAAGGCAGCTACAAAGAAAGCAGAGCTGCCAATGTAAATAGGATTGGACACTTTTCATATTCTTCAATATATAACTCAACTGTGTAATTCAGAAAATATATAACTTTCCAACCTACGTGGCCTTTTTCCAGTCTCTGACGTCTCACTCTCATGTAGCTCTGTAAGCTCTCTAGTGGCATAAAAATTGGAGCAGTGACCTGGCGTGACATCACAAGCATAACACGTCTCAATTGGCACCACCACACATGTAATGTCATCCTAGATTTCCATTATGTTATCCTCTATCACTGTATGGTTGCCTGCAATCATCTCAAACATAAACACGTAAATACTGTATCATCAAATAAGGTGAAAATAAAATCCAGGCAGTTGAATATACTGTCAATACTGCTGCGTTCAATCTGTGGCCCAAAAATAACAACTAAATAAGCAACAAGATAAAATAAACATGAAACTGTATATAAAAACAAATAAGCCATATATTTGTACTAATATTTAATCTTAATACATTCTTTCCTGTGCATGGCCTCACTATGCTACACATTTTCAAAACTATTACTTACTATGGCTATCTTTAGATGATTCGATATACCTCGTTTTGGGTCAAATAATTGGTGGGTTAGCATAACTCCCTGACATAATTGCCCATTCCTCCGTGTTCAGTTTACATGAGACAGGCATACAACAGTCTTTCATACAGGTTTGAAGAAACCGATATTGGTATTGTAACAACAAATAATTCAACAAGTGCTAGCTTTCAGGCACGCTTAGTCCTCCACTTGTAAACTGTTTCCCCTGCTGCTCCAAACCCTCCCAAAATCATTAAGGCAAATTTGAACAGGGAAAAAAAAAAAAGAAAGGAGCGCAACAGGGAAACGTATAAGTATAAAAAAAACCTTTCTATGCAAAATAGTAATAAAAGACTCACATCTAGAATTACATATGTGCGCATAGATGGACACATCAGTAGGCACTCGCATGTCAAGTTCATGATAGATGATGGTAAAGGGGGCAGCCTTCCACAGGTTCCCCACCGCAGAACGAGCACACAAGCGTGGATACTAGTAGTGCAATGTCCCAAATGCCAAACTCAAAGCATTTCACGTTAAATACGCTTCACCAAGATCCCCTTTACCTTTATCTATCAACTTGACCTGTGAGTGCCTACCGATGTGTCCATCTACGCACACATATGTAAGTCTAGATGTAAAGTTTTTAAGACTATTTTTATATAAAGATTATTTGTATACTTATACGTTTTTGCAATACACTACTTTGTAGTTTTTTCCTGATATTGGTATTGACCTTGGATTACAGATGACAGTATTCACCCTCATCGTGAGGACTCCCCTCGGTTTAGTATACATTTTGATTATGTTTAGTTTATGCTGTTGCTTATTAAAACATTTTTGGACCACACATTATACACAACAACGACTGTAAACAATATATTCAACCCTTTTACATTTTATTTTTAACTTCTTTAAATGCTATTTGTATGTTGTACATGTTCAAGACGGTTGCTGGGTAACTATACAATGATAGGGCATCTTATGGTGACAACAGGACAGAGTCAATTGCAAAGCAGTGCTTATTGGGGCACAGTGCATTGCCTGATAACCCGATCGGCGCCGGGTCACGTGCATCATGTATGTCACTGTTCGCCAAATGTTGTGCCACTACAGACCGTATAGACGCCATGCAGAGGGTCATGATTAAGACTGTAAATGGAACCAAGTAGGCCCGAAACGTGGTCTTTTTTTTTTTGAATTACATCAGTCTTTTATACTGTATATTAAAGAATGTGTCAATAAAAAGAAGCTTGTTTTAATTTGAAATGGAGTGCGGTGTCAACCTTAATTCTGTGAATGAGTACTACAATAGGAGACCACCTGATTCAGAATACTCTCCAAAAAAGATGAAGCATGTTGAACTAATTGCCAACTGAAAGAATTTGCAAAGTTTACCATTTCTTACAATGATTATGCATTGTAGCTGTATGGTATACGGTATATTTTAGCATTTCTTTACTAATATTTCTCCTGTGAAATAAAATTAAAATTGCAGGTACAGAAAAGACTCTGTAAAAATCATATGGTTCTTTGCCTTGATCCTTGGAAAGCACCAATCTTACGGTATGTTTATGGTTCACCCTACGGTGATATGTTTTGTTCCCTAAAGGAAATTTCATCATGTCTTCTGTGACTGAAACATTCCATTTCATAATGATTTTAAACATATTCATAGATATATAATTGTTTTCATTAGTTTGCTGTGCTGGTTAATTTCTCAAGGTATTGCTTAATACTGCATTTTATTAAACAAATACCACACTTTCATATAACATTTTGCTTATGTAGCTTTCTAGTGTGCTTTCAATACTTTTTCAAGGTATCCCATCAAGGCCCAAGCCCACAACGTTTTGTTAAGTGACTTAACGAGATATTAACGTGCCTTAACAATACTAAGCAACGTTGCGCTACAATAACGTGACATAACTATGCTATTGAGATATACAAGGGCCGATGTTTTTGCATTTAATTAGCTTTGTAGATATGTGTTAGCGACCGGGTAAATAGTATCCATTACCGTTTTAGGTAACGTGAAATTATGAGCCCCGACTTAATGGAGCTCTGGGAGTCTGACCAAGAGTGAAAAACCACTATGACAGCTGCAATGTCATTTGTTCAAAATACATTTACAGAATGTACAAAATACATTTACAGAGTTGCAGCAAACTATATTGAGTTATGAGAGAGTCATGGTGTATTTTGATTAAAGAACATTTACAGATCTATGTTTAAGCCCTGGTGAGAGGCATAGAGAGGGGCCATCAGCCTACAAGGGGACATATTGGAAAGATGGTAAGACTGAGTTTTTATCTCTTTGTTGGTACAGATGTAGGCAGACGTAATGTTACCCACCACCAGCAAGCGAACCTGTGGAATCTTTACCCCGGCAATACCCCACGGCGGAGAATCTCTATATGGAGCGGTCCTTTTTGGAAGAACGGATCCCCCTCTGGCAGCTGTGGCTTTTACTGTCTCCATAGCAACTGTGTTTTGTTTTTCATCACACGGATATTAAAATCATGCTACATCTGAACCAGTTTCTGGGAAATGTGGAACAAATGTGATGACTTTACCTGATCCTTTACTTGATCCAGGTACAGTATGATCTTGAGTGATGGAACTCACCTATATGTAAAAAAGAGTGACATTTTTTTGCCTATGGTCTGTGGAATCTATAATATTAATTTATGAGAAAACCATGTAACACTGAAAAAAACAATAAGATAATAATATTTCTATTAGCATCGTGTTTTGTGTTCCTCCCTTTCAGCTCATACAAGAAAAAGTTACAGTGACATTTAAACAGTTTAGCTTATCTCTCCTTGGAAGTGGAACATCCCATCATATGCACAATATTCCTTCATACAACATACATATGTAGAAATGTAAAAAAGGCCATTAAGCCAGAACAAGCTATTTTATTGACATTTTCAAAATACAAATTGTTAAACTGTCTTGTTGCTTCATTATCATCTTGCATCTGTTATTTTTGTACTGTTACAATGGGTGAAGTGACAACAATTACATTAAAATCAAGTACAACAAGTGTAGTTTTGAGTTGATTAATTATTGGAATTTACTTTTCCGGTGAAAATGTATGCAAAAAAAGAATGCTCTACAGACATTATTGACCTAAAATAATCCAGGCACAGAGGTAACATCCAGGTACGGTACTACCGTGATAACATAAGTAACATACTCTTAAATAAGTAGTTGCTCATTCTCTTTTTTTGCCCCCTCCCCTGGCTCTTCAGATACTTACCAGTGATTGTGCCACCAGTAACGTGTAAACAATTTGGCTTTAAAATCTCCTGCGTTACGCGGGCCAATAAGAAGCCGCTGTGTTATTCGGCTTCCTATTGCCCACGTGATGCGTGGAATTTAAAGTCCAGGAAGTAACTGGTGGCACCTTCACCAGTATGTATCTTGAGAACAAGGAGTACCGGAGCTGAAATTAATCCGGCTCAGCTCCTGAGAACCCCTGCTTCCTATCGATGTAAACAAAATTAATTGCTCCTTTAAAATTACTGTGTAAAAGTATATTTCTATTGCACAGTAACACTAATGATCTTATATAAAAAAAACTACTTGTTAAAATACTGGAGGATCATTAAAATATTGCAGGATTGCCAGTCACCGACTGAGCCCCTACATTTCAGTTAAAAACTGATGAGTGTCATATTCACATATTCAGTTTGGTGCCATCATTCTATTATAATTATTTTAGAAAATGGATTCCTATTTTGCATTAGCCTGCTGCATTCTGCAGAGCCGCCAGCACTGAAGGAATATGCAAACCATGGCAACAAGGCAGAAGAAGTACAGTACATGACCTGACATGGATATTTTCAGCTGTAAGAGGAAATTACCAAGGGCCTTATTCTATACAGTAGTTTCTGATGCAGCCTTTCAAGACATTTTGGCGAAAATACAAGTTGGTCAATGGGGATTTTCTACTTAAGTCGGCACCAATGGCCTTTTCAGACTATATAGAATTACCCCCTAAGGAATTTACATAAAATGAATTTAGAGTTTTTAACAACATCTAGCTTTTTTAAACTAATGGTTAGATCAAGTAAAAGAAACATTTTAATTAGCTGTAGTTTCTTCATTAAATCAACAATTTAATGAGTTTTGCACTAGCGTATTCACTGCCAAGCTAAAAAAGATCACTTATAGATTGTCTGCTAGCATTTCATGGATTGATGGTACATTTTCCTCCTTTATTACCAAAATAATTTAATTGTCAGTCATATAATCTGTCAAAAAAGGGAAATAAACAGTTTTAAGATGCATTGTCTCGATCTCATGTTTAATTAATATATGACACAATGAAGTAACAAGAAAAGATTTTTTTTTACTAAACAAAGTGTCACAATATACGATTCACAAATGGAACATGAGTCAACTCTAATTCCATCAGGCACTTAGAACCATCTTTGCATTTGCTAAATATAAGGTAATTAAATCATCTAAATTCTAAAATGGTAATAATAACTCAATAGTAATCTATTCTAAAAATGTATATATGCAGATATAATAACAGTCTTACTCAATGATGTAGTGCAAGCTTGTAGTATCTGTACTAACCATTAATCAGTGTAGCTTCGTACCTGTAGCAGGCTGTGATCTTTCAGTGAACCTAAAATATAGTGCTCAATACTGTATATCAATGGTCAAGTATTGGATCAAAGTTGTTATTTTGTCACAACTTGCACTGAAATATACCTGCGCCAGGCAATATTTTGGTATTTCTGCGTATGCCTGCGATGAGATGAGGGATTTTATGGAGCAAGTGGGAGGAGTTAGGGTGCAGTAGAATACTTCATTAAGTATTAAAGAATATGTGGCTTGTGTTACTTTTCTTGACTTTTTTCTGCATTTGTTATCTCTTTCAACTTAAAGGTTGTATGGGTCTTTTTTTAGAACAGAATACGAGTACCGTATTTGCCAAATTTAAAAAGAAGTAGAAATACACTTCATAAATATGTCGTGTTTCAGAAAGAAAATAATGCAACTTTTTTTACACAACTGTGTGAGTGCACATGTACCTGTTAATACATAGAGCACATAGTCCTTTGGATGTGTACTGTACAGGCGAACCTCGGTTATCCAACACAATGCATTATTGAAAATAGCGTTGGATAGTGAAGCGTCGAAAAGAGAAACCTGTTTTCCCAAAGGATCACTGTTATACTATTATACATTGAGGTTCCATTCCTGAAGGCCGTTTTAACACACAATGATACATATTATAGGCTAAAGCAGTAAAATTCATGGCATTGTTGAAAACCCTGCTCTCTGATTGGTTAAAATTCCGGGCATTATCCACAGTAATGCCCTGAATTTCAGCAGCTTGCAAAATGCAGTTTTCAATCTGTTTATTTCCAGCCAATCAGCTTTCAGAACAGCTGAGACAGGGCAGGGGATTGGTTTGAATTAAGTAAAAGCTCTGAGACATGGCAGGGGATTGGTCAAAAAGTATCAGCCACGGTCTTACTCCTCCCCCTACCGAGCTGACTGAGATTTTCTGAGCAGTTTCAGTTGAATTGGGGGGGAAGAGAGACTGCAAAGAAGTAAGTGTGTTATGTATAGAGGTGCAGTGTTGTGTGTGTGTGTGTGGAGGGGGGGGTGTTGAGGTGCTGTGTTGTGTGTAGAGCTGGGGGGGGAGAGTGCAAAGATTAGTAAGTGGCTGCATTTTTTATTGTGGCTGCAGTGTGTGTGTGTGTGTGTTGTGCTGTTGTATGTGTAGCAGCAGTTTGTGTGAGTGTAGAGCTGATGTGTGTGTGTGTGTGTGTATAGAGCTCCAGTGTGTGTGTCAGTAGCAGTGTTTATGGGTGTAGCATGTGTGTGTAGCAGCAGAGTTTGTGTGTGTGTAGAGCTGCTGTGTGTGTAGAGCTGCTGCTGTGTGTGTAGAGGTGCTGCATAGTGAGTGTAGAGGAGGTGCTGTGTTGTGTGTCTAGAGCTTCAGTGTGTGTGTGTGTAGAGGCACTGAGTTGTGTGTGGTGTGCTGTTTTGTGTGTGTGTGTAGCAGCAGTTTGTGTGTGAGCTGCTGTGTGTGTGTGTGTGTGTGTACATAGAGGGGGCGGCAGTGTGTGGATAAAGATATCTGCAGTGTAAGAGTACATAGAGGTGGTTTCATGTATTTACCATTTTATTTGAATAAAAAAATCTATTTAACTATACAAAAGTGTCTATTATTTATGAAAAAAGTCTACATTTAGCCTATAATAGTAATAATCCCCTCAGAACAAGGCATTTTCTGGCCAATAATGCCCTGGCTGGGTTAAAGTCCCTCGGCTTCGCCTCTGGCCTTCAACTCTTCCAGCCAGGGCATTATTGGCCAGTAATGCCCTGTTCTTCAGGGATTATTACATAAATATTGTACTCAGGCAATAATAAATGCAGTACATACAGTAATTATGAAGTATAACGATTATATTTATTGAATACAGTACTGTATAATAAAAATATATACTGTACAGTATGAGCAATATCAATTATTGGAGGAAGGAAAAGGGTGATTGGGGGTATATTGAAGGGACTGGGAAGGACTTTTTGGAGGGGATTGGGAGGGCTTCTTGGAGGGGATTGGGAAGGACTTCTTATGTAGATGGACTACTCCCAGAAGTCCTATGTGGAGTGGATGATTTGATTCTCTTGAAGAAGCTCTTTAACGAAGTCTGGACATATGATTTTCTTTTCTGCCTGTAGATCTCTTTGTAGCAGCTAATTAGGTTGGACATCCCTCGACTGATTGACGAACTGCATTCAATGTTGGGGTCATTTTCCTCAAATATGGCACGGCGCTATCAATGTGCTTAACTGCCTCACTCAACAGTTTTGTTGCTAAGGATTTACGAGGAGGAATCACTTCAACAGATTGTAGTGCCTCTTCAACAGCAATGTTTTGCTGTTCTAATTGCAGTAGGTCTTAATTGCTTAACTCCTTAGGTCACGTCCATGCTTAGCGCCAGTGGTCGACAAATCACCCAAAAACCTACTCGCCGAACAAAAAAATCTACTCGCCACCTAGTCCCGCCCCCAGCCCTGCCCTAGTCCCGCCCCTAGTCCCGCCCCCAGGCCCGCATTAAAAAAAATTGAATAACATTCGTTTTTGACATACGTTTATTTATTGTATTACATTATACTACAATTAGTCCTTGTTACGTGTGTGTGTGTGTTTGTTTGTGTGTATGTGTGCATGTGTGTGTAAATGTCGGATTTAGAAACAAAAACCAGATGTGAATGATTAGTTTCCTGCACCCTTTAACCAGTGTCTGGATGTCTCTGCTTCACAATAACTAAAGCAGCAATCCCACCTGGGATCTTACCTGATGCGCAGTCCCTCAATGTCAGGTACCCTCACTCCCGCAATGTTATAAGTTGGAGGGGAGGTGTTTCCTACCTGTCTTCTGGGTTAGGGGGGATTACGATGTCTCCCATGTGAAGCTTGAGTCAGATCTGGAAGAAAGCAGTATAGGTTATTTCGGTGTAAGTATAGAACAGTTAAGATATATAGGGTAAATAAGATATCCAGAAAGTGAGATAGAGAGCGTGAGAGAGAGCGAGATAGAGAGAGAGCGAGACAGAGAGAGAGCGAGACAGAGAGAGAGCAAGACACAGAGAGAGAGAGAGACAGAGAGAGAGCGAGAGACAGAGAGAGAGCGAGAGACACAGAGAGAGCGAGAGACAGAGAGAGAGCGAGAGACAGAGAGAGACAGAGAGAGCGAGAGAGACAGAGAGAGAGAGAGCGAGAGACAGAGAGAGAGCGAGACAGAGAGAGAGCGGGACAGAGAGAGAGCGAGACAGAGAGCGAGACAGAGAGCGAGACAGAGACAGAGCGAGACAGAGAGAGAGCGAGACAGAGACAGAGCCAGAGAGAGAGCGAGAGAGAGACAGAGAGAGACAAAGAGAGAGAGAGACAGAGAGAGAGAGAGAGAGTGAGAGACAGAGAGAGAGCAAGAGACAGAGAGATAGAACGAGAGACAGAGAGAGAGCGAGAGACAGAGAGAGAGAGCGAGAGACAGAGCGAGAGACAGAGAGAGCGAGAGACAGAGAGCGAGAGAGACAGAGAGAGCGTGAGAGAACGAGAGACAGAGAGAGCGTGAGAGAGAAAGCGAGATCAAGACAGAGGGAGCATGAGAGAGAGAGCGTGAGAGAGAGCGAGACCGAGAAAGCGTGAGAGAGAGCGAGACCGAGACAGAGAGAGCGTGAGAGAGAGGGAGACAGATACTGGGTGGGGGGGGGTGACTGGGTGAGGGGGTGACTGGGTGGGGGGGTGACTGGGTGGGGGGGTGACTAGGTGACTGGGTGGGGGGGTGACTGACTGGGTGACTGGGTGGGGAACTGACTGACTGGGTGGGGGGTGGGGGAACTGACTGGGTGACTGGGCGGGGGGTGAGGTGACTGACTGAGTGACTGGGTGGGGGTGTGGGGTGACTGACTGGGTGACTTTTGACTGACACTTGACTGACTGGGTGACTGGATGGGGTGACATACTGGGTGACTGGGTGGGGGGTGGGGTGACTGACTGGGTGACTGGGTGGGGGGGTATGGTAACTGAGTGACTGGGTGGGGGGTGGGGTGACTGACTGGGTGGCTGGGTGGGTGGGGGATGGTGTGACTTTGACTGGATGACTGGGTGGGGTGACTTTGACTGGGTGACTGGGTGGGGGGTGGTTCACTGGGTGGGTGATTGGGTGGAGGGGTCACTGATTGGGGGGGTACTTCTGGTGTCTTGCACACACACACTCACTTTCTCTCCCATACACACTCACTTTCTCTCCCATACACACACTCACTTTCTCTCCCATACACACACACTCTCTCTCCCATACACACTCTCTCTCCCCCATACACAAACACACACACTCTCTCCCATACACACACACACACACACACACTCTCTCTCTCATATACACACACACACACCTCTCCCAAACACACACACTCACTCACTCACACTCTCTCATATACACACGCATGAGGGAAGTAAAGAGCAGGGGAACTGCAGCAGAGGAGTGGAGGGGAAAGGGTGCTGCTGCAGGGAGGCTCTGTGCAGCTGGGGGGGGGGTGAATGGTACCTGGGCATCCTGGGGGTGGTGGTATGTGGGCAGCCAGGGAGTGGGGTCTCAGAAGGCTGTGGGGGGCTATGGCTCCTGGGTGGAGCGGTGAGGGAGGGGATCCCTGCAGCCGAGGTCTCTCTCACCTTCCTGGCAGTGGCATGAGCCGGCTGGCTTCACTCTCCCTGCAGCTTTGGGGAGCTTCCTCTCCCTGCTGTAGGCTGGCTTCTCTCTCCAGCAGGCACCGGAGTGAGGTGAGGGGGGGTGGGGTTGGCTTCCTCTCTGTGCTGCAGCTTCTTCTCTCCCTGCCGGTGTAGTGCGGTGGGCCGGTCTCCAGCAGAGGACGGACGGATGGGCTTCGAGGGGAATCCACACACAAACTTGCGGCGACCCTGTAGGCTAGCCACGGCGCATCAGAGCGCCGTGGCGCACAGATTGGGAACCACAGAGCTAGAGAGATTTTTTTTTTTTGTGCAGGGGATTTTTTTTTTTTGCAGAGCAGGGGAAATCTACTGGCCACAAGCCAATTTCCACTCGGGGACCGGGTTTGTCGAACACTGCTTAGCGCTATGGCACGAACAAAAGGCTGTGCCTCAATGAGGACGGTCATAGAGCATGCTTGCGCGAGAGCGACGGCACAGCCGATTTTTTGCAAAAGAAAATATTTGATTTAGTCACGAGATGGCTGCGTCACGTGTGCGGTTCCACCAATGAGGGTGAACCAGCTCAGTGACATCACTGCCACGAATCCACAACGCCTCCCCATCGCATCTCTCCCTGGCCACAAATAGCCTATGCTGCAGGCGTGCGCAACGCCACGCACTCCGTCGCACACACATAGCATGGCCTCGGTTATATAATGTTATGCCAGAAACTCCTCAATATCTTCTGTTTCCACCTCTAAGTTGAGATCTTTACCTATTTGCACAACTTTTTAGTAACCTCTGCAACTATCTCTGTAATGTCTTGGAAATCAGAGACAAAATCAGTGCCCAATTTACGCCAAACACCATTTCAATTGGATTGTTACACCTCATTCCATGCCTCGCCAATGTTTTTCACTGCATGCAGAATGTTGAAACCCTTCCAAAAGTGGTTGGACCTCCTTCCTCATCAGTTGCCCTGATGGCCTGGGCAAATGTTTGCCTAAGATAGTAGGCCCTGAAGGAACCAATAACCCCCCGATCCATAGGCTGGATCAATGAGGTGGTGTTGGGGGGCATGAACACCACCATGTTTCGATGCAAGTGGTCCACGAACACGGGATAGCCAGGAGCATTGTCCAGGAGTAGCAATGCTTCAAAATAAAGATCTTTCATCTTGAAATATACTGTAATTCCACAGCAGGAGCAAAATATCTTCAAAAAGGCTCCCTATTACCCATTCCTTATGGTTAGACTTCCATAACCCTTAAATGCCCATGGGTTTTCTGCATGGTAAACAAGCAAAGGTTTTAGCTTTAAATCACCTGCAGCATTTGATCCAAGCAAGAGAGTAAGTCTGTCATTGGCAACTTTAAAACCAGGCTTCGATGTTTCCTCTTTTGCAATGTAGGTTCTACTGGGCATTTTCTTCCAGTAGAGCCCAGTCTCGTTTATATTGAACACTTGACGAGTGCAATAGTCACCATCCTCTATCATTTTTGCTAATTTAGAAGGGAACGTTTTAGTTGACTCCACATCAGCACTAGCAGCTTCCCCAGTCACTTTAATGTTATGCAAGTTTGCCCTGAATTTAAAACTCATAAACCAGCCCTTATTTGCAGTGAATGTTTCATCCTTGGACCCTTTTCCATGCTGGTGCCTAATGTCCTCAAAAAGACTCAAAGCTTTGGCTTGAATTATGGCTAAAATTATCTTCCAACCATATGATGAGGAGTTTTTCAACTTCAGGAATAAGTCCATCACGTTGCCTTATTGTTTTTGCTTGCATAGGAGGCCAAGCCCTATATCTGTTCCAAAATTCTGGCCTTGTCTTTCAGAATTGTCACAATTATTGTACGAGGGATATCTAACGAGCGGACAATTTCTGTATTGGTCTCTCCTTTCTCTGAACGCCTTATGATGTTTAACTTTACCTCTAAAGTAACAGGCTTTCCATTCCGTTTTTGAGCAGAAACATCACTGGGATTTTTGCTTTTGTCAGAAATGGTTAAGGGCAAAAATGCACCACAAAACCTTCACACAGACGGAGCTGGATGATTTCCCTAAGCTGCACCATAGTGATTGGCCGATTGTATCAACTTGGCATCATGTCGTATGAGCGTCAGATAAGGCATTTTGGCGTCAGAAAAATGCCCATTGGGATGTATTATAAAGCGTCGGCTATGCCATTGGTCGAAAAATGAAACGTCAGAAACCGAGGACCGCCTTTACAGAGATTCAAAGCCTCACAATCCTCATGGTGTAATGTATCCATTCAAAATTAGTTAGAAACAATGTTTGCTTCCCGTTTCTTGATTAATTATATCATAAATGGTCTTATTCTATAACAGCCGAAGGGGCAGTTTTCAGAAAAAAATCACCATTGACTTGGATCTGATTTAAAAAAAACTACAATGGAGAATTTCAACCAAAAACAGACCAATAAGCCGCTTCTGCTAATAATGAATAAGACCATAAAGGTTCATTTTTGTATGGATGGGTGTCATGATAAGGCCAGAAAATATTCAGTATTTTAATAAACTGGCCCGCAAACAGTTAACTTGAGTTCAAGGCTTCATCTTAAAAATACATGTATTGTTTTATGGCAGGTCAAGCCAGTGACCCAGCCTGGTTTTCTGTGTTTGTCTAGCGGTGAGGTTATTTAGGGCCAATGAGTACATTCCCTCATGTTTTTGTTTTCATTCTAAAAAAATGTTTGTGTTTTGGTTCTTGCTCTGTCAAAATGCGACTTTTATCATAGTGTGCAAAAATAGCATAATATAGTATGAGACAATGCTTAGAATATTCATAAAATTGCAACTAGGAAAAAGGTTTACAACGCTTTGGCCAAAGGGTTAAACTAAATTACCCTTTTTCAAGAGGATATATAAGAATTTTACGGTGTATTTTTGTCATATTAGATGTAGCATTGGGCTTCTCTGTTGCTTGTTGTATACATATGCCACGCTCAATAGCTCTCCTTTTTGACACTTATATACATATATATTTTGTGGGGGCTCAGGGGTTCCCAAAAAGAGCTTGCTGGGGTTCTGTGTGTTTGTTAACTTATTTTCAGCTGTCTCAGCTGTTGGAGGTTAGTGGCCCCTACCTCCCAGGTTTTAAGCCAGTCCCTCCCCATGTCCCAAGTCAGCACGTCCTTTTCATTTTACTGGATATAGATCCAATGTTGGTCTTTCTCCCTCCTAATAGAGGTAAATGAGAATTTTAATCCTAATAGAGGTATATTAGTATTTTATCTGGTAGTGTTAGGACCTGTGAACTGGGTCTGTCTTGTCGTGGCTCGCAAGCTTACAACGCTTTGGCCAAAGGGTTAAACTAAATTACCCTATTTCAAGAGAATATATAAGTATTTTACTGGGTATTTTTGTCATATTGGATGTAGCATTGGGCTTCTCTGTCGTTTGTTGTATACACATGCCACGCTCAATAGCTCTCCTTGCTGACACATATACATATATATTTGGTGGGGGCTCAGGGGTTCCCAAAAAGAGATTGCTGGGGTTCTGTGTGTTGTTTGTCAACTAGGAAACTAAAATAATATAACTGAGCAACGAAAAAGAATGAAATAAATAAATAAATAAAGATATTGCGAGAAACACTTCACAGGTTACTCCACACTAGAGATGGACACTTGGCCTGGTGTTCTGGGTTTGGTTTTGTTTGTAAACATTTGTTGGGTTTTGTTTTAAAAAAAATACTAAGGATTCTAATGGGTTCTAATTTCACACATCCATCTCTACCTCTCTAGTTTTAATACATTTGAAAATCTGCCATCAATACAAGATACCGTATGTTATTAAGCAGTCCATAAGAATTTTTTTTAGTACAGAAATAAATACAGTGGTGAAAAACTCATTAAAGCTCTGCTTAAAAATCTATTTAATAAACAATGTGTTTTGTTCATAACAACTAGTGTTTAGTTTCATAAAGCAAGCCAAGAAACGCTCACCCTATTTTATACACAGTAACGTTCTTATTTTTTTGTGGGAAAACTGAAAATATCAATGTTAATAGCCATACTAAATTAAATACAAACAAGGCAGGGGACTACACACAAAGATGAGACATATAAGGTCACAATTATTAATAACTCTCTTGTATTTAATGACTATCTGATAGAATCTACAAAGTTTTACTCCAGCTTTGCCGTGTAGTGAAAATGTATATTATACAAGAATCAATAAGCTAAGGGAAACAAGAATATATGACACAGCTAACAACAATATGTCCCACTCATTCTTTGCAATAGAAATGCATATTTTAATCTCTGTTGCATCTATCTGCCCACATAGTATAAGGCAAAGGAGTGCCTCAGCATTATATTCAGCGAGAGAGAATTACAAAATGGAACAAATGACAGTTCCAGAGCATTGGATAACTTCTCAGAATATTGCCAAGGAGAATAAGGTAAGCAAACTAAGCATATATGTGTTATGTGGACATAAAATAACTTGCCCAAGATGCCAACAATTGCCTTGATTAAATCTGCATCTGCATATGATTCTTTTTTCCCTCAGACTCCCCTATTCTTCTCCATGGGGACTTCAACTGCTACATTGATGACCCCTCTCTCCCTTGGGCCTCCCGCTTTCTCTCTCAAACCTCTTCTATTGGCCTTCAACAGTGGACTGCAGCCAGCATCCACAAGGATGCCCACTACGTAGATCTGGTTTTCACTAAAAACTTTTCTCTCTCTGATTTCTCCATTTGCCCCATTCTTCTCTCTGACCATCACCTCATCTCATTTCTCTCTCTCACTTTTCCCCTTCTCCACCTCCATCTACCCCTCGTTTCTGCATAAACCTGCGCTCTACTAAACTACCAGCTTTTGACTCCACTTTATGCTCCTCGCTCTTCTTTCTTCAGAAACAGTCCCTTTTTTTTTGCAGAATAGATTTAAAGAAAAAAACTATGAGGATAAGACTATTAAAGATGCGGAAGAAAGAGTAGGGGGTCTAGAAAGAAAGAACCTTTTGAGTGACAAAATTAAAACAAAGTCCAATAAAAACTTTGATTTCTCTTTCCTCACAAATTATAATAGACAGTCAGAAAAGATAGCCAAAATAATTCGCAAACTTTGGCATATTCTTAAAAATGATTCAATATTGGGAGATGTACAGTAGTTCCCGAACAACCAATGGTAATCTTTAGAAAGGCCAATACATTAAAAAATAAGCTAGCACCTAGTGCTTTACCGAAAATCAAAAATAAAGGGAATAGATGGTTACCACAAATAAAATGATTTTTTGGTTGTACAACATGTACGGCATGCAGGCACAGAGCCGATGACAAATTTGGATTTATGTCAAATACTTCAAAATAAAAATTCCAAATTAAACAACATATTACATGTAAGACGTATTACGTGATTTACCTCATACAATGCCCATGCGGGCTACAGTATGTAGGCCAAACCACCCGGCCCGTAAGGACACGTATTCTTGAACATATTGGTAATGTTAGAAGAGGGGTTACTACCCATTTATTATCGCACCATTTCATTCTTAAACATCAGGGTGACACATCAGGCCTGAGGTTTACAGTCCTTGAACATGTGCTCCCCCATTTGGAGGGGTGGAGACAGAACTGTTACGCTTAAGAAAAGAGAGAGCTTTTGGATTTTTCCACTAAAAACCTTAGTTCCCCAAGGCCTAAATGTGGATTTTGAATTGGGTGCTTTTCTCTAAATGTATACTAATCTATATTTGCTTAAATCCATCTTTGCAATCTGCTTTGTGCTTGATTAACATTTAAGTGTTTGAGGTATTTCTTATGTAGGTTTTGACAGTTAAATATGAGTAATGTGAATGATATTTTTATGTTGTTTCTTCACTAATTCTTTTTATTTCATATTTTTTGAGATTCATCAATCGTCGTCTCTTGTAATACACTAAGAGCCAATAAGATTAGGGATCGATATGTGTTTATTTTATAAATTATATTTTAAATTATATTGATTTTGTGTATTGATATTTTTATTTTTAATTAAAATTATGATTCTTTCCTTATAAATGTAAAGGAGAATCTTTTTTTAATGTGTGGTTATTTTAAGAGAATTGTATAAAATTTCTGTGACTACATTGTTACCTTTGGCCAAATAGGGGATTTAGTTCAGCTACCCATTGGTTAGTGATGGTTTGTATCAATTAACCTTTAGGAGGAGGGGTTATTGATTGTTTTAGTGGGTATATAAAGACCCTTTAAGCAGGTCACTGCTACTCCTGACGAAGCCGTCATTCAGAACGGCGAAACGCGTAGAGCGTGACCCTACGATTGAGAGGGAGGGAGACTGCTGGGGATTCCGTGACGTCATCTCCAACCGGCCGGAACACCGGAAGTGACGTATCGGTTCCTGACAGAGACACAGTCTGGCGGCGTGCAGCGGCAGCGGCGGCATGATGTGATCTTGAGATCACCTACATCCTTATGCTGTTATCCCATTGGGATCCTGTAAGCCTTCATTTTTATTGTGTGTGGATAAATCGTTTGTTTTTATTCCTGGCTCTGTGTGTGTCTTTCTCTGCTTGAGATTGCACCTCCTCCTACTGGCTCCCTTCTGTGACCGTTTACCCTGTTGGTTATCTGCTTGTTAAAGCTCCATTCCAGCTCTCTGGGTAGTTGCTTGGAAGCCACATCATTGTGTTATAACAATATTGCACCATGTAGTTTTTGTTTTATTTTTAAGGTACCATCGCTCCCCTGGTTCTTCTGTGCGCATGATTTCTTGGACCTTGAAACAGTCCGTCTAAGGGTTTGAGTGTCTTTTTTGTACCTTTATACTGCACATGATTATTTATATTTAATTAATCACTTTGCACTTGTATATTATATACTTATCATACACCTGTTCATTTGTTTATTAAGTATTATTCACTTGCACTGGTTAAAGTATTAGAGCGCCATCTAGCGTTGTTTGCTCTACTAACCTACCAGCTTTTGACTCCACTTTACGCTCCTCGCTCTTCTCTCTCAGCTCTGCTCCAGACCCTGACAACTTGGTCAGGAACTACAACTTTGCCCTACACTGGCGACACACTTTATTCGAGCTCGGCTAGTCCCACGAATTCGGGTATACCCGGGTGTATTGAGGTTTGTGACTGTTTTCTGCCCGAGTGCATTGAGTTATTTTCCAGGCAGGGATTGAAGCATTTTATTCCCGCTGGCTGCAATACTGCACAGTATATATATATATACTGCATTACAATTCATGAATTTATGCCATCTGGTAGACACGCGAAGCATTGCAGCCTATTAAATCCTAATCATTATCATTTAACAGATCAGCCGCCCGTCAGCCAGGCATGAACCCAGGCTGGGAAGGCAAACGCAACGGAGCTTGTCAGAGGTGAGGAGCGGCGCATTCCAGGTATCTGTCAGGTACATACTGGGTATTTGCTCGAATAAAGTGTGTCGGTGCAGTATCCTCCTCTCTTGATCTATATGCCCCGTTTTCTCTCTGCCGTTCTCGCCCCTCTAACCTTAGATCCTGGCTAAATTCCCATGTGCATGCTGTGTTCCTGCACTCATTCCTCTGAACACCTCTGGAAGCAATATCACACTCTCGCAGACTTCCTTCACTACAAATTTATGCTATCCTGTTTCAACTCTGCCCTCTCTCAAGCTAAACAAACCTAATTTTCTTCACTTATCAACACGCATAAATCTAACCCACGCCGACTATTTTCAGTCTTTGATTCCCTACTCAGACCAAAAGCAAAAGAAAGATGGTGCAAAACAGCGCTAAAGATAACAATACCCGTATTAGGACACACTTAAAAAACAAATGAAGTTACAATTGTGGCAGCCAGACAAAAAGTGACAGTACAGTCAGTGGGAAGACATGAAGAAAAAAGAAATGCCGGCGCCAACCGTGACAATGTATAATTATAAAAATGAAGTCCAAACCAAATAGGTGATAGTCCAAATGGATGTCCTTAGGTGGTCAGTGGGTGATCAAACGGACTATGGAAACTCTCCAAGGGATGGTGAGATATGTGGAAATAAAAAGAAAATAAATTATGGTGCAGTATATCAGTCAATGCAGATATAAAACCATGAAACATATAACATTAACAACACAGTACAAACATGACACACTAGACAAACTAACATTAACACAAGCCAGACTATAAAATAATGAAAAGCTATTTATTGACAACTAATTGC